>NW_005187453.1:1057044-1170105 GCF_000239375.1 Pundamilia nyererei
TGTGTGTGTGTGTGTGTGTGTGTGTGTGTGTGTGTGTGTGTATTTATATATATCTGGGCTCCATGGTTTTGCAAGCTTGACGGTTTTAATGAGGCCACAGAAGAGTTTTTCCTACTTAACTTTCTGTTGTGGTGAGTTTCAGTGGGAATCAATGGAGGATTTAGAATAGGTTTAGGTTTCTTGCTCACCCTGTCTCTCTCTTGCCTACTCTGACACACAAGGATGCACGCACATACAGAAACACACTGGCTCAGCTCTTGCTGACTAATTGGGTACAGTTGCTGAGTAGTGTGATCCCACGGCTTGTGCTCATTGTGTGCTTTTTGAGATTTGTTTTTATTTGTGGGCATGTGTGTGTGTGTGTGTGTGTGTGTGTGTGTGTGTGTGTGTGTGTGTGTGTGTGTGTGTGTGTGTGTGTGTGAGTGTGTTTATGCAAGCTTTAGGTAATCAATCATCCACCTTCACTGATCTATATTCCAGCATAGACTAAGTGTCACTAGTTGTCTGCAATGCTACAGCCTGTGGGCCCTAACTTCCACTTCGCATTACTAAAGCACAGAGACAGGTTACCAGGCAATGGAGTAGCCTTCTTTTTTTTTTTTTTTTTTTTTTTTTTTTACAAATGGTTATGTCCAGCTGAATCTCCAATTGGAGTTATCTTCACAGCCTCAGACCTGTATTATGTTCATCTCCTGTCTTCACTTTTTCAAGATCTTCCCACATAAAGCATTTCGTTTTTCCTTGTCTTTACACACTCTCTGTTTCTCTGTTCTGGAAGTTGAGGTCATACATTAACTGTCTTATAGGTCAAAGAATTCTGTTGTGAGGAGTTTGATTTATTTGTGCATTTATATGTGCTGAGCGGTTGAGAAGGCACTTACTCTTGCATGGTTTGCCCTGTGGTGTGTGTGTGAGACAAGGCCAGTGACCAGTGATTCTTTGACAAACGAGGTGTGTATGTGCCTCTACAAACCCATATATAACTGTCTGACCCTATCTGACCAAGCAGACACCAGCGTTTGGGAAGAATTCTGAGAGCATACACTCTGCAGCTGTGATTGGTTCATATTAATAACTCTGTAAAGCTCTGGTGTTTTATTTTATACTTTCCATTGTGTTTCTCTGTACACATCCACTATTGCAAACACACAGCTGAGAGTTAGCTAGTCTAACTGAAGTTTGCCCTAATGGCTCTAAGGAGCTCCACTGGAGCCTTTAAGCTTTATTGCCCTACTGAAAGGCATCTTGAGGGGCATTTAAAGCTTTCCAAAATTTGCTTCTATGGCAGACCTTACTCCTTGAATTGATGCTGGATCCAGTGATACAGTGTTATTGTGTTGCTGGTGTCAAGCCTGTATACTTCAACATGAGCCACTACTCACAGGTGTTTTTCTGATGTCTTAAAATCTGTATGTTTTTCCTTTTCTTTTCAGATTCATTAAGGAAATAGAGATGAACATGGGGCCAGGTCAAGCCAAGCAGTGCCAGCTTCGAGCTTTCCTCACTTACTACATTAATGATCTGTTCCTTAACCAGGTTAGTATAATGACAAATTGATGGATTTTATGAATTCTCACAGAGTGCGATATCAGCAGTCAGTGCAGCGCTTTAGTGAAACACCAGCTTTCCCAGAAATCAATCCCTCACATTAAGAAACCGCAGCTACGCTTCATTGTAACTTCTTCCACTGCAGTCAACATCTGCTGTGGTTACTAATGAACTAAAAAAAATTCAGGTAGTGTTTAAAAAAACAAAACTCGACCTAATTTAAATTTAGCTGTTATCCCTTTCAGTATTGTCTACTTGTACAATTATGCACTTAATCTGCTGTGTCAGCATTTCCATGTCAAAGTCCTTTGGTTTCAACACCATTCTGGACAGAAAGACCACAGCGAAACAAAACACATATTCTCAGTTTTCTCTGTGAGAAGAAGCACAATGGCACAACAACCAAATTTACATCTTTAACATTTTTTTTGTTGCTTTTTATAGACACTTAGAGACTCAAACTCTTTTAAATGCTGGATTTTTAAAAAATGTATTGTAGATGCTATTGTATTTATATATCTCCTCTCACTGAACACTGATTTTTTTTTATACTGCATTCACTTAGTGTAAACTTGTGAATACAAATAAACACAAATAAATTTGACTTAGTGTAGTTTAATTGATTTATTTTTCGTACTGTAAATTGGGTGGATTTAGCAGTATTGCCTGTTTTTAAAAGAATAAAGTAAACTACTTTTTTGTTTTATTTGGATTGACATAAAATACCAATAGACCAATAGGATTTGTTGGAATAAGAAAACACACATCACTGCAAAGGTTCTTAAGATACCTTGAAGAGAAATCAAGGTTTTTGGGTTTGGGGGGGAAAGCTACAATATTTATAGAAAGATTTATTATTTTATGTAATTATTTCAGGCATATTTAAGTATAATTTTGTTATTTTTTATATTTTTTATATTTACAGTTGCTTGGATATTGCTAGATAGTCTGTGGTAATAAACTTTTTATAACATTGTATATGTATAATAGAGTAAACAATACATATATATCTTGACATCTTACATCACATGTTGATTTCCTGCCCTAATTTTTAGTTTCACATTAACATTTTGTAAATACATAAACATACATTCCCAGAAATTTTTAATATAATGTAACTGAAGCTGCTCATATTTTTGAAACTTGCACATTTCTAGTAGTTTGGATTGTTCATTGTTGTTAAATGACTAATGCTTGCTTACAGAGTGTGTGTTTAACTTTTTTAAGGCTATTCAAAAGTTCAAAATGCTGCTGTGTCTTCGCTCTAGCCTGCCTCATTAGCTGATAACCTTTAAAACTCTGCAGTGAAGAGGGGGAGGGAGCAAGACGCTCACAACATTGTTTGCACCGGGCCTTTATTTCTCTCCCATTTAGATATTGAAATGTAGGCATATTTCTATACTTTGACTTTTTTTCATCCCCGTTTCACAGTGGTTTCCTCAGATGCTAAATTTGCAGTCTTTTCACAACACTAGAACTGCATCACGCACAGGTTACCCACAAGGCCTTATTTCTTAAGAATAAAAGCTCACTTCACCTGCGATTTTAGCTTCTTACATCAGGAAACCACAAGCAGTGTTCGTGTGAATGAAAGGAAGCTCAACGGGAAGAATCGGAGCCAAACCTGATGTTTTGAAGCATGGACTTTCAGGGCCTAGTCATGTTCAAAACGAAATGGCATAGTACTAGAGACCACTGTTGCGTTTGAATTTCAAGGTCTTAGCTCAGTAGAATAAGGTGTGCTAATGCAACTACACGTTATTTTCCAAGTATATGTGGCCATAGATAGAACATAGATCTCTCCCTGTTTGCAGGTTCATGTATTTTAAACAGAAGAGTTTCCTGCACAAATTAAATCTATTCTGCATCAATCTGTGTTTTATTTGTTTGGTTTAAAACTGCTTTAGCGGGCAGCACGGTGGTTAGCACTGTTGCCGCACAGCAAGAAGGTCCTGAGTTCAATTCCAACATCAGGCAGTTTGCATGTTCTCCCCGTGTTTGCGTGGGTTCCCTCCGGGTACTCCGGCTTCCTCCCACCGTCCAAAGACATGCAGCTCGTGGGGATAGGTTAATTGGATAATCCAAATTGTCACTAGGTGTGAATGTGCGAATGAATGTGAGTGCGAATGGTTGTCTGTCCCTGTGTGTTGGCCCTGCGACAGACTGGCGACCTGTCCAGGGTGTACCCTGCCTCTCGCCCTATGACAGCTGGGATGGGCTCCAGCACCCCCCGCGACCCTGAAAAGGATAAGCGGAAACGAATGGATGGATGGAAAACTGCTTTAGCACAAATGGAATTGTAATTCTGCCTCATGGAAACATTTGTCTCTCAGTTTCTTAGATTTTCTTTTCACTTTTAAGTTACCTACGTGATATGTTGTTTTCAAGCTGCGATCTATTTTCCCAGCTATTTTCATTTATTGCATCTTTTGCCAAGTCAAGCGAAGCCAGCTTTATTCATAAAGCACTTTAAAACAGCAAGTACTGACCAAAGTGCTTAATATTAAGAACAGAATAAAAATGCAAAACCATTAATACAAAAACAATTCAAAACAAGTAAAAATCAACTCTCATACTGTGGCTAATGAAAAGAGGTAGGTTTTACGAAATTACTTAAAAATGGATTGTGAAGAAGTCCTTCTCTGGAAGCAAGGTTTTGGAGGAAGTTGATCATTTACTTGATTACTGATTACCTCACTCCATGGAATGGCATGGAAAACAGATCTTCATTCATTTCCCCTGTAAATATATTATTTGACGCAAACTTTTGTCAATCAACCATTAGGTACGGACAGAGATTAATAAGGAAATCGAGGCAGTTAGCAAGGCAGCTGATCCTCTGAAGATTCTTGCCAATGCTGATACCATGAAGGTTCTCGGTGTCCAGAGACCCCTACTGCAGGTAAGAGACACTCACCATATTCCAATCAACAATTAAATGCTTGGTAATAGCGTTCAACACTTGTAAATGTACTGATACTATGTATGTAATGGAAACAAACGTGGAGAGTATTGCCAACACAACTCACACAACTCAACGTCACAAATTGTGTCCTTAAAAATTATCATCAGGTTAAATCAACAATCTTCTCAGTGTAAAGTGGACACCTGAACACTCATGGACTGGACAATGATTGTGCAAAGGGTTACTACCTACAGTTGCAAAGAAATCATTTGATATGTTTCATAAATACCTAAAAGAAGAAAAGTATTTGTGTGTTATTAGTTCAAACAGATTGTTTATAATTATCACTTCAATGAGGAAAAGCCTGGTAATTCCATAGGGTTTCCAAACTTTTTACTGCAATTATCTACCAGCTTTGATCAGGTTTGTCAGCACTTTTGCTTTATCTGGATACTCTGAAGTGCATTGGACTTTTTTGGTGTTAAAAACCTCACAAACCTGTGTGCACCCACAATATGCGAATAGCACATGTCTGGATGCATGCAGCTGTTTACGTACATTCACTTCACTGTTTTCTGTGAACTGTTTCTTGGTTTAGGTTTTTAGACAGACAGATTCAGAATCCCTTCTCCCTCACTTTCTCTCTCATTATGATCAGCCTGCCAACTATTTCACAGGATCATAATTAACGCTGAAATCGTGCTTGATCTTTTTGGAGCTGTTTCTAAGTGGTGGTTACAGTGTGTGACACACGTGCACATATATGTCGTAGCTCTTATATGTGTCTTTCATGGGCCTTTTTCTGCAAAAAACAAATTTTTGATAATAATGGCTGACCTTCTGAGGGTTTTGTGGCTGAAATTCAGTGTGTCCATGACACGCACACACCACATGACTGTGACACTTCATGGCCGCTGTAGCAGAGAAGAAAAATGGCTTCACTTTTTAGATGTTTCTTCGTGTTGTGCCTATGTGTGCAAGTACAGCTTTCTCTTTAGGTGTCCTAGTAATTATTTCCTGTTCAACAGTCAGGGCCCGTGCACATGCATGCACATAGTTGTTTTGTTATTGTCCTGATCTTGTGATATCTACCTTGCTTTATTTTGTTGATTCGATTTTACAAACTATCGAATCAACTCATTGTGACTTGCTAAAACACTGGCTCACGTGGCTGATTTTTGGCAGTCTTTTTAATTCAAAACAGGTTCGTGGCAGGTTGAGGATTATAACAATGCCAAAGTCAAGATTCAGACAGTTGGCAAGATTTGTCTCAGCTGTCAGATTCTCAATGTTTAGTGGGTATGGCTGTCTGTGTCTCCAGTATTGTAAAAATGTATGTTTTGCATGCACGCTTTATTTTTTTGCATATCGGTCTATAATATGAATGTTTGTATGTAAGTGTGTGTTTGTCCACGCAGTTGTCAAGGAAGACAGTGTCCCAGTTTGTTTTTGCTGTGGGTGTTTGTGCGGCAGACCTTGGATATGAGTTGTCAGCTCGTGTGTACGCGTATGAGTGCGTGTTTTGCTGTGTGTGTTTGTTTCTGTCAGAGCCTTACTGTCTGCGCGCTTGGTTTTCTCACTGGGAGGGAACAGCGGTGGCAGTTCATTACAGAGAGAGAGACCGTGGGCGTTTGGAGTTCAGCGGGGTTTGTTTACGGCTCGGGCCCCTCCTTAACGAGGAGTTCAGCATCTTGCTAATTATGCTGCTGTGGCTAATGAGCCTTTCTGCTGATAGTGGGGAGTGCAATAAAACACTCCTTTTGTTTGGGCTTTTTGCCTTTTTTAATTGGGCTGAATAAAAGACCCTTCCCTGCTTCTTCTCTTGTGATTCACATTCTAGGGTCAGGATGGCATTTGTGTGTTTATGGTAAGTTTTTCATGTGTGTTTTGGTAGCAGTTGTGTATGTTTTGCTACCTGTGTGTGATTTTGTTTTTGGCCTCCAATTTGAGAGCCATCCTACTGCTTTCTTTGATGGCCTTCATCCACATGGCCACTGTTATGACAGACTGCGCTCTCTCTTTCACAGTGTGGAGTTTTTCTATTCACTTAGTTGTCATGAGAGCTTTTGATAATGGAGTTTGACAGAGTTCATCCAGAGAATATATACTAAAATAGTTTTTGAACTGGTTCTGCGTAAAGTACTTTGTCAGGAACTTCTATCTAATCATATTGTGAGTCTCTGTGCTTGCACTAGTTAATTAAAGATTAATCAGACGTGTCTTTGTGTCTACATATCCATGGTGTTGGTGGACACATATGTACTTTATGTGCCCCTTTTAAGTCCCCTACTATTTTCTGTGCCAGATGCTATCAGAAAGAAAGAAAGACACACACTGGAATCACAACCAGCATGGTTAGAGGAGGGGGAATAGCCCAGCATCGCTACACAACATTAAACACCCTCCCTTATACACCTTGGCTGCAGCCGCATACAGCAAACCATAGGGGAGCACATTTTATAGATGCATCTGCTCTCTGCAACCACTGAAGCAAAAATTTATGTGCGCAATAGTTTGAATTGGAAGAAGATATTAGCATTTGGGGTTTGGGGTTTTGTATGGTGCAGAATTTCATTGAGGTAAGAGCCTAGCGGCATGCGTACACAGACCATTGGTCACTTTTAAAAACCTGTGTATACACAATAAGGCATAATTATTGTGTAATCTTTGTGTTTCATATATATACACATATACAGCAAGACAATATGTATGCTATCCTATCCTTCTGACCCTCTGTGATACAATATGTGGTGGGGTTACCCATGGTCTTTTTTTTCATTGCTCCCTCACATATCATGGGTAGAATATTTATGAATGCATTTCCATGACATTAACTTTTGGAGTGGATCATAGTTATTAAATATATTTATGTTTTATGAATTATTTGACCTTTTGTTAGTGATATCTCTGCAGGAGAAACAGACAGAGTGACTTTGTGGAAAGGCTGCACAAGAGTCAAGGTGAATATCACAGCTTATGTTTGCTTAAGCAGCCTTTAATAAGCAATAGACATTCAGTCTAGGCATAGGTTAATAAGTTATAATGATAGGGGCAATGGTTTTCCTATCACTAGGTACCAGCGGTGTCAAATACTGTTTTTATATATCATGTATATGTATTCATCAAATTGATATGATTAAGAGGTGACACTGGCTGTATATTGTCCACTAGGAGCATGAGATAAGGGCTTTCTAGGGCTGTATATAGCTCAGTGGGAAAGGCTAATGTCCATTCATGCATCTGTGTGATAGCATAGCCTGGGCTGATAAGTCTCCAGAAGAGAGTTAATGTTTAAAAAGAAAAAAAAACAAGAGCAAGGCAGCCAAGCTACCGATGTCTGCCTGTTTACAAATTCTTTCAGTTTTTCTGGTTACTTTCTTTCTTGCCTTGTCTTTGTTGCTCTCAGCCACTCATTTATTGTCACCATAGTTATTCCCATTTCATTCTTGTCTTTCTTTCCTTTTTGCAGGATCTAAACAGCAACTGTAAAGCAACACACAAACATACACGCCGGTAGCCGCAGCAGTGTGATGCTATCTGTCCAGAGTGTTGCCACTGATTGATTCATTTAATTAGAGTTAGATCGAGGGAAAGGAGTATAGACGGAGGGAGAGATGGGGAATAGAATAGAAGAGCAAAACAGGATAGGGAGGGTATGGTCACTCTGCTGGATAGCTGTGGAGATTGGCTCCATTAATCTTGGTAGAACCCCCCTAGTGTCCCCTTTACACACTCACTTTGTGACGTCCTAACATACAAGAATACACAGTGCGCACATGCGGGGACACACAACTGCAATGAGACCAACCCACCAGAACACATTTCCCAGGCCCTGAAGACCGTGATGTCGAGCCACCTGGCTGGCCACTTGGTGCGCTTGTGTTTCTTAGTGGGTCTGTGAGTGCAGATGAATTGTTTGTACTGAGCTTGTTTACTTCATTAGTCAAGACCACATCAGAGCCATAATTACAGTACACATCAGCCCTCTCTTTCCAGCTAAGTATCATTCAGCTTGGTCCCCAGTGTCTGCGCACAATAGCCGCTAACTAGTCCTTTTGTATCTGCATGTTAATGGAGTAATTGTCTGTGCATTTGTTATTCATATGTGCACCTATTTGCATTTTTTGGGTGTTTGTCTACAAACATAACTTGTTCTTGAGCCAGATGAAGACTGATTTCATTCACTCGCCATCAGCTGCCAGAGCACTCATGGTATTGCGGATGTGTTCAGCAGCCAATGGACTGCTAATGATGTTGACCTTTTAGATTTCATATTTACATGTAGCTTTGTGAGAGAGAGAAGGTTGGAAGCAGGCACGCATGCAGACACATACACGTGTTAATTGTGCATGCACACACGCTTCCACCTCCAGTAACTGTAATGACACTGACCTTTTTATTTGCGATTATGTGTGTAGGCAATGTTTATTTGTGGAGGGTTGATCGCTTCTTGTTGATTGGCTCCCTGCTTTCCACCTCACCCCCAACCCCAATCGCGCCATTGCGCACACACATAGACAGTGGAGATGATGGTGCTGGTGGTGGTGGGATTCTCTTTATTAAGGAGACTCTCAGCTCCCCGTTCCCATCAACAGACACAGCAATCACAACACAATACACCTGTTAGCTGCATCAGCCGTGCCCTGTGATTGTGGCACAAGTGGAGGTGGGAGGTAACAGGAAGGGGGGTATTAGGGTAGTTAGTATACACACATGAACAGTAGACACACACACTCATTTACTGCCTCAGCACACTGGGAGATGACAACCATCTTCACCAGAAACAAAACCATCAGACAGTCCCACATTTATTAGTAAAAAGTTTGTCAGGGGAAAATGCTCAACAACCATTATTATTTGACCAAAATAGGCATTTTCACAGAGAAATAAATAATATAAATGCTTTCCCATTTCCCAACATTTTCTCCTGACTGTTGCTTGGAACCCTCTGCTACATTATCTGTCATGAAAGCGATTGTGGCCAAGCATCCGGTTGACAGTTTTACAGCTATTAAGAATTATCGAGAAATAAAGCACCTTACCATTCTTACCCACAGCACTTTTGTCTTTGCTTAAAATTAGTCCCTTCAATCTTTTTTTTTCCTCCTCGACCAAGAGACACAAAGTTGTAATCACTAAGTCTACATGGTGCTCTCTAGAGATTGTGTGATCTTATGTTCTCATCTTGGTAGTAGCACCTTCAGTCTATCTTTAATATTTAATTAGTGCAGAAGTTTCTTTTTATTTTTCCACAAAATGAACACTATGACTTCCTTCTGAGTTTGTTCACCTCAAAGGCTTATTTCTCTTCTTCCTCCTTCCTCACTGCTGAAGGTCTAACAATACCTGCCACCCACCTTTGTCTGGTTATCTCACACCAAACACATGTACTCCTGAGGCTCACACCCAGCTGCCCTGGGCCAGTAACCTGCCACTGCCATTGATATTTGACACAGCTGTACTTTTTTTGGTAGTATTTTTTTTAAATATATTTTTGCACAACTATAATAGTTATATATTATTAAAAAGAATTGTGTGGTGTATTAGAGAGAGCCTTTAAATAAGCCAAGAAAACACCTTGAACAGCCCTGGGTGGTGCATGTTCACACCACGCATTGCTTCCACAGAGTTTCTGTGTGTAACAAGACATAATCTTTGCCTTTGGACGGAGTCAGTTACAGAAGGAGAAGTTAAAATGTCAGCTCAACCACAGACATGCCCTCTGGTTTTAAAGAAAACAGGCTGAAGGCTCCTGATAGAAGGTTTTGCTTGAATTTTTAATCTGCAAATGAAAATCTTTGTGTTTTGTGAGTATTGTTTATGTTTTTACATGTAGACCTAATGCTTAACACAGAAAACACATGCATTCCCCCAACATAAAGCATTCAACTGCATTATAAAATATAACTTTCATTCACCGACATGTCAATCGAGTTGTTGTGATAAATAATTCATGGTATTTGCCAATATGTGAGAAGGTAGTTGGGGGAACCAAAACACACACACCAAAAAACTCGGGGATTATGGGGTGATTACTAGAATGGAGTTTGGGGTCACAGCGGAGATTCAAATGGCACATTTGAACTCCAGAGTGATTCCCAGGATTAGTATGTGCAGAAGCTCCATATTTTACCCCGCATTTGTGTTTGTGTGTGGGCGTAAATAGGGTGTGTGTAATGTAGAAGCCCATCTGTAATCATTCAAGTGTGATATTGCTCCTCATCTCTCAATTAAAACACTTGCGAAGCTTAATGCATGTTTGTATTAAAAGTCATGATTGTGGTGGTGGTGGAGGAAAAGATGCATTCTTTTAATACCTCAATTTGTCCACCCGCAGGTTGTGTACAAGCATTTATTTTATAGTAACTTATTACGCCTTACTGTGGCCATCATAGTTATATCCGTTATTTTCCATTTCTCATTTTAAAAATATCCAGCCTCACATAAATATGTGATTAGATTTTCATAATTTTGATGATGAGCTGATTTTACCAACGGTTCTACAATGTTGGCATTTCATTCGATGGCACTCAAAACTACATCTGTTTTGCCATTTTCAAAGATTTCATCTGGAGTAACTGAGTGTTCGTTATGTTACCGTTTTAGATGAAAGGTAAACACAATTATGTTTACTCAAAGGTTATGAAAAGATTCAGGCTGAATAAGCGAAATGAGTTGCGGAAAGAGATCAATCAACCTCAAAGCTGCTTTCAAAACTTCATAAAGAATTTGCAGAATATTTGCTTTTGAAAAAGCTGTGACATCAATAAAAAACAATGCATTTCACACCTTTTTTTATCTCCCAAGTACATCTTATGTTTCTCAGTTCTCTCAAAATCTTCCAGATTAGTTAGTTTCTCTGTTTTGTTTATATACAGTCCATTAGAGGACTGATTGCTTGTACTTAATTATAATTGATGGAGGGAGTTCATGTGTGTTTGTATAATCGTCAGAAATAGACAGTTTTCACAGTTTTTGGCAGTGGTGTGAAAAACAAAAAGACGCCATGATTCAGCAGGATGATACTTATCCCTCCTATGAAAGCAGCCAGAGTATAGTAATTTTTCCACAGAGTCCAGGGACAACTTTCTTTTTCACATGTTTTTATGTGTATATGATAAGTGGGAAGTATATACAAAATGTTTGAAGTCCTTGAATGTTGGCATTGTAAAGCAATTTTTTTTATGTATCAAGCAACAGTAAATCACAAAGGTGGTCTTCTTGGTATGATTTAAGCTGCTCTCTTTAGTGGTCGCCATGGCAGATCCTCTGCCTCCATCACAGCCTATCCCTAGCATAATCTTCAGTCACAACCCTCTAGCACCCCTGTACATATCTTCTCCTTTTCTCACGCTGTCCTCTCATATACGTTCTCCTCTTCCTTTGTCTCTGGCCAAAAGTAGCACACCGTCACCGTTTCCACCGTCACTCTGTTGGCTAACAACACCAGTGGGCCCTGACCTTTTCATTATGGAAATCTTGTTTTATATTATTCGCTTGTTTGGTTTGGCCACAAATTTGTGGCAAATGCCCTTCCTGGCCATTTATCCAGGCTTAGGACTGGCACTAGAGGTACACTGGCTTGTGGCACAAACTAATTTAAAAAAAAGACGTTATTCACACACCTGGCATTGTGCCCCTGTTTAAGCTTGACTTTTTAAGCTTAAACAAACTCAATTACAAACTACACACTCATTTACATGCATACACATTAGAAGCAGCATGTGTTGCAGTTAAGCAGGCACAACCATGAGACCCATCCGGTGTGTGTCAGGGGAGTCTTCAGAGACTGGCTCTCCTGTGACGTTGATGAATGATCTGTCAAGACAATGTCCCACTCATGCCCAGTTCTTCTTTACCCAGGAGAGGAGAACAGCCTTTGTTGGGGGAAAGGGGGGCAGCCAGGGGTTATCTTTCTATGTGTCCCATTTGGTGTGTGGGTGTGTGTGTGGTTGGATGGATGGATGCACGTGCTGCTGAGGTTGTGTTATTTTATCAATCCGTGGTCAGACATGAATGGGATGGGAGAGGCATTACACGAGTGAGTGGTTTTGGGTTAGAGCATGAGTGAAATGTCAGAGAACATAAGGTTAAACACTCTGACCTCTGCACAACCTCAAGGGGTACCCCCTATTTTAATGGGGTAAATCCATGATCCGTTTCCGATTCAAACCTGAGGCCCTCATCTCTCGCTTTCTCTTCTCACAGTCATCTCTGAAAACACAGTAGAGAAATCTCATGAAGCTGTTATTTAGCCACAGCCTGTTATTGGACTTTCCTAGTGAGCTTCAGTAAATAAAATCTTCTTATTCCTTCTACCTTAAATTTTTTAAAAACCTGATGACACGTTTAGTAAAACAAATTCGGCTAGCGTAGGGAGTTTAGTGATTGCATCCCTGTTTTCTTACTGTAATAATGACATTCCCTGTGCTGTGCTCTTTTTACTCTCTCCAATAAAGGAAACGACTACTTTGAGGGTGGTTTCTGTTGTGATGACCATGCATTGAGAGATTTTACCGCTGAGGCGCCAATCTGAGTGCTAGCTCTGCCTTCATTAAACCACTATAGCTGTGGCCTTCATTTCCAAACAGCAGTTTACCCCAGCAAATTCAAGATCCATTTGCACAACCCAAGTCTAATTTTCTGTGATGACTGTGTTTATCTAGTAATGATGTAAAACGAGTAGCGACACAGTGCAACCATGTGCAGCTTTAGGGTAATAAAATACTAGGAAGTAGAATTGCACAAGAAATATGGGTGGGTTGTTTATTTTGTTTGGTTTTTTTCTCGATACCACATCATGTTGACCTTTAAGCTTGAATCATTACACAGAGGGAGAGCGTAAGATAGACATAGATTGAGAAGCATGTCTACTCCTGTGTAACAGTCAAGTAAGATGGAGGATATGTAGCAGAACTGGCTTTCCCCTACCACTCTTACTCTCTCCGTCTAAGCCCTCCCTTTCTCAATCTGTCCCTTGATTACTTTTTAATGATTGCTGCTGCCTAAGACAAATGGCTGTGTTAAATGAGCAAATTAGACAAGGGAGCTGAGTGCAAGAGCATTTGTTAGAGCAGGAGTAATGGATCGGGTATCCATTGTTTACTCTTCTCCATTCACCGACTTGGCCTGTTCTTCAGCTCTTTGTCCTTAAAGCAGGAACAGGATATCGTTATGATTATGGCTGCACAAGAACTTGTTGAGAATATCAGATTTCTAAACCAAAATTTTACCTTTTCCTCACTTTGTTTAACTTTTTCCCTTGAGTTTACATTAATGCAATTTTTTTGTACTTGCTCAAAGACGTTAATATTAATCTGTGGGGGGGTTTTCTGTTATGTTGCATTTGCCGGAATACTGCACTTTTATATCAACTGATCATCACTTGAGAATATAGAACCTTATGATGAGCATGCAAGCCATGTTTAATTTTTATCATAGTCATACTGCCACTTGTCTTTTAACAATTAATAGGTCTTGCTACAGCATCAGCCTATTTTTACAGAAAAAAAACGTTGTTTTTATGAACTAATTAAATCCAAATGACTAATAATTATGAAAGTACTGACTTGTTTAAGTTTACCTGACCTTACCATACAGCTCACCTTCCAACCAGACCCCTGGAAAAGGCAAAAAATTCTTATTATGACAACATTATCGACATAGTCACTGTAACAGAAAGTAGCAATGATGAAATTACTTTTTTCATCTTCTTATATAATCCAGTTTACGGTACTAGCAGCCTACACAATGGAGGGAAGGTAGCGGCTGCCTGAACTACATTAACAGCCTCCTCTCCTGCAGGGTCTGTGTAATTCCTTCTACCCTGGCAGGCTGACAGGGAATCAGGCATGGACAGTAAAGGGTGCTCCCTTGGCAGAGATGAGGCCTTGGTTAGCACTCCATGGGTATGGGCAGTGCTATGGATCATTACCTCCCTCATTGGAGTAGCTGCTGTTTGTGTGTGTGCATGTGCATGCTCGTCTGCATGTGACAGAATGAGCGAAGGGGAAACTGAACAGAGAAAGAGCTATTAATATTAATATCATTTTATCACATCAGGGGTTCTTTCTTCTTTTTTTTGATGATCAATTATAGTCACTACTGCCCCCTTTAGTCTAGCAGCCACTTAGTCATACCAGATAGTTAGTGACCTCGAATGTAATGGAACCTTTTTTTTTTTTAAAATGTATTACAAATGGTAGAATAGTAGATATAATACTTGTACATGGTAATTACATCTTTGAGATCCAAGACGCTCATAGCTTATTTGCATACAGTACTGTGTAAACGTCTTGAGCCACCACTCATTTCTTTATATCTTACTTCCAAGTAATAGTTGAGCAGTAGTTCTCCCGGCTTTCTGGAGGTTTTGTAAATGTTTTCTATGGGCAGTGGCTGTTTTTTCACTCATTATCAGCCAAGTCTTTTTACCCGATCATTTTCAAAGGAATGTTTTTCTTGTTTGTTGTTTTTAAGACAGCCACTTAAAACTAACCATGCAGTACCATCTGGAAGGCTTCTGACTGGCAGTGGCTACTTGTTTTAGGATGAGATAGTGCCAAATATAAAAGTAAAGACAGACAATGCAACACTATCAGTCATGGATTGGCCTCCCCAGATCCCGGTTCAAGCAGTGTGGGATTATCTTGACAGTGAATGCAACAAATGGCAGCAAACATCCAAAGAAGAGCTTTAAAATATCCTTCAAGAAGCCTGGAGAACTATTCCTGAATACTACTTAAAGAAACTACAAGAAAGCTTGCCTAAAAGACTTCAAGCAGTATTGAAGAATAAAGGTGGTCAGATCAAATTTAGATTTTTTTTTTTGCCTTGTTTTCTGTATTTCCATGTGTGTTTGGATGTTTTAATGCATCCTTCCACCTATTTTCCATTTTCCTAGTAAAATATGAAGAACAGATGGATGGCTTGAGACTTTCACACAGTGCTACATTTAAGGTCATAGTAAATAAATGTTGACTTTGGAATATGCTGTCTGCTTGTATATGACATTTTGGTAGACAGCACTAAAAAACAAGGTGCTATGCTACTCTTGCAGCTGTTTGTACCTTGAGTAACGCAAGTCATTTTTCATTTTATCAGTTTTTTTCAAAAAAAATGTAGGTTTTCTATTTCGCACCTTCACTTGAAACTTCATATGAAATTCACATAGTCAGAGAAGGGATACGAAGAGGAATAGAAATCATTTGTTTAAGATTGGCTTTCTGTAAATGGTCGCAGGGGATTATTCTGCACTTCACTGTGCTACTCTTGTAGTTTCAGAGTAGCTGCAGCAAGGCTATCACCAGACTAATAGTGAGTTATCACTATTATTACAGATGTAGGCTAGGATTGGTTAAGTGCTGGGAGCAGCAAACTGGAACATACAGAGTTGTAATCTTATTTAACAGCTCTCAAATTGCTCAAAGGTGCGTGTTTTGAAAAAGTTTGTTTGATGTGTGTAAGTGTGAGTGTGTCTGGGGATATGAAGCTGCTCTGCTGTTCCCGGGCCAGCTATTAGTCACGCAGGAGTGGCTAATCTGTAATGGCTGCTGTCACAGCCCTGCCGTGGCTCCTGGTGATGGGTGCACTGTGACAAATGCGCACACACTCACTTTAAGCCTGAGAGCACACACAACACAGAAGTTCAAAACACACATGCACAAAAATATGTGCACTCACGCTGATGCACTTACATACAAAGAATCAAACATTTCACTAATAGTCTTAAGACTTCTGACAAGGTTCCCTGCTTTAGTCGTCAGTCCAGCCTCAGGTGAGGGCAAAGCAAGGGAATTTGGATTACTCCAATTACTAAAACTGTTTTTCTTTCCATTTAGAGCACAGTGGTAGTGGAAAAGGCCATCCAGGATCTGATGAGCCTGATGCAGGACCTGAGTGCCTACTCCAACCAGTTCCTTGAGATGGTCTGCGACAAGCTCAAGGAGTACAAAGAAATCTGCAACACAGCCTACAGGTAAAAAACACAGAGAAGGCTGGCAGGAAGCTAAAATATAAGGTTAATTGTTATGGTTTGATTTATACATTGTTTTAGAAATTCGGTTATTGCGTTTTCTTACAATCACACACACAGACACAGTGCTGTGAGAAGCTGTTCATCTGTGGCCTCTGGTACCATGTAACACCTGGCTAGAAAAAGAGAGGACTAGAGGATATGGAGGGGGGTGATAAGCAGGGCAGGAGACACAAGAAAGGACTGACAGACTGCTGGGAGTCCATCTGGACCCTGTCACAGGTCAGCCTCAGTCTCACTGGGGCCTCCGTGTGATAAAGTGTGTGTGTTTGTGTTGCTGAACAGGTCTCTGTCTCCCACAGCCCCACTTATGTGTGTGGTTGCAGATGTGAATGTGATACCCCGGAGTGCTTGGGGTATTAGTAATAATTGCAGAACTAAGCAGTTTCTCTAACATAGGCACAGGCAAACAAAGCAAATAGATACTGGCACTCTGCCACAGATTGTCCTCAAGCCAATTCACAGCTGCTGTAATTTTATTTTATATGTCAGTAAAGATGGTCGTAAATCACATTCACAACTCTCTGATTAGCTCGTGTTCTCTTTGTTAGTACTAAGCAGATATTATTTAGCTGTACTTGCTGTATGGCTCATGCACAGCAAAAAAAATTATACTGGAGTTTTTTTTAAAGCTAGAGGTAGGATCAAAATATTGATTTAGCGGTTTATAGTCTGAAAAATCTATATTTTAATTAAAATATGCAGGCGCTTGAATTGATACCCCAGCCTGTGTGACTGATGAGTCACAATTTTATGATTCTTCATGTTGGCCCTTATAAGATGAATAAGGGTAAAGTTAACAAACTATTAGTGAAGAAGACGCTCGCAGAGGGATATGCCCAAAAATTAAAAACCATTAACTCAGAAAGTTAAATATTGAATGTCCACATTATCAGCTATTTAATAATGCTAATACACACACAGTGACAGTTCAGTGCGGTAAATCCAAATCACTGTATTGTTACACTTTAATTATAATTGAAAACTAATAATAATATAGTATGACATCATATGCCTTTTAACCGCAAATCTCATTCAATTTTTTACCCTAAGTTCTTTATCTGTTGGTAAGATGAAAAAAAAAAAATGAAACTAGTTTCTTGATATTCTTCCAATATTATTAACAATGTGTTTCTATTTTAGGAGCAAGAACTTAAAAACACCTTTTTACAAATAATTTCTTGCCTAAGTTTGCATTATTATGTCTGTTTTCCCTCAGGGGCATCGTCCAGTGTGAAGAAAAGCTGACCATCAGTGCTTCCTGGGCTAAAGATGAAGACATCAGTCGTTTGCTCCAGTCCCTCCCTAACTGGGCAAATATGGCCCAGCCCAGACAGACCCGACAGAAGAGAGAGGATGAAGAAGACTTCACCAGGTACAAATTATGCACAGTAACAGTATGCACATGTACACATGCTCATTCATATGCGTTATGTATGTGCAGAATTAAATAATGTAAGCATATGTGGAATAGCACATACTCACATTCACAGTAGACACACAGACAGAATCAGACGTGGATGTACACAACCACACTTGAGCAATCACGCACTTAATCCCTCCCTCCCATTTTTGCGTCTTTAGTCACATATGTTTTGAACCCCCCTCTTGTTGACTAAGATGTGGCTGTAAAAGAAGTCATGATTGTTCTTTTAAACGCCCTTTATCTGGAGGAAGTGAGGAAACGAGGGAAGAACAAAATAGGAAAATATAAGGGGAGCAGACAGAGGCAGGGAATGGGGGGGGGGGGGTCAGTCTTATCGAAATTGCCTTTGAATGTGCACCCTCTTCAGGGAACACTGGAGCTCATCGGAGCGGAAGAGTAAAGTAAATAAATAAATTGGTTATGCGGCCAGAGAAAGTCAATCTGTTGTGTGCACTCTCTTCCTCTCTCATACACTCCCTTTTCTTAGTCACACACACGTGCGCGCGCGCAGAGAGCACTGAGATAGCAAGAGGGAGACCATAAGGCTGTTTGATTTGAGAGCCGTAGATGTTTTCATCACTATGAAAGGGGATTAGCTTCTGCACGACTCTCAGCCCAGTGCTTTAATAAAGCCTCATTAATAAGCCACACATGCCTGTGCCCGAGTGAGAACGTATGAGCTTGTGGGTTTTGTTTATTTTACCCATCTGTTGTTCAAAGAATCTTGATCTTGCGGGTATCCTGGTGACTCTGGAGGCTAGCTGACATGTCGTGTGTTTGCAGCAGTACAGTTTTGATTTTAAGTTATCCAGCTTCCCAGGTCTCACCCTATGCTTCTGCAACCACAAGTGCTTGAACGCCAAATGCATCTCTGCGTGTTTGTTTTAGCCACTTTGTAAATCTCTGCCTTGTGTTTGGCTTCTTTTTCTAAATGTTTTCCGTCACCTGTTTTTCTCTCCCACCAACTGTTGAGCTAGTGGAAACTTCTTCTTTTTTAAGTATCCGCACTCATAAAATTGCTCACAGTTTTCCCCTCCACTCCTTCTGTGTTTATCTCTGTATCCATCCAGCTTTCAGCCCTTCTTATTTCCCTTGTGTGTGAGTCACTGTAAAGGTCAAAGCAATAATTGAACCCCGAGATACTGAGCACATAAGCATAAGATTATTATAAAATTTGAGCTATTTTCAGTTGAACGCATTAACACACAGAGGAGACATGTGCACATCCATTCTGTTCGACAATCCATTATTTTATTACTTTAAAAAATTTACTTCTATTATTGCTTTTTATAAAATCCACTCAGTGTCTGCAAACCAGACATTTTGAGTCCAACCAGGAACCCAATCACTGATAAATTCCTCCAAAGAATGTAACACTGCGGACCGATTAAAGTGCCTTTCACAAAGTCTCCTCTGAGCTTCGTCAATGCTTTCACAACTTTTTTTTAAT
This sequence comes from Pundamilia nyererei, assembly GCF_000239375.1. Classification (NCBI taxonomy): domain Eukaryota; kingdom Metazoa; phylum Chordata; class Actinopteri; order Cichliformes; family Cichlidae; genus Pundamilia; species Pundamilia nyererei. Next base: position 1,076,408 of record NW_005187453.1, read on the forward strand.
ACCAGCTATTTTTTTTATTTTAAATGGGTATTTGCCACTTGATTGATGGTTAAATTGTGTTTTTCTTTTGCCAAAAATATAATGTGCCTGTCATTCTAACCATACACTCTTACATCCCTCACCCCGTCCATCATTCAGGGCTGCTTTTGCTAAGGAGTCAGAGGTGCTGACTGGGAACCTCGGAGACAAGTTAATCCCACAGAATGAGATCCTGCGTGATGTCAGTGACCTCAAGGCACTGGCCAACCTTCACGAGAGCATGGAATGGCTTGCCTGTCGCCTCAAGACGTTCTTCGCCACACTGCCTCACGCATCCAGTAAGTTGTGTAAATGTGAAGTAAACAACAGACTTAGTTGTGAACTTCCTTGAATAAGTGTATTTCTTCCAAACAAAGTAAAACCTGCACATCATAATGACAGTCGATATCTGTGAAGGTGTTATTTTTTTTGATGAAATAAAACGAAGCTAGCACAATGATATTTTTGACACAAACAGAGACATATGCAGTGAAATTTCCACCTACATCTAGTACGATGACGCCAACGCAGACATCTGTTGCTGCTCTTTCTGCAAAACTCAGTTTTTTTCTTTAATACATGAGTTTTGCTTGTGGAACGGTTGCATTTGACCAAAAGTAAGATGATCTTTTCTGTCAGTTTCCTTTCTACAGTTTGTTTTTTTGTTTTTTTCATTTATTTTACTTGAAACTGATAAAAAGGCTCTCATTGTTCCAAACTTTTTTAGAAAAACCTGAATATATGAGGTGTAATTAAACAGTTTTGGAAACTGGACCAGATTTGAATTTGCCTAATCTTGCCTGCAGCTGTTTGGCCCATGTCTGTGTGGATCCAGTGTCTACTGGATGTTCTCTGATGTGTCGGGCCTGCCCCCTTCTAACTTGATTTTCATTTTGTTAAAGTCACAATGCGCCACATCTGGCAGAGAGAGTCGCTTTGACTTTTCGATGCACTGTGTGTCAGCACATAATGGCGGGCGACCACAGTTTGGGTCGTTTATGCTGAACCCTTCTCCCCAAGGCTGTTCAATTTATGGCAAATATCAGAATCCAAATTATTTTTGGTCAGTGCTGAGATAATGATATAGATAAAGATTTAACATAATTAAAATAGAAACGAGTGGATTTGTTGAACTTTACAAAAAGTCACTAAAACTGTAATTATATGTCAAGAAATTAATATAAATAAAATAAAATAAATAAGTGAATTTGAACGGAACCAAACATACCACAGGGAGTGAATCTGGGCTTTTAGGGTGGGGCAAACATATATTAAGTGGATGTGCTGCACAATATTTACTTCACAACAAATATACTGGGCCTTGGAAGATATGAGTTCCAAGGTTGGCAAAACATTTGAGCTTGATCTTCATTGTTAGCACTCAAGATCAATGTTGACCTTGAAAAAAATGAAAGAAGCCATATTATATGAAAGGACATGGATTGTCTCTGTATTTATCTTTAGTTTTTTCCTGAAATTGAAATATGATTATCTATTATATAATGTGGCACACAGCAGTTGACAGAAATGTAAAGGCTTAGTATAGAAATAACTATACAAGCACTCTAAATATGCATCTTTGTCATTGTACACCCTTCGATGTTTGATATATTGCAGTACGGTGCTAAATTAAAACACCGGTTTGTATTCCTAAAGATGCTGCCTCCAGTGCCTTGGGTTATTAGGTATTTATTGATCAGAATGCATAGAGATTGAACGCATTGTCTGGATGGTTTATGTACAGTAGGATCACAATCAAAGATAGATGAATTTTCCTCATCTTTGCGTTCTGTGCTTTTGTAGCAACACTTCGTACCTGTGCCTCATTAAATTCTTGTTTGAGTGTATTATCACACACTCATTACCTTCCCTACTGGAGTTGTCAAAGAGCACTTTACACACACACTCATTATCTTTGGTTGTGCTTCTGTAAGTGTGGGCGCATAAACGCCTGGCCTAATCAGGACTCATGAAAGCATTTCCTACATTCCCTGCTCAGTCATCACTTTTGTATCATTAATCACTGGTAAAAGAATGAAGAGTCTGTGTGTGTGTGTTTCCAACCAGCAAAGAGTTTATGTAGATCTTATTAATCACTTATCATTAGTTGTGTTTTTTTCTAATCCCTGTTGTCACATGTCAATGTTTAATCGCCAAGATTAAATTCTAGCATCTTATAATATTCCTCTTCAAGTCCAAATCTTTTTTTGTTAGCAACATTTAATGGCAGTCAGCGAGTTAGTGCTCCCATTAGTACTCCCACTTTAGAAATACATGAACACCTGCTTGTTCATGCAATTACCCACTTAGGCAGTAGTGGAACAGAAGTCTAAATCATAGAAATCCTGCATATTCCAGTCAGGAGTTTTAGTTATTAAACACTTTAAACATTGAAAAAGAACTAACAGTGACAAATGGGCTGCTTGGTGCAAAAAAGCAGACAGAAATTAGCAAATAGAAATGCGTTGTTGAAGAGAGAGGTCAGAGGCAAATATACAGAAAGGGTAGGCCATCTTCTCACAATGCACAGCAGATCTCACTTTAAAGCGATTACAATGGCTTCCAGTTCTGTCAGTCAAGAACAAGTCTGCTCAGGGCGCACACAAAAGCATAGCTTGGTCTGTATCTTCATTTGTGCTGAGGGATGCAAATAGTCCAGTAGGGTCACAGTTTGGCATCAACAGCTTGAATCCATGGACCCAGCTTGGCATGTGTCAACAGGCCATGCTGAATGCAGCAGTATAAGAATACATGGATTTTTTTCCCATGGCGCTTCAGGGTCTTGATGGCTGCAGTTTACCATCTTTTAATGACTACTTTCAAATTGATAATGTCTGCCATGTCTAACTGGTTTTAGGAGCATTACAATGAGTGCAGTGGACTTCAGTGGCTTCCCCATTACATCAAAGAATCCAGCAAAATTCCCTTCCATATTGATGTATTGATGTGCAGCAAAAAATCTTGCAGTACAATAATGTCAGCATGGATTATTATCTCAAAGGAATGTTTTTAGCATCCAGTGGAATCCACACCAAAAAAGATGTCAGGCTGTTTGACAACAAACAGGGGCCCTGAACAGCATTGATCTGGTGTTTCCTATGAAGTGTTTATACAATAAATGTGCATTAAATGTGCATAAAAGCTTTTCCCTAAATCATAAACAGACTCCAGACTTTACATTGTCAGCCTCAAGCAGTAGTAACATTATTAAAGATGTCATCAAGCTGCACTTGTTGAGTTTGATTGGTGTAATATTATTATCAGTCTCGAGGAGATGAAAAATTCCCTTTGTATAAAAGCTGTTTAATTTCCAGAAAAAAATAAGACAACTGCATATTTGATATCCATTTTATTGATTTTTTTGTTACTAAGGATTTATTTATCTGTTATGCTGACTGAGATTAAACAACATAATAACCACATTTTAAGATTAAAAGTATCTAGATCTTTTGTCACCTTTTACAGCCTTCACATTTCCAGTTATTGTGTTGCAGTACTTCTGAGAAACTAAGCTGTGTTCACTGTGGTATCTTGGGGCTTCCGGCAGAGCTGAGGTAAATTATTCACCTTTCTTGTAGGCATAGAGAGGGCTTCAACCTTTATCAGCCATTGTCACAACTCCCTGGCTTCAGTCCTCTGATTGCTCATTGAACTTGCACTTATTTTGCCCTTCCATATCGCGTCTTTTTCTTTTAGAAATAAAGTAATTAAATGAGAAATATTCTTATTTAGACTCAACTTTGTCAGTGCAGTATCTTCCCTTCCTTCTCACTCTGACGCTAGCTTCCTTCGTCTATTCATAGATAAGAATTCAATAAAAGTACGGGAAGGGACGTGACATAATTATCATTAATTCTGGCGGGTGGCACTAATGGGAAGGATAGGGCAGTCACTTATCATGCTGGGACAGCCTCCGTATTGTTCATTATTTAGTGTTTGGCGAGCTGACGACGGACTACGTGTGTGATGGTAAGGGTGCATTGTGTGTGAGTGTGCGCACGCACGCGTGTGTGTACATAGCCGTGCACTGTATGAGATGGGACAAGGGTACAGCAGGGGAAAAAAGACCCCACCTTATCTCATCCCCCACCCCACCCCGCCTCACGTCTATGCCTCTCCAAATTGGATTTTATATTACAGAAGCAGTCAGGTATGAACAACTCATTTTCCTCTCCCTGTTTTTGCTTTTTCTTTATTTCATTTCTCTTTCTTGCATTCCTGCTTCATTCCTTCTTGGCTTTTCTTTCTTTCTGTCTTTCCTTCTTTCTTCCTTATCCAGCAAGAGTGAAGGTTCTTCCTTTTTGTCCAAGTGCTAAGGATCTGGTAGAGTTTGTCCACGGCTCAGTAATCTCTGCAGTGGTTTGCTTGCATCGCTTTTCCTGAGGCTTAATTCGACTGGATGTGTGATTACATGCCATTAAGGTTGGAACAATTCTTCCCATATACAATATTACCTCAATTTTGGGCGACTGTATTAGTCCAGAGCTTGTTTCGATGAAAATAAAATGAAAATAAACTCATTTATGTTCATATATTTCACTCTCCACCTGAATATTACCACCAGAAATCTCATGAGACTAGCTCACTTCAGTCACCTCCTCATGACCAACTAGCATCAGTAACATAGGCACATGGCTAATTTGCATATTATTACATAGTGAACTGCTGAAGCTACTTCTCAGCCCCTGTTCAACCTATATTTATTAATAGAGGCTGCTTACACAAATGGACAGCATGCTCTATGAAAAAATGGTTAAAAATATGCAGAGTTAAACTGTACCTTTTACTACAAAGCTTGGCTAACATATCAGTAGTGTCCCTGCAGTTAGCTTCGGCAATGATGCTTTCCTGTAACATATTTATCCTGATGTAGATTAGATTTAGTGCGCATACTTGAAGATTTAAGCATCTTTGAATATCTCTGTGTGTCAGAAGATGTCTGAAGTAAGCTTGCATGTGTGTGTCGGTAATAAGGGCTATGTGTGTACGTGTGTTGACAGACTGTCTGTGGAGGTGTCCACACAAACGGTCTTATCGCCCATCTGGTTGCAGCACTGGCCATCTAATCCATTCTGACAATATTTACCTGACAACACACACATGCACACACGGCTGAGAAGCAATGCCAACCACTTTTTCTTCTTGACTTGGCTTATTAAGTAGACCTGTTATGCTAATTTCCAGCTCCACGTTTTTGCTCTTGGACTCAATTTGAGTAGCTTAGCATGACTGACTTTTAAAAAATAGTTCTTATTTGTCCCCTCAGTTCGTCCTCCATTTAAGACAAGCCTCTTTAAATGATGTTCTCTGTCTTCTGATTGGTTTGACCACTGTATCTTAGGCCCAAGTAAAATACCTAAAATGAGCCACTGTATTTGACAGCCTTGTTAAATCTTCTGTTGGTCAGTCTTCTCGAGCAATGCGGTATATGGTTGTGCACAAAAGTGTGTCTTAATGTTGGAAGTCTGGACATCATTAGGTAGGCGTAGATACAGACCTTTCTAATCTAGCCTGCAGGGTTTCTAGGCAGTAATCATGTGGTCTCCCTATAGGAGGAGGCTCCTTCTCATCTCAGTGGCTCACCTTAACTATGGTGAGTGCAGGTCTTTCCCCTTTAGCAGTATTTTTCTTGACTTCATTTAACAAGGGAACTTGACTGAGAAAACATTCTTATTCACTGCAGAGACCTGGGGGGGTAGTTTAAGTGGGAGATGGTGGTGATGCTTTTCAGTAATTGGCTACATTTTTATATAACTCCTTTCTACTCTTATTGACCACTCAAAGTGCTTTGAACTGTAAGCCACATTCATCCGTTCACTCACATGCTACATTTACAGTGCTTCCTGTATTTCACACATACTCACACCCTTCACTGCTTGGTGTTCAATATCTTGACCAAGGACAATTTGATGGATTGAAGGAGCCAGGGATCGAATCACCATCTGATTAGTGGAAACCCACTGTTCTCCCAGTCCAACCAACTGCTAAGTAGTCTAATATTGTATTCTGGTCAATATTACAGCACTCCTCACTATTACTGTCAAAAATTTAAAGCATGAACTTTTGATTCCTTCTCATTTTAAAAGCATTTGACACAATTAGATGTCATCAGACGTCAAAATCTTTTAATACCATCATTATTTTATATCTCTCTCTCCTGCCCCTCCATTTCTCTATCTCTGTCTCTGGACCGAAGTTTAGATCTCAGTGTGCAGATGTTCGTCCTATACCAGAGGCAGCAAAATAATTAATAACTCCTTTCTTACGTCATTTATGAATCATTCATCACTCCAATCCTGCAGGATACTGTCCTTTGCTTATCTCACTCCATTTTCTTTTCTATGCTATGCTGTGGATTTACAAAAAAATATGATTTTCATAAACTCTTTAGTGAGTGTAGTTCCACAGGAAATATCATGTCCTGTTATTCCTCTTCTTAATGTGTTGATTATGCTCTTATTGGCAGTGGGTGCAGTGAGTCTAAGTGGTTGTGTTAAGATGAACTGTCCGTTTATGTAGGCGCATGCATTCTGTGTCTGTGTGAATTCCATCACTGATCTTCTCCCTTAATGTCTGCCACCCTCATCCTTTGCAGATGGCAAGCAACAGACGTTTTCCTTAGATGAGATTTGAAAATAATTGGATAAGCACAAAGCACATGCACGCATGCCTATACATGAACGCATACGTAGATGCATGACATGCAAATACATATCTTCACATTTAATAATGCACACACAAGAACTCATAAATAAGAGATAGGAATTTAGTTGGAGGAAAAGGCAACCAGAAAAAGAAAAAATAGAGCAAGAAAGTTGTCAGTCAGGACAAATGAGTCGTCTCCCTTTGCCCGTCTGTTCCTGACTCTAATGGTGCCCCCCATGCTGCGACGCCTCCCTCGCATCATCAAAGCAGCGCAAGGCTCGGGGTGGCAAGAATCCGAGTGTGTTTTTGTGTACGTGTCCGTACGCTTGTGTGTCTCTGGTCGTGTGTTTTTCACAGACACCCCCCAGAGAGACCTCCAGCAGTGTGTGCCACAGTAAGGCCTTTTTTTCTGCTGTCAGAAAAGTGAGCGAGTGAGTGAGCGTAATGCACATGAGAGGAAACAAGCCTCCGAGTCAATTCCTGCACATATACAGACAGTTAGTGGGAAATACTCCCACAGGCAGAGCATTCGCAAGGCTTTGGCTCTCTCGCACCTGTAACTACAGAGAGAGAAAGAGATAGACGCACTCAGAGAAAATTAGTCTATATTTAAGTCTTTTGGCAGAAGCTTTAAAACGTTTTTGTCTTAAAATTGTGCTTTTTTTTATTTTAGGAGACAGTATTGTGTTTTAATGGTGGGTTCTGTATCTATTAATGATCTCAAAGTTGACCAGGGAGTGTGAACAGCATCAGCTTCACACAATCAGGTGAAAATAATTAATGTAATATCCTCTACTCTCTTGAGAAATCAATGTTTTTCTTTCATTAAAAGCAATCTTGTTTGTTGTTCCGTTGACTCTTAGCTAGATTAATATTGGTATCTCTCAGCTGAAGATCTAAGCCACAAGACCCCCCCCCCAACCCCACAACCACCCCCTGCGGGGTGAGGGGCAATTCGATATTATAGATTATTAAATACTAAATTATTGTCATTACATATGGTAACACTGATGCTGATTGCCATTTAAACAAACAAAGTTGAGCATAATTAATGTGTAAAGTAGTCCACTTACTGAAATCAGGTTTTGGTTTCTTAGGCCAATTCAAAGTAACAAAGTAACAAAAATACATTTTTAGTAGAAGTCTACCATGCTACATAATTATTTATTGCTATTAACTGCCTGTTATTTTAGCTGAACTAACCATACTGTTAGTTCATACATCCAGAACGTTCATCACTTGCAGACCTTTAATAAGAAACATAATTCCAAGCTGTTATCTCTGTATGTCAGGTACACAGGCCATAAGAGCAACTGTCACCAATGTCACATCACAGCCCTGACCGTGTTTGCTTTTCTGATTGGACGGTCATGGCGTATACCTGACTGCTGTTTGCTCGGAGCAATGCTTTCTCATTTTCTCAGAGATAAAATTTTAGTAACTACAATGCATACAAAATGTGCACTGAGGAGGACACAAAAGCACAACCAATGCAAAGCAAAATAGAGTTTTTTGGATTTAAGTATACAGAGAGAATCAAGAATATAGGATTGTGCAAAAGTCTTGCATCACCCCTCATTTCTTTATATTTTGCTTTAAAGGAGTGAAAGTTTGTAGTTTTAAGTGCTCTTGAGCACTCTCTGGAGGTCATACACTTTTTTATATATTGGCTCTTTTTTCATTAATTTACAGTCCAGTCCTTGTACCTTACCATATTCAGATGAATATGGTGTTCTTTCAGTCAAACAACAAGGGATGAACCATTGTTCTCTACACATAACAGTCAACTTAGCAAATAAAACAATTTTAAATTGCATTTTTAGGCACTTTGTTGCTAAATATCTTGTTGCAAAAACACTAGACTACACAATAGACATAGAATTATCTTTTTGCAACAAGGTATTTTCCAAAGCACTATTAGCCAAAAACTTATATATTCCAGCAAGATGTGTCTTGTGTCCTTAATACATTTGAGGAAGCTAGATGAGTGGATGCCAACAAAAGAAGTTTTAGGCTTGAAAAGTACAGAAGATTAGCAATATGTTAAAGTGATGTAAGATTCTTAAGAAATAGGCAAATTTCCAGCAAAGAGTTGACAGAGGACCTGAGAGATGCATCTGGCCCTTCAGTCTATCTACTGTTCACTGAAGCCTCATCAGCCATGGTCTCAGTTTAAGGGTGGCTGTCAAGAAGCCATTCTTAACAAAGGAAGGAGGGAGAGAAAGCTAAGGTAAGGGCAGGGGCCCGTTCTTCGTACGTCGCTCACTACATCCAAGATCAAATGACACATCCAAGACCAAACCATCGCGCTAACCGTGAGCTCGCTAATCCGGTTCCCCGAACACACCTGCTGTTGACGATTAGTACAGCTGGACGCAGTAATGTGACATCACTGGGTGTCGTAAAAGGAGCTATGCATCGATAGTGGAAACATTGATCGGCAACCCTCTGATTGGTCGGCGAAAATGTCGACGGAGCGCGCTCGGCTCGGTATTTTTCGGCAGCAGAGCAAGAACTCTTGAGTGAGGGATTTCAGGAGTTTCAGAGTTTAATCAGAACGCAAGGGAAAACTGCAAAGGCTGCAAAAGCAAGGAGAGAGGGCTGGCAGAAAGTTGCTGACAAATTAAACTCGTAAGTAATTTAATAATAACAATAATAATGGAGTGGATTGATATAGCGCTTTTCAAGGCACCCAAAGCACATGACAATACCACTATTCAGTCACTCTCACATTCACACACTGGTGGAGGCAGCTACAGTTGTAGCCACAGCTGCCCTGGGGCAGACTGACAGAAGCCAGGCTACCATATCGCGCCATCGGCCCCTCTGGCCAACACCAGTAGGCGGTAGGGTAGATTTATTATATTACACTATATTATCCAATATTATATTACATTATATTATATTATGTTATATTATATCCCCTTACACATTAGAGCCACAACAGGACCCACTAGAACATGGGAACAAGTAAAAGTGAAATATAAGAATATTCTACAGAATGGTAATATTTATCACTTATATTGCTTTTCGTCTCTTGGAAAGAGACCCTGAAATAATCTGTTTGTTTATAACCGCAACCAAGAAAAGGGCAGAGCAAAAAAAAGACAGGTGGTGGTCCTGCACCCCCTCGTCAACAAGTTGGTTAAGTAAATAATATCCTCACGGGAAAATCGATATCTCTCTATGAGCACACTGTCGCGCTGAGCTAAAGGATCCTGTCTGTCCCGCAATATACGCTGGATTCTGAAAACTCTCCTTATCAATCTTGCACCTTCCGCAATGGGCTGCTCGCGTATACGGACAGGACATGGCTGCGACAGGCTTCCCAAATCCACCTTCGCTTTTATAGCCGTGGTCTCTCATCTTGATTACACAAAGTAATTTGCAATTGCTACTCTGAAATATGAATTACATCTGTAATAATCACATACATGTGATAGAATGTTAATAGTACATTTCCCTTTTTTTAGGAAATGACCTGTATGTATGTGTGAAATCAATAAATGGATCAGGTGCTGCATTGTCTTTAGTTACATTGATGTTATTTATTTATGGTAAAACAGTGGTAAAATATCGCTGTTGCTTTCGTATAAATGAAGCGGACATACCTGCGTGGCCGCGATCTAATCCTGTTTACATAAAGTAAACCTGCTCCCAAGCAGGTTTACGCTTACGGCTCTGTTGCTATGACAGCAAGTCCCGGATGAGCTTCGGGGAACCGAACGATCCAAGATCACGCGAAATCGTCGACAATCAAATCCAGCTAACTTACTTAGCGAGGTACGAAGAACGGGCCCCTGGACTGAAAGTCAGTGCCAGCAGTTCTTATAGAGTAATGAATCCAAATTGTAGATTTTGGTTTCAAATTGTCTTCGGTATGTGCGGTAGAAGTCAGGAGAAGTACAACAATGAGTGTCTACAGCCATCTGTAAAACACAGTGGAGTCGTGTTTTTGGGATGCATTTCAGCCAGTGATGTTGGCGATCTTGTCAAAATTGATGGAATTATAAACACAGAACAGTACTGTCATATTTTTGATCCATCATGTAATAGTATCTGACTGGTAGTGGCTTCAATTTTCAGCATGACAGAGATGCCAAATACACTTCCAGTGCAAAAAAACACAGTGGAACACTGTTGGTCATGGATTGGCCTCCCCAGAGCAAAAACAAAGAACAGAGCAAAACTGGAACAAAGTCCAAACAATAACTTTGAATGTACTTCAAGAAGCCTGGAGAATTATTCCTGAAGAACACTTACAGAAACTACAAGAAAGCTTGTCTAAGAGAGCTCAGGCTGTGTTGAAACATACATTTCTAAGCAGCCTTCTGAAAGGAAGAAATTGCAGTTGGAGATTGTTTTTACATGTTCTATATGTAGCCTAGTGAGAACACAGTTAAGGTAGACATGGCTTTTTTGGTGGTATAATTCAAAAGAGTCAAGGAGAAGAAAGAATAATCATCACTTAATTGCAGGCATAGTTTTGATTTGTTACTTCTTTGTTCTTAGTGGTGTGTATGCATGCATGTGTACCAGCTTGCATGCATGTGTGACCTTCGGAAGGGCAGGAAGAATAACTAGGGAGCTGGTTTTGACTGCAGCACATCGATCGTGGACCCCTGCATTCTCCTGCTCAACAGTCACTCTTTGTACACACACCAACACCCTCTCATGGACACACACACACAGACACACAAACACACACACACACACACACACACACACTCGCCTCATTGACCAAATAGACTTACATATGAGTGACGGGGCCAATTTCTCTCCTTTTCCTCTCCTTGTTAATTTATGGCCATTGATCTATGCTGAGCTGAATTTATATACACTCATCATGCTCTCTGGTTCTCTCTCTTTCACACACACACACACTCAGGTCTTTTGTGTGGCTTACAATGCAGTGCAGTGACACATGCTCTTGCTGCCTCAGCACAAGTAATGGGAAGAAAGTACAGGAACATGCTGAAGGACTCAGGAAGTGTGTGAAGCTGAACTAATGAGTTTGCGAATGTGTGTACCATATGAGCTAACGTTATTTACAGAACTTGATAATGTCAATATGGAATGGAATACATGCTTATTACTGCAGAGTAACAAAACAACACATTAATAACAATCTTAGGACAATGTTTGGGAGCTCAAGGGCAGTTTAAGTAAAACACCACGGGCTGGCAGGCCTTTCCCTAGCTTTCAAGGACTTTTCAGCAGATTCCAAACCTTAAAACTTTGTAAAAAGAGTGACACTCTAGTTTAGTACAATGCACAAGTAGCCTGCTGGAGGTCATTTTGTAAGGTTCTAGCAGTGCTCCTCCTGTTGCTTCTTGTACTAAGGAGCAAATACCAGTCCTGCTGTGGGGTTGATGCCAAATATGGACCTGTCCACTTGTCCTTATGCAACCCATGTAGCCCATCTCCTGCTATCTCATCCACATTCTTGAGACTGTGCTGGGAGACAAAGTAGACCTAGGTATGGATGGGCCATGACTGGAATAAACAAACTATATGAGCAACCTGACTGGGCTGTAATTACTCTCTAATGCTGCCAGCAGTGACAGGGCACTGACAAAAACCGAAATTAGAGAAAAACTGGTCAGGAGGGATAAGAAGAAAGCAATGGTCTGTGGCCACCACCTGCAGATCATTCCCTTTTTGGGGATTGTCTTGTTGTTGCTTCTCCAGTGCACCTGTTGTCACTTTGATTTGCACCAAAGCAGCTGAGATGGATTCACAATGGTTCATGCTTCCTAACTGGACAGATCGATGTCCCTGAAGTTTAACTGACTTGTGATATGTGTTGATTGAGTGGTCCCTTCATTTTTTGAGCAGATTAGTTTGTTGTTATTTTCTAGTCTATATAAGCTAAAATGGCATGATTTCTCCTCATATATGTTACCCATTTACCCACTTACAGTACTTATTCAGTTTTGTTTTGAGTGCTGGGAACGGGCAGCACAGTAAAAATACAATACAATTCACTGCAACAACAATACAAATACAATATCAACACAGTACAATAAAGTGAAATAAAAACAATATATTGCGGTACCAATACAATATGTGCAGTAAACTCATTTGCTCTTGTTCTTATTTTAACATCATCCTCTTTTAAACAGGTTATCATACTTGTTGTTTTCCCTATTAGTGGGTGAATCAATAATAGTGAATCAATAGTACTCAGTTAAGAGCAAAATAAAATATATTTTACAATTGAAAGCCTCAAAAACTGTTTATCTCTGACTGATTAACCCTGTTTTAACCTTTGTCTGTGCAGTGTGTCGACCAGCATGCAGACGTTCAATGTGTGATGTTCAAAGTTATAGAAATATATTCATTATTTTTCAATAAGAACTAGGTAATCTCCACAAAATATAATAAGCATGAAGTAACAAAGGCAAGACAAGTGCCTTTGTTAATGTACACATTAATTTATTTTTTTGCACATATTTTAAATTTTGACATTAAATCACATTAACGGAATACTTGACTCATCCCCTATGTTTTAAAAAGCACCTGTTAAATGAGTGTACGCACACCGCCTTTCAAATAGCTGTAACACAGGATGCAGAAACCATTTACAATGGTCCTTTTACTCACTTCAACTGCTCCTGTTTGCAATAATTGAGTTTTTCTATGCCTATCGTGTGTTCTCATCTTCCTACATCTCTATGATCCCAACAGACAGCCAGGTGGTTGGAGAGAGTGAACGCAGCAGGGAGCAGATTCTCCAGACCCTGAACGACCTGTCCAGGGGCTTCCAAGATATTGCAGACCGTTGCCTGCTGGTGCTGCATCTGGAGGTCAGGTATGCAGGAGAAACTGCCCAACTCTTCACTGGAGGGATATAAACGTTCAAGGATGTTTTATGTTGTCCAGATCTTATGTCTCTCCTTTATGCAGTAATATGACAAAATTCAGCATATTTAATTATTTTATTTATACAAATATTTTTACAATACCTATTTAATATAAAGAAATTGGTCATAATAGTTGATCATTTTTTTAGGCAAGTCATAAAAGTATAAACAATGCATACACAGAAAGCATTAGACTCTAAATGCAGAGTTAAAAGCAGGTTGTGTCAAATTGAATTATACGAGCATGGTGATGTATTCACCTTAAGGTAATGAGTTTTTAGCATAAATAGATTTTGGAAGACAAAATGTTTTGAAAACAAATAATATCACTGGGAAATTCTATTGCTTCAGCTATCATCATTCACTGGCATGGTGTGACATGCAACAAAACAACTGCAGTCATTGTTTTCCAAGTCTGTACGCTGCCACCATAATGATTCATGTGGCAATGATGAGCCTCAACTCATCAAGGTCCTCCTGCACATGTTATCTGCCTGATATTTTTATGTGAATATTATTTGAAGCACATCAAATAATGCCACTCTAACTGTGCGTGTTGCACTTCCCCTTCACCTTCTTCCCAGGAAGTCTGTAATCACTACGTTCATAACATTCATTTGCGTCACTGAACAAAGAAGCAGAATTATACTGCCGCTGAAAAGGCTGGGGTCACTTAAATGTCTCTGTTTTTGAAACAAAAGCTTTTCCCCCCCATTTAAAATAAGATCAAAGTAGTAAATTGCCAGATTTTAGAAGAAGTATACTACTCTCGTAACAGAGCAGTTAAAAAACAGACAGAGCGAGAACCAACTGAGCAAGTAAGAAAAGTACATCAGAGTGTATTCTTTGAGAAAACAAAGAGTTACTGGTCTTACTCAACAAGCAGCTTTGTATCCAGAAGACACATGTTTTACCATGAACAGTGAAGAAGTGGCTCCTTGATGCCAGCTTTGGGATGCGAATGTAAGACAAACTTGCAAAGACAAATCCATGTGAGACTGGCCAGTAGGAGATGAAGATTCTGATTGTCGAACAAACATAGACTTGGGGTGGGGGGGTGCTAGTTTCCAAACAGGAGGACAGTGACCAAAGCAGTCACTTTGACAGCAAGTTTTCGATTTCGTTTGTTTCTAAGTTGTATTGTTTCTCAAGGGCTGATCAAATAGACGCATCTAACCTTATTGCATAATGTGCATGCATCCAAACTCGTCCCACCTTTCTAAATTATTTAGAACTTACTCAGTCCTGATTGGCTCTCGTCTCTCAAGGATAATTTTCATCAAATATCTATTTGTTGACAAACTTGTCAGTACACGTCATTGTCAGTTACATTTTATTTAGTTATCGTCTTGTTTTTGGCAAAAAATAAAAGCTCGGTGACGAAAATTACTGGTCAGCGAAATGAACACTGAACCAAAGCACAGGTCCAAACTGCTTAAAGAGGAAACAGTCAAATGCTGTTGTCTCTGTTATGGTGTGGCCTGCACAGTCACTGGAACACAACCCGATTGATGTTGACAACTTGATTATATGGTATGTAAGAAGCAGCTGTCAAACTAATACAACTTGTGAGGAAACGCTTTGGGAAACATAGGGTCAAATTTCTCTGGAATGCCTCAGCAAAATGCCAAAGGTCTGCAAGGCTATAACTGCTGCAGATGGGCATTTCTTTGAGGAAGGTGAAGTTTAAAGGACAAAATGTTTATTTTACTAAAAATGTCTGTCAATGTCTTGGTTATATTTCCTTTTACTGTACAAGGTCATTCAACGAATACAAGTGCGAGTTATGAGTTACCCCAAACTTTCAAGCCGTGTGTATTTGGTTCCTACACACAACATTGCTCAGAGCACGTGTCATTAAATCAGATGAGTTAAAAGAACCAGTGGCATCACACGCATGCCCTTAATGCACGAGTTCAGAAATGTATCTTCAGCGTGTGTTTTGAATGTCAATATCTAAGTTAATTTACCACACCATATACTTTCTCACACCCACATCCTCTAATAGTCCTCCATCATCCCTCCCCATTTCTTCCATCCATCCATGTACTACTATTTCCCTCTAGACCATTGTGTAGCTTATGCAATATTGTTGATGATTCCAGTAGAAAACCCTCCCTGAGGCTGATGTCTAGCTATATGCTACACTCCATTGACTCTCCCCATCTAGCAAATTTCCCTTGATAGTGGTACCAGCTAAATGAAGCCATGAGCAAGAAAGAAGAAGGGGTGGGTGGGGGGGTGGATGAAAAGATGGAAGAGAGATGAGTGAAGTTAAAGTAGGAGTGGGGGTTAAAGAAGAAAGCTAGAGTGGGCTAAGTGGGAGAAATGATTGAATAGAGAGAGAAGGAGGTCGGATGGAGGCTTTGAAAATGCTGTGTAGTTGTTGGCTTTGCCTTAGGGAGGAAGAGAAATTCACCCATATAATTTTATACCCTTCAGCTCTGGGCAGTGTGATTATGGAATTATAAAACTATTGACTTTTTAAGTCTAGACCGAAATTAGCTTTCTGTGGACCTCAAAGACCTCATACTAATTTATAGGTCTTTAGGGAACCTGAAAAACAGGATGTATTGTTAAAGGATAGGTCAAAATCCACCTGCTCTAACTATTAAAATCCTAAAAGTATTATTAGATGTTTGTACTATGGGCAGGAAATATTTGGATAAGGTTGAGATTAAAGGGTTGGTTTACTTATTATCGGTATTTCCACTTAATAATGCCTCTAAAATGACATTTTTACATAACAATAATCAAGAGCATTTCTGGTATTTTAGTTTATTTGTGGCATTTAGCTATGAATCCATTAAAAAAAAAAAAACGGCTCAAAAATCTGACTAGGAAAAGGTGAATACAAAAATTCTTTGGCAAGGTCTTCAACCCAGTTATTCTGCTATAGCTGGGGGCTTTCTTGCCATTCTGGTACAACAGTCTTCCTTTAACTACTGCCTCTAAAACACTCAAGATAAAATATGCGAGGAAAAATACACTGTGTTATAGACATAAGTGTGCTTTCTACAAATTAAATAGTTTGAAAGGACAATTGACCTTAGTAGATTTATTAGACATGGCATTAAGTATATAAGCAGCTCCATTTAAGGTTTAAAACTCCTCAGAAGTGCACAGCATATTCAACAATCTGCTCTACAACACTTTGCTCAGGTGACTGGTATCCAACAGTGATGTAGTGGTAGTTGTATAAGTAGATATATTATGAGTACTCTATAAACAGAATGATTTCTGTAGAAATTATAAGTATTCGAGTAGGTTTAGTGGGGCTTGAGGAATGAGAACACTCTCTGCCCGCTAAAGTGCCTTCTAACTATGTTAACCTCCAAAGCACAGAGAATAATACAGTTCATACATATTTCCTGACTCACCACTTTTCCTTGTCGTTCTCATGTTGGACACTCAGCATAGTTCATAGTTTATTTAGGCATATCAATACATAGTTGTCAAAGAATTTGGATGGCAGAATGTTCTTGACAAAGCAGAATATGTAACTTTTAATTTCCAGACAGCGAAAGGTAAAAAAAATTGGAGAAGAAAAACCTATTAATTATCTACAGCATTTAATTTTCTATTTTCTCTTTTCTTTCCCTGTTTTAATCCAGGGTGCACTGTTTCCATTACCTGATCCCCCTGACCAAACAAGGAAATTATGCCATTGTGGCTAATGTTGAGAGCATGGACTATGACCCTCTGGTGGTCAAACTGAACAAGGACATCTCAGCCATAGAGGAAGCCATGGGGGCCGCCTTGCAGCAACACAAGTTCCAGTATATTTTTGAAGGTCAGCAGCCCCCCTAGGGTGACGTTTAAGTAACTGCCTTTAAAATACAGCTCTCTCCAACAACTTTCAAAGAACCTACGAGTCTGAAAACATTGTTAAAATGTTCTTTCTTATTCCCAAATTTCCTTAAAAATAAAAAGAATTGAATATATCTTTCCTGATATAATCACATATCCTTCATGCCTCTTTTTTTCTCATCTCTTACCAGGTCTTGGTCATCTGATCTCCTGTATTCTGATCAATGGGGCTCAATACTTCAAGAGGATCAGCGAGTCTGGCATCAAGAAAATGTGCAGGAACATTTTTGTCCTCCAGCAAAACCTCACCAACATCACCATGTCCAGGGAGGCAGACCTCGACTTTGCCAGGTTAGAGTCCTTTTCCACATTTTGAGCATGGAGAGGAAAGCTAAGCTAAGAAAGCTTCCCTGGAGCAGTTTCTGTGGTTCAGTAGCTGAAACAAGCCTTCCACTCAGTGCCTTGGACATAACTAGCAACC
Organism: Pundamilia nyererei; assembly: GCF_000239375.1. NCBI lineage: Eukaryota > Metazoa > Chordata > Actinopteri > Cichliformes > Cichlidae > Pundamilia > Pundamilia nyererei. The sequence goes on from NW_005187453.1 coordinate 1,094,228, forward strand.
GTAGGGATCCCAGCTTTATGTTGTCCAATCCATCTGAATCTTTGCTTTTGAGCTTATCAATACAGCACTATATTGATAGCATGCATTTCTGCTAGCTGGGCATCGCAAAACAGTTTTAATTGGTTCACTTGTTTGCAAAGATATCAAAATCCACCCACCATAACGCATAGTGTGTGGCATAAACAGAACAGCAGAGCTGCATGGGTGCTGCTCATGCTACCTCTTAATCTAGACACCGTGATGTTTATTTCCCACTTCCAGCATGCAGAGAAAGCAACGTTGTCTGTGTCAGTGGGAGAACAATGACTCACACAAAATCTTCTTCACATAAGTGAAAATCAGCTGAACAACAAGTGAAACAGTATTAAGGGTTACATTTGCCTGCTTCTTTTGCACCTTTTTAGCATCTTTTCCAGTTCTACCAGAGCTCATGAGTGTTTTCTATACAAGTGTAACAGAGAGAACAGCAGGCTAATTAGATAGCTAATATTTACAGGTATGATAAAAAATAAATGTCAGCTACTGCATTTACAAACAAGTGCTCCCCTCAGCCACCTGCTACAGTCCAGTTATTGTTACTGCTGGCAGTAAAGCTTTTCAATGCACATTTTATTTCTACTCTATCGTATACTGTAGTTTGAGGAAAGTGCAATGAATTCATAATTCTGTCTCTTATCAGGGTGAAGGCACTGACCTGTAGGCAGTTTTCTGTTCAGGCTTTCAGGCTTGGGCTGTTCTGTGTAGCCTGGGGTAATATTGTGTTATTGACAGTTGTGAAAAACTATGTAAGTCTGCTTTTTTAAAGAAGAAATCTGATCACAGGTCAATGGAGAAAATCAGTAAAGAATCAGGCCAATAAGAACACTCGATAATGGGTCTAGTATCAATAAAAGCGTATGGATTTCCATTTCTGTTTTAAAGATTGATAGCCTTTAACAGGACAAAGAGGAAATGGATATTTTGTGCAGATATTGAGTTTGTGTAAACTGTAATGCCATTTTCTTGCCAATAGTTGCTTTTTGCCCCATAGGTTTTGCTGTTTTAGTGGTAAAAAAATATATCATGCCACACAACTAAAGATAATAGGACATTAAACACACATTGAATTTATACTATGGCTACTCAAGTTTGAAGAACCACTATTTGCAAGATAAATAAATGGTAAAGATTAAGTGAACTGTATTATGAATCCATCAAATCAGAAATGGATAGTGGCGTCATCATAATAACCAGTTCTGTTTAAAATTAGTCAGTGCACTGGTCCAGCTTTAACAGCACACCTGCACAGACGCACACAGATTCGCACAGTGTTTTCAAGTTCAGAAAGCAACTATGTCAGTGCGTGAGGCTGACAGATGGTCAAACAGATTGTCAACCACACTGTGTATCTGTGTCCACGCTGTTGTTGCGGTTTATTTTCTTATTCATACATTTACATTTTGTGACTCTTAACTGCTGTTGCCCAGCGCTGCTCTGCCCTGACAGGCATAAGGGAAATCAGCACCTCAGACATCTTTGCGAACAAGATGGAGGGAGTGAGGGAGGAGGAGGTAGGAAAGAGAGAAGAAGGTGGAAGGAGAAGAGTGATTCATTGTATTCATATGATTTTTCCCCCCCTTCTTTGAGAAGCCTGTGTCCTTGACAGCAGAGAGTATGTGAGAGGAAGGGTGATGGAAAAGATGGAGAAAGAAAGATGGCTTGAGGGGAAGAAAATTGAAAAACTAAGTAAAGGGAAGTTGTCGAAAAGGCATCTTTGAAAGGAAAAGCATGGAAATGACTTGAAGAGGGCAGCATGGTTAGACAATATCTTACAGTGGAGATGAACACAAGAGAGAGATGGGAAGAAAGGAAGGAGAAAATGAGTGTATTATAAAATGAATAACAGATTATGCTTAAACAACTTGAGTTTCAGCACATTTAGCAGCACCAACTATTCCTTTTAAGGTGACTTTCGGAACCCTGTTTGTCTGCATTTGATTCTCATTGTACAGTAAAATGTGTTTTCCTGTGTCTGCCATCTGGGCATCTTACAGTATGTTATAAGTTTAATGAGCTTCTCTTGTGTTATGTGTTTGAGTGCTTGGGTGTTTATGCACTGGCAGTTTGGGCTTTTCTATTGTTTGTAATGTGCCAGAGTGGCAAGTTTCCCCTGAAGAAGACAAAAAATAACCAAACAAATAAGTAAACTGAAATTACCTGAACTGTACTGGATGTGGAGGACCATTGATTAGTATGTTATTTCTCCCCTCTGTCAACTTTGATTATGGAGACATGCCAGTGATGGCTTTTCTGTCTTTTTTCTCTTTCTCCCACTCTGTCTGATTACAAGGCGTGGGTGGTGTGGAGGTGTTGATTGGGAATTGCAGAGCGCATTGTTTACGCATTCATGGCTTTTTGAATTGGCCGGCCTCCGGCTCCAAGACACACCAAGTCTTGCAAACACATACAGACACACACAAACTCACACACACACAGAGTCGCTTACACACATCTGTTATGTATCGGGTATGCACAGATACCTAAGCCTATCAGCTTTTTGAAATAACCTCATTTACATGGACTGGGCATTAAGTAAACTTGTGCCTCCTAGTGGAAGTGACCATCTTGAGTGGAAGGAAATAACTTGATGTATATATGGCATACAGAAAGCCACAACTGATGTTTTAATGCTTCTCAACCACCCAGATCTTCCTTTTTTAAAGACAAATATGCAATACATATTCCTATAACAAAACTGTGCATAGTTACAGATGTGTAGCTGCACTTTTTGCTGATTGTATGCCTTCAGTTTATTTTAAATCAACAGCATTTACTTGAGTTGACAATATCTTAAGAGTGAAATTCCACCCACCTCTAAAATAATAAGGTAAAAACATGTCAATTTAAACGTTTAGTGTACTACAAGCATTTTATGAATACAGACACCTTAGTGATTGACAGAGTGAATCGTTTAGTAGCTGGGGCCTATATTGAAAAATCCTTTTTTTTTTCTTTGTTTTTAATTAATTTATGTACACATGCCATTTAGTAAAGTCTAACAGTTTTGTTGTAAAGATTTTGAGAAAACTAACATGGTCTGACCTGAGTCAGCAGTGAAGAAGCAGTTTGATAAAGAGGGGTAAAAGTAGAATATTCATCAGTATTTTATTACCACCTCCTGAGAATTAAGAGCAAAACTTAAAAAGGAAGTAATCTCAGCAGGAAGCCTGCTTTTCAGAGAAACTGCAGATGCTTCCCCTTATTTCCATGTAATTTTTTTTTTTTGGGGGGGGTCTTAGATGTGTGAATGCTTGTTAATGCATGTGTGATCTTTGATTATTTTATCTACGTGTGTACTTATATATAGGAACCAGTTATGCCTGGACTAATGCGCCATAACAGGCACCAATGTCAGTTAAAAAGTAAGGTGAGGCCGGTAGAGCAGCACTGCAGAAGGCGTGAAGACACACACACACACACACACACACACATGCATGCACTCACACAAGAATGCACACTTGCCTTTTTGCTCTCTCTCTTTCACTGTGCAAAAGGATGGGGGAACAGTGCCACCTTGTGGTTCAGTCCATGTTTGTATACAGTATAAAAAAAGTGAGAAAGCCCACAGTATGTCGATCGCTCATGTTGCACAGGGTGAAAAAAGTCAAATGTGTGCGTGTGTATGTATGTGTGTGTATGTGTTTGTGTGACCATGTGTATTTGTATGGTCCTATAGTGGCCTCTTGTCTCTCAGTCAGAATTTGGCAGCAATATCATCTTGACTGTCAAGGTCAAACACACACGCACATACACATATCGAAACACCGGCACAGAAGTGGACACACACAGACCATCTGCTCAGGAAACAGTTCTGGGGAACATGCTGCAGACCTGTGTGTCACTGCAATGTCACATCTGTGTGTGTGCGTGTGTGTAGGTGTGTATGGGTGTGGGTGTATTCACTGCATGGTCAACCCTGCCAGTGCACTGATCACCTCTCATTGTCCTGTGTGTCTACCTGTCTTTCTCTCTTGCTGTCTTTATACTGTGGTCTCTTGACAGGGACAGAAATTAGATAAATATGTGGAGCTGTTGCTGCATATTTTATTTTGAAAAGACCAGAAGCTACAATAGTTGTACAACTAGAAAACTTTCAAAAACACTTAAGTGTTGCTTGGCAACAATCCATTCCAGCCTACGAAGACATTTTTGCTCTTTGCCTGGCAACATTTTTACAAACCTTAAATAGAGATCTAATATAATTAGCCTTTCACTGGGATTTAATATCAAAGTAAATAATGGTTGCTAGGTTGTTTAACCTTTTGATTTCAACACAGCAGTGGAAAATGATCATTTTACTATCAGGAACAAGAAACCTCAAATCCTCTTCTTGTGAATCACATTTAAATCATGTTTACAAAGCTAAAATGCAGTTTCATTATTAAATTTTACACACTGATGGGATCAGCAGCACTCTGTCCTCCACTAACAGCAGGAAGAATGACATGTGGTTTGTTTGATAGGGTTTTTTTTAAAATTTGTTTTATTTGATCTGTCTTAAAGGTAATATTAGCCCCTTATTTTTGTTACCTACCTAACGAGGAACTGATTTAAATTGTATTTATATCTGTATTTCTTAGGAGAGGAAATGAAACCAATCAAAAGAAAAAAATGTATTTTAGCATTTCTCTTGCTGTCAGTGAAAAACAATTTCTATGTTTCTTTCAGCAAAATATTGAAAAGAAAAATATCCAAAGCATGTGTTGGAACCAAAGAAGAAGAATTTAAACCTTTTTTTCTGAATAATTTTGACAGAAACATGGTATTTGCTTGTTCTGCTGTTCATGTTGCGCTAAAAATCAGACAACGAAACATACATAGGCATTACTCTCTGCTTTTTTTTGGAAGAACCTTTAAAGCTTAATATAATTAAAGGTTTAATGTTGTAACCTGCTTTAATTTTCTTCTATCTTGCTTTAAAATTGCTGATTAGTCATTTAGCTAATCAACTAGAAATGAATTGTTTTGGCTTCAGCTCTTTCAGATCAGACAGACCATCAATTCAGTGTCATATACAGTAGTTTAGGACTTGAAGCTTCTCTATTATAGGATCATTAGAAAACTCCTGTGACTTCATTCAAATTAACACAGAGATTGATTCAGGACAAAACTACTATTCTGTCTCAATATACTGCTATTACAGAGCAAAAGTAAACATCTCTTGCCCGCTGACCCATGTAGGCAGCTCTGTCATAACATCCCTAGCAAACTTGCAAGCCTCTGAGCCCATAGCAAGGCTAAACACCAGTATGACAGACTCGGTGCAGAGATGCCCCCGAGTTCAGACCATCGCACCCACCTGTCTGCTACTGGAAATTACTAGAGTGCGAGGGTGTATTGTACAAGAAGCTATGTCCTCTCCTGCAGTGTACCACCACGATTACTGTGCACCTCTTAGAACCGGTGTGCTGGTGAATAAACTGTTGTTGGTTTTGTGTGTGTTTCTAAACCCTGGTGTGTTTGTGTCAGGGTGACAGGCTGGTGTATCTACAAAGAATGTGGTAATAAGTACAGTTGACGGCCATGTCAGGAGGTAGTGGGTGTCAACAGATAAAACTGTTTGTACTTAGGCCTGGTTTCGGCACACTGTCGCTTCTGTCTTCTTTTCTTCCCCTGTCACCTTGCGTCTCTTTCTTTAGCTCTCTCTTCCTGTTCTCCCAGTATTTTTTTTCCCCCTTCAATATACTATCGTCCAATCACCTGCACTGCCTCTGCTGGACTGTATTTCTCTTTCCTTTCCTCTTCCCCCAGCCCCACCCTTCTTCTCCCATTTTCTACGAGCATGTGCAAGACGCTGTTTGATGAGACTGGTCTTTGCTGATGAAGCCTGTGCGTGTGTTTATATATGTGCACCTCACAGCATGATGACACTCGTCTTTGCTGATGAAGCCAGTGAGAGCGCGTCTGTGTGCATGCTCTTATTTGTATGTGTTTGTTGTGCACGGTGCAGCATGATGAGACCGGCCTTTGCTGATGAAGCTTCAGTCTCAAGTCTCTGCAGACCTTTCCTCATTACCAGAGGAAAGACAAATGCACTGCTCTGGAGGGAGGGAGACCGCAGGAAGGGAGGGAGCCTGAAAGAGGCAGAAGAGTGTATTAAGATTAAATCCACACTAAGCCATCTCACTTTTGAAAACACTATTTATATGCGAAAATGACACGCATCAGTGCTAGCATTCACAGGTTGTTTTTGTTAGGATCCATTTTCTTTCACCCTTTGGCTTGGCAAGCTTAGATACTGTATAGTTCTAGTGTAGCTAAGACTGGGCAAGACACTTCATGGTTGCCAGCTGTGATACTTACATGACATGGTTTCCGGCTCACAAGTCTGCCAGAAGCACTGCAGTCAGAAATTACTGCTGTCAGAGCAGTGAGGGGAAGATTTACAAAAGAACAACATAAAAGAAGTAAAACCGACTTGACTTACAGCTTTTCCTGTAGAAGGGAAGGGTGCTGTCCTACACCTGAATGCCTCATCTTGAAAGTTTACCGAGGAAAAACAAAATCACTGTGACGGGTTCCTGAGGTTTCAAAAAGTTTGGGATCCACCAGTGTATACCACCTGAAGAATTCTTTTTTTTGTCTAGAAAACTGCAGAACTAAACCAACATCTCGTAAGAAATGGGAAAGATAGCTGAAGAAGCACAAAAATAATGACTGATGTCACAGATCTGCTGCTTTGATCTTGAGTCACTATTATTTTTTATGTGTTGGGGAAAAAAACTGATCTTTAACACATGTGTGGTGCTAATGGCATATTAAACAGTTGGATCAGTGGGAGCAGAAAGTTGCTGATCCATACCTGAATGCCAAAACAAAGAAAAACATGCATTATCTGTTTAAGTGTGAAAGTACTGTTGAGGACAATAAAGAGGATAAGAAAGTCAAGAAGCCCCGTTGTTGCTGTCAGAGGTATTTGTTACTGCAGCAACAAGCTTTGGATTCCAGCTTATTCAAAGGTTGATCCACAGACTCTCCCATTATTCCTCCTCCTCCTCCTCCTCCTCCTCCTCCTCCTCATCATCATCATCATCATCATCATCATTATCCCCCTTCTAACTAATGTGTTGTTCCAAATGTGCTGACAGAGGCAGTCTGTAATGACCTTAATATTGTGCATGCTAGAAATTAGGGGAAACGAATTGCGCCAAATCCTTTCTTTTTCTCACTTTTCCTTCTCTTTTGTCTTTTTGTTCTATACACCCCCACCCCCGCCACAACTCCTGTGCCATTGACATACATATCTCTCTGCCCTGTTCTGCATCTCCACATCGTAAATTGAAAGAATATTCGTTGTTGAGGAGGGGGAAGGGGAAGTTAATTAAAATTTAATAGAGCACACTACAGAGGGACGTTGATGCTTACACACAGCCACACAAAAGCTACTAAAAGCTGATTATAGCCCTTATAGATGGAAGTTCTGGAGGAAGCAGGTGGAAATTGGTGAAAGTAAATGTGTGTGTTGAGGATGGAGCCCATAAAATCTTTAACGATAATGGCAGTCAACATGAGAATTTACTTTGGTTTTGTGTGAAAAAACAAGAATGCTGGCTTCATTAACTGGTTTCAGACGAGAGGAGAAGGCAAAAAATGTGTGTGTGTGTGTGCGTGAGTGTTATGATGTGTGTGTTTCACTAGGGGTTCTTTCTTGATGGTGGGGCACTGAGAGATTTTAATCTTATTAACAGCCCTTACTCTGTTTGGCAAATGGCCTTCCAACTGCTTGGGTAATGAACTGTTTGAAAGTGTTTTCAGCACACACTAACATACATCACTCAGACACATGGGTAGATAGACACACACACACCTTAAGCTTTCTCTTGCTTAGCCCAGCCCGCTTCCATCTGCACTGAATAGAGACCAGAAGCTTTACAGTCACTCTGAACAGCCAGCAGACAGTTTAGCACTGGGATTGTTTTGATAATTAGATGGTACAAAACAGACATCAAAACACTGTTCACCAAAAAGTTGGGAAGCTATTGACTTGCACAGTATTTAAGCAGGTTTATCTGAAAATCGTATGAGGCAACATGTCAAATGATAAGACAGGGGAATGAATTTTGCTTCTTTTTTAAAAAAAAAAAAAGCTAAAACAAACAAATAAAAATGTCTGGAGGAACATGTAACAGCTAATTTGATTAATTTGCAACAAGTTAGTAATATGATTTAGTGAAAGAAGAGCACCCTGGAAAGGCTGAGTGTTTGAGGAGTGGATAAGCTAATTAAGTTAACAGATTCAGAAAGTCCAAAAATGTTCTACAGAGGGGATGAGGCTGAAACCAGCTTGAAATGCCAGTGATCTTCATGGATGTCAGACAAGAAATTAATGACCACATTGTCTGGGCTTGAGCTCTTTTAAAGTTAACTTGGAAAATGGTTCTGTGGTCTGTTGGTAAGAAATCATAGATACTGCTTGCCAATGCCTAAGACCATGCTGACTTGTTATGAAGTGTTAATACGGTACTGTAATGCCTAGCTTCTATGTTCTTTCAGCCTGCTAGTTACACTGATAAGTCAACCGTCGGTGTCCTGATGGTCACTCCTGGCTGTGCAGGCTTGACTCAGTCAGGATAACTAATGTTAAACATCAATCAAAAATAAATAATGTTCTACTGGAAGGCACATTAAGTGTATCATATACTTAGGTGTAATGAAAAATCTCATACTGTCCTTCCAGGAAAATTCCCTCCAGAGAGGGGAGCTAGAGGTAGTTATGTTTATTTTACAAATATTCAACCAATCTTCATACGTAAGTGTAATATCTGCTTCTTTCTCCCATCTGTTCTTAACATACTGGGTGGAGTGGGTCCTGTATGTTTGTAAACATGAGTACAGTTTCGAGATCAGCTTTTTATGTACTTTACCTTTATATGTGTCGACAAACATATCAATGAGCCCCCCTTCCTCAGAATAATCCCTTGCAACTTTAATATTTTTATTAAAATGGTGTCTCAATTGTAAGTATCCATAAAAGAGATTTTACAGTATGCTGTAATACCCTTCCAAGTCCATTCTGTAAACACCCCATCCAAATGTGCTGGTGTAAAATCGGTATCATATCCTACCCACCTTAGAATTCGCATTTTCCTTTCTAAATTGAATTTTTTACTTTGTTTAGTCCATGTATTTAAGGCTACTTTGGTGCACTCGTGCAAATTACACATGTTTTTTCTGTAGACTTATATCACCCAGTAAAGACTGTAGAGGTATATCCAATTGAGCAAGTTCCAAGTCTTTCCATTTTGGAAATATATGTGCTTGTTCCAATTCTTTCAACTTATTTGACATGATAGTCTGTTGCCTCTCTTCTTCCCTCTTCTTCCTCGCTGACCACATTATTAGTTTTCCTCTGAGCACTGCTTTCGCGGTATCCCACAAGGTACTCGGTGACACTTCACCATTGTCATTAACCTCCAAAAATTCATTAACTTTCTTAATAAATTCTTCACATTTTTGGTCATTCAAAAGGCTAGTGTTCAGTCTCCATACAATGTTTCTAGGCTTAATATCCAAATGTATCTTTAGGTGTACTGCCGAATGATCAGAAACGTCTCTGGGTCCAATGTTATATTCTATTATCCTCGGTCTTTCTGATTTGCACATAAAAAAAACAGTCAATTCTTGAGTAGACACCATGCGGGTGGGAGAAAAATGTATATGCCTTTGAAGAAGGATGAAGTTCTCTCTCAATCAGCCCAACCTCATTAAGCATCTTTCTCACATAAAGAGATTCCGGATTCTGCTTTTTTAATAAGTTTGAGGAGTCCAAGGTAGGGTGCAATTGTACATTCCAGTCTCCACCACATATCAGGACACCTGATGTCTCCGTAACAATTAAATCAAATATGGTCCTTATTAATGATTTGTCCTGTCCAGGAGGTCTGTAAATATTAAGTGGCGTCACTACTTTAGAGTCTAGAATTCCTTTTACCAAAATATATCGTCCTTCCTTATCTGCAATTTGTGAAGAGAACTGGAAAGAGATTTTATTTGAAATCAGAATTGCAACTCCCCTATTGGGTCCCTTTGTTTTTGATGAATAAAATATGTTTTTAAATCTGGGGTACTTACGTTTTTCATGCCCCTTTTTGGTTAGGTGGGTCTCCTGCCAAAAAATTATATGATGGCCTTCTTTTTTCATTTTAGCAAAGAGTTTACCTTTTTTAACTGGGTTTTGTAACCCATTAACATTAAGGGTTACTAAACTGTACTGTTGAAATGACATGTCTTGTATAAGTCAAAGCATTTACCTTGTAAGACCTGGGTGATAAAACAAAACAAGAAAACAACAACAAACAAACAAAAACACCCACACAAGACATACATTTGTCAAAATTTGAAACTTGAACTTGAACTAAAACAGAACAAATGAGAGAACTGTGGTTTCTACTCAAAAACAGAATTCCCCAAAAACCTTTTGGAGAGGAAAGCTCTCGTTTCACGAGGGGCCTCTCTTGTGTAAAGTGACGTCTCCTGAGGTTATGCATAAACTAAATACCACAAAATAAGAAGTAATCAAACTAACCAGAAAAGTACGCTCCCAGAACAATGTCTTAATCTCTAAGTACTCTTAAGACCGACATATAACTTTCAGTATATATTTAGATGTAAAATGAAACCTAAACGTTTACTCTAAATTATATTCAAAGTAAAGCTGAAGTGTCAATCCTCACCCAGGAAAAGTCAAATCGGTAAAGAAACTGAATTTCTCAAGTATTCAGTTCAGGACATGATCAAACTGTGTCCCTTGGTTCATGTCGAAATGCCTGGAGCATCATCTTGATATGCATCACAGCGTCCCGCTGTCTCCCAAGAAAGGTTCTTCAGCTTTTCCCGTGTTGCGTCCATGGATCGGGTCTGTTCTCCCACGAAGCTCAGAGCCTTCCTTTTCTTCAAATCCTCCGTGGCCTCCACCGCGCTATCATAAGTTACAGTGCCGTCACTGAGGAAGACACGGAGTTTAGCTGGTGCGGGGGTCTGGAAGCGAATTCCTTTTTCTTTAAGGACTTTCCTGATGGGGGCGTAAGACTTTCTTTTCCGTTGAAATTCAGTCGGATAGTCCTGGTCAAAGTAGATTCTCACTCTGTTCAGAACGACCTCTTTCTTTTTCCAAGCAGAGCGGAGCACTAGTTCTTTAATTCTGTACTCCAGAAAGTGAATCACCATTGACCGGGGGCTGGCATTCGGCGGTGGCTTCGGGCCGAGAGCCCTATGACATCAGTATCGCTTAGGGACAACTCCGATTTAATAAATGTTTCCAAGAACTCCCGTAGATTGTCCCCTTCTGTGTCTTCTGGGATTCCATAAACACGAATGTTGTTTCTTCGTGATCGGGCTTCCAGGTCTGTCAGTTTAGCTTGTATATTTTCTTGTGCTAGAATAGCTTGAAGCAGAGCCTCGTTAGCCCACTCCTCCACCTCCGCCACCCTCCCTTCTGCCCCATCCACTCTACTTTAAGTCTCTGGCAATTTCGTTTAATTTGTTATCAATATCTTTTCTGAAACACGTAAGTTCCGTGGAGAAGGTGTCTTTGGAAATTTTCAGGTCTGTTTTCATGTCCAACCTGGTAGCTTTTAGCTCTTCATGGATGGCGCGGATGCTAGCTTGCAGGCCATCCATACCCTCGTCGCTATCGTCATCTGTACCTCTTTCCATTGTTTGTTTTTCAACTTTTCCCGTTTTCATTGGTGTCTTGCCTCTCTGTTTACGACCAGTTTTCCCCTTCATTAGTGTGAAATGCTGTCAGAGTAATAATTCGAGTAAATTTGGAGAGTTTTGGTTAGTGAGCCTGGGAGCGCTCACCTTACACGTCCACCCACATTGCCTCCGTACCGGAAAACCCCTTTTCTTGTTTTGTTTTTTTTACCAACCAGAAGGACAACTCCTCTTCATTTTATTGATTCAATTGCTTTTGTTACCATTAGGCTTGTTTAAACATGCATGCATGTAATGGGAATAAGTGTACATTTTGTCAGCCCTAAGAGGCCCCAGCACTCACTCACCATTGCCTCCCCAAGCAGTTGCCTGCCTTGCCTGGGGGCATGCCTTGTCTACACATTTTCAATGGGACCTCTTTTTGAGTAATCACTGCAAAAGGAATAGCAGTTGCTATTACGCTGTAATTAAGTCCGTATTCACAGCGTCGATCAGATTGTTTTCAATTATCTCTTGTCAGCTGCTACTTAAATGGAGAGACTCCATATTTGCACAGCTACTTTTGCTGTTGTATCAGACAGATGGTCTTTTAGACTGAAGAAAAATGTCCAACAAAGACTTAGCAGGGGTGCTGTTCATCTCTCACTGCATGTGGAACTTGTTACTGAAGTCTACCTGGAATATTCTCTTAATTAAACTATACAGAATCACCACATACTGTTCTGATAGACACACACATTCACATTACCGAGTAAATTACACCCTCCACTCAGCTTTACCTCTGTGACTTTGGAATCATGTACCATAGCAAATAACTGTGTCTAAAACTAACAACATAAATGTTTACTACACAGATGTTTGCAGTGGTTATGTCTCTGCCTCTTTAGGAAATTACACAGAGACAATTTCAAGCAGTCAGGTGCAATTTCTGCTATTTTTGTTTTTCTCTGCTCTGTTCAGAACAGTCCGGTTAATCAGATCTGCTTTCCATTTGGACTTAAGGATGGCGGTTTGAAAGAGAAAAGCCTTCTGTTCAAAGCGCCTCCCTTCAACAAATAAAACTGTGCATATTTATGGTTATATTTGTTTATCTTATTAGATCAAATAACGAGGCGATTTGCTTCAAGTGCGTCGTTAAACACTGGCTCTAGAGAATGAAATGGGATTGCTCTTGAGCTAATGTTTTGTTTCAGATATTGTATAGATAAGAAAATGAGACCCGTTTTTCCTTTTTTTTTTTCTATTTTCATCTGTCTTACCTCCATTTAAGGAGTGAACTGGTGTTACTCATCAGTGTTGACAAGCTTCTTTACTAAATGAACTTAGGGATGAAAGCATGAAAAAGACTTTAAGCAGGATAGAGGGTGAGACAGTATGCAAATGCTTTGACGATCAAGGCCAACGCCTGCTGTGGAAGGCCAAAAACAGACATTATGCACCCCTGCTCTGCATTCATTTCTTTAGTCGTCTTCCTTTTCCCTCCGTCTTTCAAGCACTCCCTCGTTCGTTCTAACCTTTCCAGGTCTTTTTCTTTTGTTGAATATCCAAAATGACAGCACATAAAACACCTTGGAACAGAAGCTCCCTAAGTGCTCATTAACGCCTCGTTAGCATAGCAAATGAACATCTCAAGAAAGGAGTGGGTCTGGGATGGGTGGTGAAGCTAAACAAATGAGTCAAAGGATCTTTTTTGTCTTTCTACTGAGCCATATCAGAAATATCTGAATCCATTTACTTCCAACTTCTTCTGGCACAACAGAGCTTAACCCTTTTTAACCACATCCACATTTAATTTAATTTTCATCAAGGCCACACAAAGAACGTTCAAACATCAGTGGCTCTGACATTGTTTGCCTAGTTGCAACACCCCCAATACCTTTCACATGCTTTTCTTCTGCAAGACATTACAATGTCAGCCTTGTAATTATCTCTCTTTACTTAGAGCAGCAGAAGCCACTGCTGTTGACTGACCATCACCTGTCCTTGACCGAGATATGTTGTGTAGTAAACAGTCAGTTTTTATTCAGTGTATTAATGTACAACACAAACCCAGGATGTTGCTGCTTGTGTTGTGACACTGGGAGATCCAAGAAAAACTTGGTGTTAAACTAATATAATTGAAAGAGAGACAAAGCATATTTTTCACTTGTTTGATCTCATTTATTTCTGTATTAAATCATGGCTAAATGTTCTGCTACTAAAATCCCTGTGCTTTTTTCTGCAGTCCATACAGAGCTCCATAAAAGTTGCTAACCTGATCTTAGTTGTCCATGTGCACACTATTGGCCGTTACTATAAACATGCAATAGTAGGACTGTAGCTCACCTATGCCCTCTTGCTCTGGTTGCGTCTACAACCATCGTATGAAAGTGTAACATTTGTTGTCTCTTTAGGATTCCTGCATCTTGGTCTTAGACTCATTTTACCCCTGACCAAAGAAAAATTGTGTGTCCTGCTTCCACAGATTCCTGTGCATTTGCTTACCTCCAGGCCCTCTTTGTACAGTTATCTGTATTTTGTGTTCATGACAAGCTAGACTCCTACTGAAATCCATATTAATGGCCAAGTACTGTAAGTTGATGCTAATGAGTTATACAGTCTATGGTCACACGCCCACAAGAGGTCAACGCCTAAAACAAATCTTAAAAATGCTGTGCTCAAAACGTTCGTGCAGTCTCTCTTCACTTGTGTTTGGTATTTTTTGATCTGTATGTGTATTGTTCTTGTCAGCAGGTGAATGTGTGTTTTATTCAACAATACTTGCTCTCCTTTTGTGCTCCTGCATTATCATTGTGTACTTCATGGTCCTTTTCAAATGGCCCATTGAGGTATTCAGTTCTGGTTAAAGAGCTATTAATTCTGTGCACGCCTCTTTCCGCTTTTGGCTCTGTCAACAGCATTTCATTAGAATAGTCTCAGTAGTTTGTAGCTGTTGAATGGTTTCCCTCTACCTTCAACTCCCAGTGGCAGGAGGTTGAGGTCCTTGAAGCCCTTTTTCAGAAAATTGCTGCTGACAGCAACAGCAGTACGTGTGGCTTCTGTGTTTTCCCTTTGTTCTTGTTGTTATTTTTGATTCAGCCCTGGAAAAATGAATAACACAGGATTATAAAGTGTTACTGTTGCATGTAGCGTTTTCTTTTTCCCTCTCCCCCCTGCTTTCCCTTGATTACGTCCTCAAGGACGTTATGTATTCAATAGCGTTTGTTTGTCTGCTAGCAGGATTAGAAAAAACTGCAAGGTTGATATTTATGAAAGTTGGTGGTGAAGCGGAGCGTGGGTAAAGAAAATACCCATTAAATTTAGGTGTCTACAGTTCAGACAGAGCAGCTGTATCATTACTGGGTGTCTGTGTGTGTTTATCAATTTAATGTTTAAACCTTTTTCCAATTTTTACTAACTGGATGCTTTTGGACTGACACATTTTTATAATCTTCATCAAAGTTGGCACAGATTATCTCCACACCAACCCCAGAATTTTTTTTCCACAATGGATTTAAATTCAGTGTTAAAGTTCCCAAACTGTTTAGCATTTAAAATAGATCTGGAAATACATTGATATTTTATATGCAAACTGACCTCTGATAGAAGAGTGAACAGTTACCTTAGAAGACATCTGCACACTCTGATTTCCTCTCTTGCATCCTTTTCTTTGCTCATTTTGTCTTTCCAGTTAATTTGAAGATTTACAACCTTCCCTTCTTCTTTCAGGCAGTACTATGAGATGCTGTACAACACTGCGGATGAGCTGCTGAACCTGGTGGTGGACCAGGGTGTCCGCTACACAGAGCTGGAGTACATCAATGCCCTTTCCTTACTCCATCGCAGTCAGACAGGTGTAGGTGATTTGAGCACTCAAAACATCCGGCTACAGAGGCTGAAGGAAATCATCTGTGAGCAGGCCGCCATTAAACAGGCCACCAAGGATAAGAAGATCACCACAGTGTAATGATAAAGCAAGGACGTGGCATTCAGAGGGAGATGACCATTGAAAGGGAACAGCAATGCATTTTTCAGTGCGATGAACTCTGGCATGTTTTTGTTTCTTTCAAATTTTTGTTGCACAAATACGTGATGTGTTTTAGATTTGAGATTTTGGTTAGAAAACGCAAAAAGATGTTTGCTTTAGACACAAGATCTGGAAATCTGTTGATGGAAAGTGTGTCATCTACATTTCATACTTCCTAATGATGATGAAACACACTCTAGTCAAGTTTTGTCAAATAGATATGTTTTTTTTTTTTTACTTATATGAGCTTATGTGAATTGACTGACTCTACATGGGAAGGGAGGTGACAACTTGCATAACTGCAAGCCTTGCAGGTCCATTGGTCCATGTATCTATGTCACAAAGCAGCCTATATTGTCAATTTCCGCTATTTAAATCACATAATAAATGCAGCGCAGACGCCCGGACTCTTAACAGTGCTTTGCTCACCATGACTACATCTCCAGATAAAGGGCGATTGTCTTGGACACTCACCCGAACTTAGTCCCCATCTCATCTCATTTTCCTATTAGATCTAAACTGCTGCTCTCAATTACACCTCTTTCTCTCCTCTCCTGGCAGCCCCATGGGCCCACTGATTCTGTCTGCAATAACAGATGCCAGATTAGACTGTCTGAATGAGGCCACATCTTCCGCCTGCTGCCAATTTGGGTTGGTCCCCTATGATTTCCCTAGCTGACGATTGTATCATAGCTATGGTTGTTAAAAATCTGTTATCTTTTTTTTCCTCATAGTTCGTGCAGTAAAGTTGTGCGACTATTGTGGAAAGTTGTGAATCAATTAACATATTATTTTGCAAATTGGACAAAGAGACCACAGTGGAACAACTCTGCTTTTTTGTGCTAAGGCACATATGTGGCTGTACAAACCAAAACTATGCAATGCTGAATCTTTATTTTGCCATTCAAACTGCATGTGCTCAATCCTATAAAGTGAGCTAAACATATAAACTCAAGAGACGATCACAAATCATTCCCTTCCCCACAATCCTCCTTGTTTTTAGTTCATTAACTTGGGGGAGAAGTACTTAACAAGAGGGGGAGAGGGAAATGGGAGCCTTGTCAATACACTGGGCCCAGCGCTGGTCTCCCTGAAGCCCACAGAGCAATCCATCATAATGACACATAGGCTGGGATCGATGGGAAAACAACTGCGGAGCTGCTGAGTGGTTCGCCTACCACTCTGAAACGTACACTTGGTGTAAAATCTAAAATCTGCTCATTCATCTGTTCACTTCAGAGTTACTTTTATAATGTTATACATGGAAAACTTTATTTCAATGCTAAATGACTCTGTCAGGGCCGTGCCATTCACAGATGCTGTTAGACTACTATTGTCAATACAAGGTTCTTTTACTGTTGCCCGTATCTCACCTGCTTTTCTTTGCAATAGATCTAAATTTTGCACATCTGTTTAAAGAACTGATTTTATGTTTGGCATAGAAATGCATTGAATTCTGGCTTTAGTGGTTACCAGGCCTATTTCTTGATCTGGTTCTGAAGTGTCATAAATGCTCTGAAATGTATCTATTCTAAATGAAGCACTCACAATTTGACAGTGCATACACTAAAAAATAAATTCTTCAAATTCCAGTCTTTGTCTGTGTACGTTTCTTTCCTTACATGGTTGTAAAGGTCGCATTTTCCACTCTTAGATGTTCAGCTGCTAGGAGTTCATACACACATTGACCTTCTGCACGTGACAGCCTGTCACTGTTTTGAAGCAGTGAGGATGTTTCTGCCATGTATCACACAAGTGAGACAGATCCAACACACACACGGGGATTTCCTTAAGCTGACAGGTGTGATGTGTTGTGTGACATGGCTTTAAGCACAGAATGCTAAAGTGTATTATATTGGAATCAGAAAAATAAGTACAAACAACATCATCTGAAGGCTTTGTTGTTGTGGGCATTGTGTCCACTAGATATCCATATCTAGTGGACTCTTGTTGGCACAGGATGATATTTGACAAGGCTAACTGTGTTATTAGCATAGCTCTGAATGAGCCCTGGCTGATGCAAAATCCAAATGCAAGGGAAAGGGTGGACGATACAAGTCTACATTTAAAGGTTGCATATATGTAAGTAATTAAAGGTGCAAACAGATGAAATGATAATGTAAACTAATAAAATTCAGCACTTTTTTTGGGTAAATTTGATCAAATTTGTCCACAAAACGAGCATGAGGAGGCTCTCATAGAAAAACTTGTATTTATTTTGTTATGCCTATTCTGAAGTCTAAGTGCCACGGAAATTAAAAACAAAAACTCTGCTCCTGTAACCTATATTAAATTTAAGAAGGTGTTCACTGATTGCACAGACCAAAATGTTACCTGCTATTATTTATAAAAACCTGTTAAACCAAGGATTTCAAATGAATTTTACATCCGTAAGTGGGCCGAAAATGACCGAAACTTAGCTTTCTGTTTAAGAAAAGAAAAAAAGAAGAAAAAACAGTAACATTTCAACAGCGTGTCTTGAGTTTTTCTATATGATTCAAGATTCTTTATTTGTCTTATTTGTGATAAGTAGTAGCAGATGACAGAAATCTATCAGCATGACTCTTTGGGTTTAAACAGTAAAAAAAAGACTTTAACTTTACAAAATAAAAAGCCATTGGAACAAAAAACAGGCCATTTTCTCTGAATTCAGAGTTAATCTACTACATAGTTACTTTAGTGCAGCAAGAATTACCCTGGAGGAGGGGTTTATCGGTAGAAAAAGCTGTAAAACTTATGAAAATGGGTTAGGGTTAGTATCAACGAGCAGACATTAACGCTCGGTTGAAACTACAGGACCCATAATGCCATTCACTTCAAACTTGTCAGCGTTGCCTAGCAACGCTAGTGGACCTTTCATGTGAAAAGCTAGCTAACTAGAGTTTTTTTTTAAACTGTAAACGTCTTCCCTTTGACTGCTAACAAGTTATTCTGTCGTCGAGTTTTTTCTTTTAATGAAAAAATGAATGGAAAAACCGGCGAACAGTTTCCTTCCGCGTTGCTAAGCTCCTGCCCCCCCAGGGTCCCTCACTGACGCTGCTTCAGCAGAGACCCCCACCTGCACTGAGCTCGAGGAAAACGGAGGGATGGAGGTAAGGCTAGGAGGCTATGTCAACTAGTAAAAACTTTTTTTTTTTTTAAAAGCAACATATAGTGTGAAACTTATTATATTCAATTATTGCAATTTTATGGTTTTCATAACAAAAATGTGGCTCAGCGTGTGTCATTGCGCCGAAGCAGAAACGGTGAGTTCATTGCGCAGGTTGAATAAATCCTCGTGTTTCTGTTACTGTGCAACAGGTAAAGCAGATGTCCTTGTACAAGAGGTCTGGGAAAATAAAACAGCACAGCAAGGTCAAATAGTTGAATGCTTGGAATTTGTGGTAGCTGCATCAACAACGGAGCTAAGCAGAGTCTATTTGTGTGTGTGTGTGCGTCTGTGTGTGTGCTGCATGAATATGTGCGCTTTTGCTTTTAGGCTCTCAGGACTTGGTTCTGTTTTCAGTGGCCTCTTGTGAAATGCATGATGTTATCTTTACTTTTATGGCACTTTGTAATTCTGTACCTGCTGGGTTCACTATTTTAAACCTTACTTACTTGTTTATCTTATTTACAGAAGGATGGTGTTTTAACAGCTGAGATGATTTCAAATAGTATATTTCAACTCGGACGCTTTGGCACTGGGCTCCAGCACTCATTCTACATCCTTTCTCTGCCTGTGAGATACACATATTAATTCATTCATCCATGTTACTGGCTGTTTAATGAAGACCGAGGCTTTAGTAATGATTTGACATTGAGTCATGATCTTTTGCTGACAGTTAATAAATAAGAGCACACTTGATCATGACAATATAGCACAAGATAGTTAAACTTAAGGGATATGAATCTGTCCAGCTAAGAATTATAAACCATTGTGAATCAGTTTCATCTCTGTTGGTGCAAATGAATGGGACAACAAGTGCACTGGAGAGGCCACAACTAGACTGTTACATGCCCAGTGTGAACCTGCTCTCATCTGTGAGGAGAACAAGGCGCCAGTGGCGGACCTGCCAGTGTTGTCTGGCGAAGTCCAGTTAAGCTGCATGGCGGTGTACTGAAAGCATGGGTCCCACTAAAGGATGCTGGAACCTCATGTGATGCTCATTGAGTCTGTTTCTGACAGTTTGGTCAGAAACATGCACATGAGTAGCCCGCTGGGAGTCATTTTGTAGGGATCTGGCAGTGCACCTTCTTTTCTTTCTTGCACAAAGAAGCAAAAACTGGTGCTCTCTCTGTGTTTGTGCCCTCCTTTTGCCCTGTCCAGCTCTCCTTGGGTAGTGGCCAGTCTCCGGGTTTCTCTTCTACATTTTTAAGTGCTGGGAGACACAGCAAATCTTTTCCTCCATCCTGGAGGAGCTTTGAAATATGAATGCACTGCAGATGTCTTATCCTAACACTCATGACAAGGACACTGGCAAATAGCAAAACTAGAGACAAATCATTCAGGAAGAATAAAGATGGAGCAATGGTCTGTGGCCACCATCTGCAAAATCATTCCCTTTTTGGGGATTGCCTTGTTGTTGCCTCTCCAGTGCACCTGTGGTCAATTTCATTTGCACCAAAGCAGTTGAAATAGATTTACAATGGTCTGTGTTTCCTAACTGTAAATACTGAACTTTAACTGACTTTGTGATACTTTGCATACTTTAATGATCAAGCATCCCCTTAATTTTCCCTTAAATTAAGCAGCATAGTTTAATTTCAAGCCAAAATTAGGTTAAATTAATTTTGTATTCTTTGCTCTAGAGTCACAGTCTGAGTGACATATCTGTGCTGTGCAGTTATGTCCATCTTCAAAAGCTGGAACTGCCACACAACAAAATTCAAGGTGACTTTTTTTCTTATGCCAATATTATCTCCCTATTATACAGTGACATCATTCATAAAATGCCATACCATGATGTGATTAAAGCACATTTATTTGCATGTAAATATTTGCTGTCTTTGTTGTTGTTTTTTTTTATCAATTTTCATAACTTTCCCCAACTCCTAGATTTATCCTGCGTGAGCCACATGCCCTACCTTGTCGTGCTGGACGCTTCCTATAATGAAATCTCAAACTTCTTTGAATTCCAGCCACCCAAGAACCTAAAGGTAACACGGGTGGTCCTTGAGCTGACAGGATAAGACAACATTTGAGTGGTGGCTTGGGCTTCACTCTCAAGCACTATTCCCTCAAGATAGGGCTGGATTTCCATAGCCCATCTGTAGTCAGTTAGAATATGCTTACAAGGCATTTACTGCCCTTGAATGACAGTGAACTTTAGTAAATTATTTTCCATACTCTGTGAATTTAGTGGAAGGATTTCTTCACTAAGATGTCCTGAAACTTTTTTGACTTTTATTAACAGTGTGCTGCTATTTTCAGGAGGTGAACTTCTCCCACAACCGTATGACTAAAATGAGGGATTTGTCAGCCTATGCATCGCTAACTAAACTGGTTCTAGACTGTATCCTCACTGCAAAACATTCTCTCTCAGACACATGCTCTGTGATATATTAAAAAAAAAAAGATTTGTGAACTGCATATTTTTCCTGTTGTGTATTATTCTTAACATGCCTCTACTCAGACAACAGCTTTAGTGAGATCAGTGGTCTTGAGCAATGTTGCAGGCTCACCCATCTCAGCCTTGCACATAACAAGATCTCGAGGATCAGTGGCCTGGGTGGTTTGCCTCTCACACACATCTGCCTTGTAGGTTCTTCTCTATATATAAAAGGTGGAACTTCAAATGTAGATATTTTATAAATATGCATTTTAAACTGAACTCTTGTGTTTTCCTTTGCTCTTTTGGCAGTACTTCTGTTTACATGTATGAGATTACCTGCTGTCGTGCACACATTGTTGCTGCTTGTGTATATTTTACACATGTATGCACCATTTCACCTGTTTCTTTTTTCCTTTTTTCTCCCTCCCTATGTGTTCTCTTTATGTCTCTGTTTTTGGCCTTGCTTTTATATTCAGTAAAACCTTGGCCTCTTGTTCGAGAATCACCATATGGTCCAACAGCAGGCCCTTTCGCTCTCTCTCACTCTCTGCCTCTTTTTCTGCTTGCATGTGTGCACACGTGTCCTTTATCAGTGTTTCCTCATTGTCAGCAGCCCATCGGCCTGGCTGTGCCTGCCCCTCTCTGTAGATTTGCTTTGGGACCAGCTGCTGGTGTTTAGAGTGAGGCTGGACCAGTTTCAGCAGACACACACACTCACACACTCAAGCAGACCCTGCCCATCCAGCATCCATCTCATCCCTTTACTGACCCCTCTTCCTCACATGCTGCCTCCCAAAACAGCATGGCATTGTCAGCCAGCCTGTTACGCAGCCCATCACAGCAGTGACCCAGAGCTTCAAGGGAGCAGCACAGTCACCCACCCCTGCTGACAGCAGCCCTCTGCCAGGCAACATGCTTGGCAAGAGTAGGCAGAGGTGTGGCCAGACGGCTAGATAACAACTTTTGTCAGTGGAATGGAGTGAGAATCAGACTGGGGACCCAGACAAGGGAGGTGTGCCCAGGTCTTGTTCTTCAGTTAGCTGGTGTGCTGGGCTATCGCCAGGCCAGCTGTTTGGCTGTCAGTCCTCACCTGTCAGAAGAGGCAGGCCTGCCACTCAACTCTGCACTGATGGGAAAGAAAGTTCAGGCACCCTTCAGAACAACCATGACCTGTCCTTAATATTTATTGGAGACAGTCACTGAGTTTATCTTAACACTTGGACAGAGGCATATGAATGAACTTCATGCTATCATGTTTTTTTTTCTTTTCCTTTCTATGAGCAGAGGGGGAACCATCTGGAGAAAATTGAAGGGTTAGAGCACCTGAAGAGCCTGCAGGTTCTCGATTTATCTCAGAATCGTATCACCAGTCTTTCAGGCCTCGAGAACCTCCATCTGCTAGGCTCCCTCAACCTGGAGAAAAACCTGGTATTGATCTGAGAGAGTCTTCAGAATTAAACGTGTGATGTGCATATATCAGCATTAGTACCACATGCTCATAGGCAGTTACTAATTCTTGAGCTTCATATTGAAAATCAAATAGACTTTTTAGATTAAATTCTAAGATGAAGTATCACAGACTCATTGTCTGATAAGATGTGTGATTGGTAGGCTGTTTAATGCTGTTTCCAGAATACATTTCAGTACTTTAAGCCATCATTACAGATTTTAATAAGATATAACAAAATTGGAAAATACCTTAATCATAGATAAGGTCAATAATTTAACTTCATGGCATTTCAAAAGGAAACTAATACACTGTATGAACTGTCTGAGTAAACTTTTCACAGGTCAGTGAAATTCAGGAGTGCAAGCATATTCACGACCTTTTACTGTTGAGGGACCTCAGTTTGGTGGAAAACCCTGTGCAGGTAACCATGCCCTTTACTTACAAAAGGATTCTGACTATGAGATAATCTATTAAATGTGTTTAAATGTGCTGTCAATGACAGAGGTCTTCTTTCCTGTTTTTCTAAAGCTGTTTTGCCAGGCAACTTTGCTGACTGTATGTGCTTGTGTGAATGTAATTGGTAGGAGCAACCTGATTACAAGCTGGCAGTCATCTTCCTCCTTCAGCATCTGACTGTTCTGGACCAAGAGGCAGTCACTGTTGAAGAAAAGGTGTGAACAGACAAAACAGATAATACTGTTTGGTTCACTAAACTGTAAATACATGTTTAATCTATCAGAAGCTTTTTTTTGTCGCAATGAATAATACAAACCTAATGTATTCACCTAATGTTTTAAAGTCTGTGTGAACTGCTTCTGTGATTGTTAATTCTAATTACCAGGTGTCGTCAGTAAACATGTATGACCCTCCTATGGATGTGGTGGCAGCCAGGGATCACATAACCCACCTAGTGTATCAGCTGATGCAGCCCCAGGTCCTTTATGAAAGGTTCACATTGACATTTATTTAATATCCTCAGCACTACATGGCCACCAGTTCGTGTAACATTAATAAGTTTATTAATTAACAATTATTACTGGCATACAAGGAAGAGCCTGTAGCATTTAGGAAGTGCACTACAAGCAAAGGTTTCAGAACAATCCAGAGATTATGATTAACCACAATCAATACATATCTTGTAAAATAAAATATCAAGAAAGTTGTTTGCTTGAGCAGCAATTTATCCTGTTTATCTACACTCTAAAAGGAAAAAAAAAATTCAAGTATCAGCACTTTAAAAAAAACCCCAATCATCAGCAAATAAAAGCTGCAGCTACAGTAAATTTGCCATTCTCCTCTGTGCTTACCAGAAGGAGCACATCCATACTGTCCGCGAGGCTCGCGTTTATATTGACTGTAGGAGTGACTCTTGCTTTGTAGCTTTTTATACTTAAGCAGTGCTCATTTTTGGAAGGGGAAGATAACTGGTTTTGAAGCTAAGAGCGGGCGTGTAAAATTAAAGTAAAACATCTGAATGCTTCGTGTGTGTATGTCTGTCTCCAAGCAGTACACTTCCCAGTGCAGACTCTCCCTACCCCATGCTGGTGCTCACAGGTCCTCGAGGCTGTGGGAAGAGAGAGCTGACTCACAGACTGTGTCAAGAGTTCAACGAATACTTTGCTTATGGGTCAGTCTTAAAACTTCTGCACACATAGTAAGAATTCATATGCTGAGCTCTCAGAGCTAGTGCCCATTAGTAGCGCTTGTTTTGTAATACATTTGAAATTGCAAAAATACTATGAATTAAACATCTGACGACACAGTGGGTCCTTTAACTTTATATGATCTACCAAAATATTTTATTCTTATATTATTGAGAGTCAACTGTCAAATACAGACTGCTATTGGTAGCTTTGGCTGAACTTCAGAACATTTTTTACACTGATATATTGAAGTGACTGAAGTTTCAACATACAGCACACATGCAGAAGACATATTTCTGGCTCTCACTTTTAGTCACTTTGACAGTCTGAGACAGACTGAAAAGCCAGAGGTTTTGTCGCAGCTCATTTTCCTCTTACTAGCTGACTTAACTATGCAACTGTTTCTCTAATTGTATCTGTCACTGCAGAATCTCTCACACCACAAGGGGGCCGTACTTCGGAGAAGAGAATGGACTTGATTACCATTTTGTCAGTGAGGAGGCGTTTCAGAGTATGATTCACACCGTGAGTTAGCTTGAAGTTATTTTGAGCTATTTCGAGTGTACTAGGAATAGTTTTATGTGGTTAGTGTTTTAAATCATACCCACAGCATAATTAAATCTTCTTGGACTTACTTTAGTGCTGAAGTCACATTCAAATTGACTTCTTTCATTGGCTTTAATGAGTTGAGTAAGTTGTGTTAATTAGTTTGATTTGGCTGAACGATTTTAGTTTAACTGGCTGACATTTTTGTGTAAAATAATTTAGTGGAAATGTTGGTTGAATGGACCATTTTTGAAAACGTATAATAGACATGTTAATTAAATTTTATTTCAGAATGTGCTATTACAGCATCTCCTATAACTCAATTTAGGCTCACAAAAAATGTGAAAGCTAATCAAAGGAAAGCCATCAAAGAGTAGACACTGGTCAAAACTTTAAAACACCCTCAGGAGGGATCCACAAATGGCTCTCATTAAATACACAAGTTATAGTTCTCTTAGCCAGAGAAAAGTGGAGTCCTTTGGGTTTTGGGGCACATTTCTTTTCCATCTGTCTGTCTTGTCAAGCTGCCTGTTATGCAAGAGAGGTGGGGGATTATTTATAGAGGTCTGGGTCAGGTAGTGATTTACACAGGAAGCGCTTTGATGCTGATATTGATGCCTTTTGTCTTCTTGAACAGAGGTTAACTTTTCAGTCTGTTCCTCCCTCTATTTGATTTGTCCATTCTTCTCCTCCCACCAGTCTTCTTTTGCCAGGCTGTGGTTTATTGAAGTCTGGCCCTCCTTTTCTTGCTTGTTTTTGTCTTCTTTTACTTCTTTTACTCTTACTTCTCTTGTGTTAGTTCTCTCTTCAGTCCTCAAATGTGCTTTCTTGCAGCTTTACTGTCATACCTTCTTACAAAACTGACCCCAGTAATCATTTTTAATTACTGCAGTGAGATGCTTTATTTAAGAAAGGGGACACGTGAGACTTGATTTGGAAGAAGTGCTGTACATCTTATATAAGTTTTTAGTAAAAGTCATTTGAAATGTAGTGAATAACAGTTAATGAGTTTTCTCTTCAGTGTTGTTGCTTAATGTAGGTATAATATATGTATTTCCTACTCTATGCAGCGCTGAAAGGTAAAGAGGACACTAACTTTTGAGTCCATTCTGTTTACTGCTAATGGCTGCACATGTGGTTGTTTATTTGACAGTTTGCTGCTTTTATTGCAGATTTTAAAAAGTCAGTGAATGTGACTTTAAATGTCATGCATTTAATTAGTCAACATAAGCATCATAAAATGAGTTAAAACATAAAAATAAGTAACCTCATATATAATTTATATTAGAGCCGGAACAATTTGTTTATCAGTTTTTCCAACCACTTAACAGTAACAATAAGGTCAGGTCATGTGTGAAAAGTAACAAAAAGATTTATTTATTTTTCCCTGCCAGGTCAGGGCAGGTTCAGTTCACAGGTGGAATAATGGCTACAACCTGTAGCCATTATTAACAACCTGTTAACCCTGACAGAACATGCTGGGATTGTGCATGTATGTCAAATATGTCCCATTTTAGGAGCTCATAACTGTTGCAATAACGTGATGAATAGCGAGGCAATAAAATGTTCTCTCATTCTCTTCTCTTGCACTGGGAAATGTTATTTCAGGGTAAGTTTATCCAGACCATCCAGTATGGGGGGCATAGTTACGGACTTACCAGAGATGCTGTAGAGGATGTGGCTAGAGAAGGATTGGCCTGTTGCGTGCATATGGAGCTGGAGGTATGTGAAAGGAAAGCTCATGTATAAGAGTGTTAAAAGTAGGATATCTGCAGGCATTTTGTCTCTTCTTTCAGGGTGTTTTCAGTCTAAAAAAGACCTACTTTGAGCCTCGATACATCCTGCTCATCCCCACCCAGGCTGAAAAGTACATAGGCCACCTTAAAGCCCGTGGACTCTACACCCAGGCACAAATGGATGCAGCAGTGTCACGTATAGAGCTCTACGCCAACACCAACAGGCAACGTCCAGGATTCTTCGATAATGTTATTCCCTGTGGTACTATGTTGCTTTTATTGCTTTTTAATATTATCCAGTGGTTAATCAGATGTATTATAATAATTAGCTGTTGCAGTACAAAGTGTTCCAAATATTCACAATTAATTTTCAATGGGTATCAATTTGAAGCTATGATTCCAGTTAACTGATTCCCAGTGGAAATATTTAGATGTTTCTACATTTTCAGCCCGTTTCAATACAGAAAATTTGAAGTTGAGTTTAGTTTGTTATGATCCCCATTAGTTACAGCAAAGCAGCAATCATTCTTCTCTGATACCACAAAAGACTTTACACTGTGACAATGCACCACCAATAGCCTTTGGTGTGATTGCTCTGTTCATCATTATAGTGTCTCACAAAGATTGAAAATGCCCTGGCTTAGTGCAGTCCAGCTATCATTGATATAGCATTAGATGGATTAGCACACTCCACTAAAATCCATAAACTACACTTTCAATCCAATTACCACATGTATTAAAGGCACGTAGCCGCAGAATAGCTGTGTTTATCATTCCCTCATGAAAGCATTCAGACATGTTAGGGGTGTTCTTAATGAGATGAACATACAGAGAGTGCGGGCACTCATCACTTTTATTCACTGCCAGCCTGCGCCTCATTACACTAAGGTCGTCATCCCCTAACCTTTGAACCAATAACGGTTGAAGGGGAAAAAACGTGGCCCCGGTGAACAACAAAATTCCTTTATGTGTGTGTATCTGTGTGCCTGTGTGTGTGTGAGTAGATGACTGGGAGGATGCCTACAAGACACTGAGGCAGGCAGTGAAGGAGTACCTGTTGCTAGAGGAGCAGGAGGAGGGAGAGAAAAACAACAGAGCATCCCCTGACAACACCTCCACAGGTGTCTATGTGTTTGTTTATTAACATCATCATTAGCAGGTCCAAAGTGTCACAACACCAGTTTTGTAAAGCAAGACACGGGTAAAGTTCAATTAATTAATTTGTGTCTTGGTTTTGTTTTATTTGCTTGGTTTTTTTTATTATTTAAAGGAGCACTCAACCAATTTGACATGTGTTAATTAAGTTCATTTTCATTGGACAGGAAGTATTACTGAAAAACTGCAAGATAATAATATCATTGGTTGAGAAGAAGTTTTTTAAAGTCTGAAAATAATAATCCTGAAGCAATTAACCAGAAATTAACCTGTGTTAGAAATCAGAGGAATAAGGAATTTAAAAGATGTGACGGGTCTCACACAGCGCTATTAATTTCAGTTGTTATTGTCATACTTTCCCTCAGGTTTATAAAGTATAATTGCTAAATCATGGAGTGTCCCCTAAAATACAAATGGGGTTATAAATTACAACACGGACAGGAAATGAGTATTTTAGAGAGACAGCTCAGGTTGAGTAGTTTGGAGACAAATTTAGAGGGGCAGGGCTGAGATGGTATAGACATGTGTAGAGGATGGATAGTGGATATGCTGGACAAAGGATGTTAAATATGGACCTGCCAGGCAGGAGGAATAGAATCCCAAGTTGATTCATAAATGTAGTGAATGTAGGGGGTTAGTGTTACAGAGGAAAAAGGAAATGGAGACAGACGAAGCAACAAGAAGACTAAGTAGAGAATTATAAATTATATTTGATGATTTCAAAAATAAATAATGTCTAGAAGCTCTGTTCCGTGCTGTTTAAAACTTCAGATATAGACAGTATCTGTTTCTTGTAGGTCATAATCCAGAAGAGAAGCCACTGTCGCCTGTGTCAATGTCAGGATCGACACTCACATCACACTCAGCCAGAGCTTTGGACCCCTCTGATATCTCCTACAGATCATATTTTACCAAGATCCAAAAAGAGCTCCACCCTCAGAAGAGCTCCACTGTGAGTTACAGGATGTCTAATGATAAATGTATTGATAATGAAGCCTACAAATAAATTATTCTAATTTGTGAATATTATGTTTGTTTCTTACATGTTTTTTTCTCCCCTCCTGCTCTGCTTTTTAATCGCTCCACCCACCAACTTTTCTGTGCCCTCTTTGCATCTCCGTTCTCCAGGAGCTAGCTTCCATTAGGAGGCGTGAGCAGCTGGTGAGGGAGGCTATAGTGGGGAAGAGTCCAGGGGTTTACAGCCAGCTCTTCAAAAGGTAGAAACAAGCAGCATGCACTCCACTCCATTACTTAATATCAAGTGGGCACTTTGAGCTGGGCCAAATTGGTTTAATTGGACCACTTGTCCCAACTGTGCTTTGATGGTTTGTTTTGAGTCATTGTTTGACATTGAGGGTGAAGTGGCAGGTGCCCAAATAATTTGAATCTAACCGTTTGTTAATGTGATGGGTTCTTGTTAGAGGTGCACTCCACTCACTTGTCCTAAAGTACACCTGTTGCCAGATATGAATGATTGGCTGCATATTTTATTCATGCAGACTATTTTGCAAGGTAATGTGTGTGAACTTATGGTGGCGAAGAAAAACACTGAATCATTACTTACTTTTTGTTTTCCTCAGTTCTGCTCAACCAGCGGCGTCATCTGTGCATAATGATGATTCTGGTAACCTTTTTCATGTGGACAGTGGGTAAGGCCAGATGTTACTGTATGAAAATAACAATTACAGTGATCAAAGTTAGATATGATTTCACTCGGCGCATGATCGGTAAATTCATAAAAATGGCTTATTGATTTATTTTAACGTGAGAGAAGCCAGAGGAAGTCTTACAGTTTTATTAAAAACAACCGTGAGCTAAAGATTAAGGAGCAGGAAACGGCCTTAGCGGCGGTACTCTTGACTCCCAAAGCCTGTTTTTACGACATTACTTGTTTTTTTTTATCCAGCTCAGTTTACAGGTTTAAGCCATGCTGGTAAAAATCTGAACACACATCCCACACACGCATAGACACACACACACAAATACACCCACTCATAAATTCAGATTTTATTGCCTCTGCTGCTATTTAACTCCCCTGTGTGTACACTTACACTCAATAAACCTGTGTACTGTGCAAATAAGTATTTAATCAGGTACCCCATAATATGTGTGATGTGCACGCAAATGGGAGCCATCAATTTAGTTCGTCCAAAAAAAAAAAAAAATGTCATTTAAGATACATGCATAGAAACCTGTGCTGTCAAAATTAATTTGTTCCCTTCGGGCCCTCGTCTTCAGAAGGCAGGTTTCATCAAACTTGTTGAAAATCTGCAAGTTCTGTCATCGCGGTGTGAGTAATACATGCCTCCAGTGTGTACAGTAGGCATTACTCACTCGCTCAGTAATTCTATGCAGGATTCCAGACATCTGTCTCCTTGCTGGCACTGCTCTTAATAGGGATGTGTCTTTACCTGTGTGTGCTTATTTCCCATGTTGTTATTGTGTAGTAACTGTGTAGTCTTGCGTATGCATTCGTATACATACACATTGTATAGCTTCTAGGTAAATGGAAAATCTGTACCCGAGTACTTATTATTGCATTATTGATATTACTGTTGAATACTGTCAGTCTCTGCAGCAGTGGTTTGCATCACATTCTGCCTGACTTTCATTTTGAAGCTCTTCTACCCATTTCATTTGTCATTTCACTTTTTGTTTTATTACCCATTATTACCCATTACAACCATATGTTTGTGTTGTTGCCCCCATTACACCTGCCACTATGTGAACTTCCTTTCCACTGCTTGTCTGTCTCTGTGTTTTTGTCTTCCCTTCTTGTCCCTTTTTGCATTTGACAAACAGCTCGGATGATTCTCGTGCCAGCTCAGCTTTGTCAGTGCCCAGTTCAGCCGGCGCCTTCTCTGACTTAGCAGAACCGCTACATGTCTCAGTCATGGGACATGCTTCGGAAACACTTAAAGGTTACTAAGTAATTTTTTTATCTGATGTGTTTATATGTCTTTATCTATTTATGTTCTATATGGAAAGAAATTATTTTTTATATTTATAGAAGCCAAGGAAGTGGTGGCTTAATATGAAAATTATTCTGAAGGAACATTTTAAATAAAATATAATCTTTTAGTATTTTGCTGTATTAATCTCTATAATGAATGGTTTTGGGTAAAATCATTCATTATAGAGATTAAAAGGTTCCTTATGTGCTTTTTGTTATAAATGTGCTTTTTCATGTTCATATTAAATGTAGCTAACGTTTTGAATAAAGAGTTTTGGAAGCTAGGTGAGGGGCAGCCAATCAAAAGAAAGTAAAGCTTAAAGAGACAAAAATAGAGCTGGAAATAATTGTGACAGGTTATAACAGGTTTGTTTACTGTCTGTGGGAAAAACAGAAAATCTAATGATAAAATAATAAAGTTGGCTTGCTGAACTTCTAAAGATTGTTGATTGATTATTGATTTCAGACCACGTTCCATCCAGCCAAACACCTAATGACCCTCATCCAGGAGCAGATCAACTAGCTGCAGCTGTGTCCCCATGCTCTGATCGACGCCCAGGGTCCAACGTTAAGCCCATCCTGCCCCCAATCCCCACTGGGCGCAGGACCCCTGCAGCACCCAGCCTATCTCCTTCACCCAGCCCCAAACCAGGAGTGGAAGAGGAAGGAAATGCAAACATGGAGGGATAGCTTTAAAGGGATTTTGATTTCTGACACCTAAATGAAGTAATCCAGTTTTGTAAGAGTAAGATTTTGTAAGCATTAGATTAAAAAATGAGAAGAAAGGGTTGAAGAATATGTGTAAGTACATAAGTTAAAATACAAGCTTGTATTCTGACACTGTAAAAACCACAAAACCACGTTTGTTGCTTTTTTCAGTACACAGACGGGATATGTCGAAGCCAAACACTTTGAGTTAGATTAGCCTGTCACTCATGCTGCTGCCTGTTTAGATGTTTAGATATACTTCATTGATTTATACTCAATATGTTGTTTATCATGAGTGATGACACAGATTACTATAAACATGGTGACATTATTATTATTACTGTTGATGACACATTATTCTTCAAATTCACTGATTGGAAAGCGTGTTTTTCATGCATGATAAATATGATGTCTGGATAAGAAGCAGTTCTTTTTGTCTTCTCGTGTGAACATTTATATATCCACAGCAGAGATATTTGCTCATCTTTGAAAGTTTATATATACAAACTATGCTATAAATGCCATTTCTTGATATGATATTAATATTTTTGACAGTGTAATAGTAACATTTTATTTCCTAGTGTTCTGTAATCTCATCAAGTACAATTTGGCATCTCGATACTGATCTTTGTGTAGTGTGGAGCTCTTGTCATTGGATGATAAATATATCATTAATCTTTATCTTTTCTGATGGGATTATTTATCCGGCTGAAAATGCATTCATATGGAAGTTGTTGATAGATATTAAGCAGGCCACCATCATAAACATGCTACTATATTTTCAAAGTGTCTGTGTGTTGCACGCAGCCTTGCATGCGCCAACATGTTTGTGGGTTTGGCACAGTGTCTATTAGTGAGTCGTATTAAATAGAAATTGCCATTCGTCACAGATGTGTGCATTGCTTATTTAACTGGTCCCTCAGCCAGTCTTCTTGTAGGTAAATGTAGATTTGCACACACTGTATGCAGGTTTGGTCTCCTGGGTTATACATATGTGTGCAGCGTGTGGGCAGTGTGTGTTCGCTCACACACACACACACATATACACAGAACACCTGGCTATCCATCACTGTCTGTCTTCCTCTCAGGCAGCAGATGTTGCAACTCTGTCATAATTCTTTTGGAAGTTTGAAGCCAGACTGTGTCTTTAGGGCCCCTGGAGGTCTAACCTACTTACTCTGCAGTCGACACCTCACTATAGCTAATCGTGGCCTAACATGTTGTCTTCCTGTGCATTAACATTACATTAGATTCGACTTTGTGCATGATATGTAAGGTATGCAGAACCGCGTGCAGCTCATTAAAGTGAAGTTTGAAATGAGGTGAGAATGAGGGAGTGGGAAGCTACTTCCAGTCTGGATGTATGCCTTTG
Organism: Pundamilia nyererei; assembly: GCF_000239375.1. Lineage (NCBI taxonomy): Eukaryota > Metazoa > Chordata > Actinopteri > Cichliformes > Cichlidae > Pundamilia > Pundamilia nyererei. Next base: position 1,127,022 of record NW_005187453.1, read on the forward strand.
TTTTTTTGCCTACCTGTTCACAGCATTAGACAGCATGCCTTACATATTTTTTTCCCTTTTTTTTCTGACAGCAAGGTAAATCTACTCTAAACATGCCTTTTAACGTGCTATACAGTTTATTTATCTGTGATGATTCTATACAAAGCAACATTGCATTACCAGAGAAAGCTTAAAAAGGATGCACTGTCTCCTTTTAGAGGTGGTTCATTGGGTTGCATGTGCCTGGTACTACTTGCCTCAAGCACTTGGCTTCTTTCACTTCACCAGCTGCTGGAAGATAAACATGTCCCACGCTTTCATTTTGATGCTTTTATAACTTCTCAAGACACAAACACTTCTTGGTACACAGAAAAAGTGACCGCGTCTGAGATTTATGTCTGGAGGAAAGAGAGAGTGGTTATGGCGATAGATATGCAGAAGCACGTTATCAATTTTCACAAAGCTGAAATAGGCAATGTTATGAATTAATTTTTTATGATATTTGTAAGACTCGAGCAATGAATGGAGAGAGAGTTAATCTATATTTTAATTCCAGAAAGAATGTTGTGAGAAATAATGGAAATTGGAAGCAGCACGGCATCAGAGTGACTGACGTACTAAAACTCCATTATAGTCTTGGAAAGTTATGTTTTGCCTGAACAAGTTTGATAGAAATAACACTTAGAGGTTTAATAAAAAGAAATATGGTTCTGTGCAAAAGCTTTGACCGCTGTCATTTCTTTATATTTCGGTAGGAAAATGGGAAACTGGTGCAACGATTTATTGAAATGTGTAGACATACGTGCAAGTAAATGATCCATCCATCCATCCATCTTCATCCGCTTTATCCGAGGCCGGGTCGCGGGGGCAGCAGCCTAAGCAAAGAGGCCCACACCTCCCTCCCTCCCTCTCCCCAGCCACCTCCTTCAGCTTTGATATAAGTCAAAAACAAAGTTTTTAATTCTAATGATATTTCATATGAGCGCCTTTATTCTTCAACACAGCCTGCACTTTCTCACGGTCTTCAGTTTTTTTGTATTTTCTTTCAGTAGTCTTCAGGAATTGTTCTCCAGGCTTCTTGAAGGACATTTAGAGCTCTTCGGATGTTGGCTGCCTTTTGTTCCATTTCCTGTCAAGATGATCCCACACTGCTTCAATGAAGTTGTGGTCCTGGCTCTGGGGAGGTCAATTCATCACTGATAGTGTTCCACTGTGTGTTTTTTCTATCCAGGCATGCTTTTATTGCATTGTAAATGTTCTTGAGATCAGTGTCATGCTGAAAAATGAAGCTTTTGCAAACAAGACACTTTCCAGATGTTATTACATAATGTATCAAACTCTGATGATACTTTTCTTTGTTTATTATTCCATCAATTTTCATTTTCTCTCAACTTTCTGAATCTGTACATGTGCTGTTTTTAAGGACACACAGCACACTATGCTGAGATATGCCAAGTCTTCGGCCAGTAGCTCTTTGAGTATCACCTTGTTCCAAAAATACTATCTTGTGTCTGTCAGAGTCTGTTATCTTTTGCTTTACTCATAGATTTATCTATATACATGTTTTTGCAATAGGCTGCTAGTAACACTGGTTCATCCGTTCAGTTAGATGCCTCTTTTTATGGTTGACTTGATTTCTGGATCAGTATTAAGTGGCTTAACAAACAAAAAAAGTTTCTGAAAATGGTCAGGTGTGTGGATGGGGCAGAAAATGAGTGAAAAGGCAGGCAATGCCCAAGAAAAAACTTTGAAAGACCTTCAGAAAGCCTGGAGAACCCTAAAAGAGAAACCCTAAAACATCAGGGTTGGCTCAAGAGCTTTGCACAGCTACCATGCTGGGCTGTGATACACTATATGAGTGCTGTTACAAATATAAATGCTATATACAGCGTATAAATGTACTATAAATGATGATAATCTGCAGCATCTTTAGATTCATTTTATGTGTGAGTCTGTATTCAGGATGGAAATTCTGTACCCAGTAAAGCAAAGAAAAAACCTTAAATGATATATTTACTTTATTGTGACTTTAAGCAGATTCCTTAATTGCATAAAGACTTTGAATATTTCTATTAAAAATGTAAAAGCTGATTTACATGTAAATAAGAAAAATCTAAGTATCCAAATCCAAAGTTATGTTTTTACTACTAATTTTTTACTCTTGGGAAGATTAAAAAAAAAACCTCAGAAATGTTTGTGCTGTAAAGTGATGGTCTTTCGACAGCTCATGTATTCAGTCAGCTTCAGCAGTCAGCTTCAGTTAAATATAATGATCCACTCACGTTGCCGGAGCTATTTCCACACTCCATTTCACTGTGCCAACACAGGATAAAGCTCCGGCTGAACTTTCCTGTCATTCTCGCCTCGGAATTGAAGGGAGGTTTTTTTGAATTTTTAAAAAGGCAATCAAAATTGCATCGGTGGGCCCAGTCGGTGGTATTCTGTTCAAATATATTGCTGTTGTTCTAAGTCAAACACAGATTTAGAGCTTAACTTTTCCATAGTCCCATAGTCCACCAGTTTTGACTTCTTGTCTGGGCCCTGCAGTCAAATACAGACACCAGGCCTTCTGATCAAGTGGACACGACAAACACTGAGGCTTATGAGCTGCTACAGTATTTCCAAAGCTAATACCCCAGCTTTATAGTGACAGAGATTTGCTACAAGATACAGGGCAGTAGCTACAGCTTACTGAGGGTTTTCCTTGTGAAATGTCTTGTGAAACAAATATAGGGCGGATTATGAGGCTTAGAATGGACTTGAAAAATACTCTGAAAACACAACAAGTGCAGCCGTTACTAACGCACCTTCGCAGTGTTCAGTAAGATGAAGGAGCAGGAACACACCTACTCCTTTCACTGAATTCATCTCTTTTAAATGAGTGGGTGTATATTCAGTGTATACAACAATAAAATATTATTCTCCATCTTTCTTGGTTTTCAGCACAAAACCAGCTGTTGGTACTGGACTTTCTCCCAACATAAGTACTAATTGTGTTACACCTGATATAGAGGTGCTGCCAATTGTATGTTTACATTAGTGATTATTTTTGTGTAGATCCTTGTTGACAGTTCCTTAAAAAGGAAAAGAGTGATTGCTTCGGGGAAGGTCTGTGAGGACGGACAGGTCCCTGTAGTTTTGGATTAGCGTTGAACTTGCTGTTTTGACTGTGTTTCCTGGAAGTACCTTATAAATGGACTTGCTGATCCTCGAACATGAGATGATGAGATGAGATGATATAGCCTTTATTTGTCAGTTGCAGGTCTTTTGCCCACAACCAAGATGACAGACCTTGCCGACCGTACATACAATACACAAACATCACATTGGGGAGACAGGTCAGGCTAGGTAGCGAGGAAAAAGAAACATCAAAATGTGTAATACAAAAGGATAATACAGGAATGCACAGATATCAACACACCATAGCACAATAAACACAGACAAGCAACATGGGAAAGTGTTCCAGTGTGTACATCTGATCTGGGACCGCTGCAATCTTCGACTGCGCCTATACCTGACCCGATGTCCACATCAGAGGGGAGGTAAGCTTTGGAGGTGGCGTTGGATCCGGGGTAGGGAGGGTGATGCGTCAGTGAGTGCTTATCAGTATCAGTATATGTATGTGTGTGCGTGTCCATAGTTCAGCTGAGACAGTGTCCTTCGCCCTGCCAGGCTAAGTAAACAGTCTTCCAGCCAACCCAGGTGGCCTTGCACGGAATGGGAAGGAACAGACTCAACACAGTCGTAATCAGGGAGTTTTTGTTCGGCTCCAGCCTTGAGCCCACAGCTGGCGCCGAAGGAGTAGCCGGATTATGATGGTAATTTTTCTTTTGCAACAACTCATGAGAATTTCAAAGCTGTTCTTTAACACTCCGACACTGGTCTCTCAATCTCCCGTTGGAGAACCGCGAGCTTCCCCATGATGGTATCAAACTTGCTGGTGTTGTCATTCTTTTGCTCAGATAGCCGATTCTGAGACCTCACGACTGCAGTGAGCTGTTCTACGATGTAATCCAACTTTCGCTCAAAGGTGTTATTTTGAGCAGGCCTCTCCTTGATGTATCCCAATATACGTTCAGAGGTGTTATTCTGAGTATTCACGGCAGCTGTAAGCATCTCCAAGGTCTTAACCATGCTGCTTTCAATGAGCCCTTTCTGAGAAGTCGCGTCTCGTCCCATCGTTTCAATCCCAGCGGGCAGCCTTGGGGGGGGTTTGAACAGCCAGTTCCGCTGTCTTAATTCTCCGATAAGCCAGGGCCAAGCCAGCTCCGATCAGCAAGAACCTTGTTATCATGGTTCCGAATAGGTAGATATCTTCAGCGTCCTCGATCGACAGTCCCGCCAGGCACACGATCCTGCATTTCTGCCACCCGTCCATCGTGTATCCGGCAGGGAAAGTCCCTCCAGGGCACTCGGGCTCTCCTGAGCCAGACTTCTTGTTGAGAAAAGGGTGTCAATAGCATTCAGAGACCAGTTGATCAAATCCATAATTCTCTTTAGGTTTTAGAAACAGACTGTGAGAGAGTACATGTGATTGAAACCACCTTTTCTTACCTATAAATTATTTAAGGAATCTCCATTCATAACCAATCGAAGAAGCCCTTTTTCTTTTCGTGGGCTTTGACTTGAAGTGCCTATCTTTGCATGCCAAATATTTTCTTTTAGTATGTAATCTGCCACTTCATAAGCATGAATGATGCTTCACCTCAAGGGTAAGAGCTGCAGATTGGCAACTGTAAGAATTTGGCAGAGATGCAGTGTTTCAGCAGGAAGGCTTTGGATTTATCTGTGCAACCTTTCTCTGTGTGTACTTGTGTAGAGGATGTTTGAATAGGTCAGGGTGGTGATATAATGAAAGCTTAAATGAAGCACACACCTCTGCATTAACTCTGCCGCATGATGTGGCGCTATAGTCTGTAACTATGGCAACGGCACTCTGCACTCCTCCTCCTTACGTGCATCAGTTTGCGCGCGCGTGTGTGTGTGTAACTCGTCACTGTGTTCCCTGCAGACAGATTAATTCCCTGCCAGATTCATTCCCTGTCAACTTGCTGAAACAAAAAGTTTCTGTTTTAATTAGTTCGCTGCAGTGTCTCGCTTCATCCGTCTATCTGGAAAGTGTCTCCCTCACATTCACGGTCTCGCTCTATCTTCCCGCCTTCACTCTTCCTGTTGGTCTCTAGTGTAATTAAAGACAGTCAGGGCAGATAATAGAACCGTAATAGTGTGTAATTGCAATAATCAATACAGAGTGCAAAGTAAGGAACTCACTATTCTTCAGTATAGAGATATACAGAGAGGTGGGAGGATGTGTCTCGCAGCAAACGCCCACTTGAAACTCAGTCATTAACTGATTGCTTATAATGTATTTGATTAGAAAAAACAAAGAAAAGCATTTACAAGGCATTACATTCATTGGACACTTTCTTAGGTACACAAGCATATATCTAATGGGGACAAAAGGTCATTTAAGTGACTTTGAGTGTTTCAGAAATTAGATTATCTACAATTTTACAGAGAATGATCTGAAAAGACATCCTGGCTTGGTGATTTCCTGTGATTTCTGCTGCAACATTTGGATGGTAGCACCAGTAAAACAACATGAAAGCATGGATCCATCCTTTCTTGTATCAACGATTCAGGCTGCTTGTGGTGGTGTAATGGTGTGGGGAATAGTTTCTTGGCACACTTTGGGCCCCTTAGTGCCATTTGAGCATCATTAAATGCCACCGTCTACCTGAGTATTGTTCCTGACCATGTCCATCCCTTAATGAGTACAGTGTACCCATCTTCTGATGGCTGCTTTCTGCAGGATAATGCACCATGTCACAAAGTGTGATGCTGTCATGCCAGTATGGACCAAAATCTCAGAGGAATGTTTTCAGAAACTTGTTGAATCTCTGCCATGCAGAAATAAAGCAGTCCAGCCCGGTCCCAACAAGGTGCACCAAACAAAGCAGCCACTGACTGTAATTCAAAATGGTTCTTTCTCTAATCTTTGAGATATTGTCAGTAGATCAACATTCAACATTATTCAACATACTTAGCCAAATGTATTTATTTATGCCATATTCTAGCCAATAAGACGAAAAGACTGACAATGCCAAGGCTGTAAATATAAGCCTACAGCCAGAAGCCAGTTAGCTAAACATAGCCTAGCTCAGTGGTTCCCAAACTATTTTTGCTATGCCCCCCTTTGTTTTCCAAGAAAAATGTTCGTCTGTTTGTCTCTATCTGCAGGTTTTACACGCTTACATACACACACCTAGTTACTGTCCCTCTATTTACAAAGGCAGAGGCGCCGCCGTGTGATTATTTTACGTGTAGTTGTTTTTTTTCCTGTGTAATAATATTCGACATTGCTATCAATACATTTTTCAATACTGACGGGGAACAGCTAGACTAAAACAAAAATCTAATATTCTGAATTAATTCGGTATCTTGCGCTACACTGTTGGAGCTTTAGGTCCGCTGTTAACATTAAGCGACATATAAACCACTTTACAGATACAGACAAGAGGGTGACCAACCGTCCTCTTTTCCCCGGACATGTCCAGTTTTCACGTTCTGTCCAGGGGGATTTTCGACATTGATGAAAATGAGGAGCCATATATGTGGCGTCATCCCCGGACTGCTGCTTAGTGAGTGGTTGTTCTGCACTTACAGACGGGACAGACAGCCCCTGATGAAAAATCCCTAAAAAATCCCAAAGCGCAAGTGCATCTTTTCAGTACTGGTAATTTTGCTTATACAGATGAGCCATTATTTCTGTGCCATTATTTAATTCCAGAGGCTTTTAAGTTATGTTTTTGCACTTGTTGACTTGTAAAAACCTATATGACATTTTTTGATTTCACAAATCATTGTGAATTCATTATATATCTGTGGTACTTCTTTTTATTCCCATCCAGATCATTATCATTCCCAACGCGTAACATACGAAAGATTTCTCATGCTCCTAGGCGTCTCATAGTAATGCAACAGGTACCCTTCCACGTCCTTTTGAAACGCTCTGGGTTCTCAGTTGAATCCAATAGAATGCTGCTGGCGACGGTAAGAAACATTTAGACCAAAGGCCCCAGCCGTCCATTCCAGCCCTAACTCTAACCGTAACTATAACTTTAACCCTAACACTTAGTGTTTTCCAAAGTGATTCAGGATCATAACATAAAACACATTTATAGATTGATTCCAACTCGCTTTCATGCCTCCGAACACGTAACATATCGAAGATTTGTCACATTCGTCAGTATGTTACACTTTGAGATGAGAACGTGTTGCCCCATCCTATTTAAATCATTACTCCTAGGTTCAATGAAAAGCTAAATGCAAAGAGCTATTTTTATTTTTATGTGTGGGACACATTCATTTTTAGATGTGCACTATTTGTGTAGTGTATAAATTCTGAAATTGTAGACATTTATTAGGACATCATCATCATAGTTGACCCTACAAAGTTTTGTTGATAATTTCCACCAGAAGTTCATTTATCCTCCATCAAATGCAGCCGCTCATAGTGGAAACTTTCTGAGTGTTGTGAAAGGCACCAAGTAAGCAAAATGAGATAACAGTAATTTTTTTTTTTTTTTGCTTAAATCTTTCAACTGTTAGATATCTCTACAAATATTTGGTATGACGGGCCATCACAGCAAAAAGTATGAAAAAAAAAGACTAACAGAGGGATTAAAATAACTTGCATGGGCGCACGCAGATATTTCTCTTTCTCCTTCTAATGCTTATCTGGCTGCACCCACCCTCGGGCGTTAGTTGAGATGAAGGGAGCTCTCAACAGGTAAAGGTGGACATGCCTAGGCAAACACCCTCTCTGAAACAATACTGCCCCCTCCAGGGTAGGCTGACCTCACCTGGGAACTGGGAAATGAGTGCCTTGGGGGTAGCAGAGCTCCAGCTGTGCTGACCAGGAAAGGGAAAATTAGATAATCTGATTTTGTCTTTTTCTATGATTGTGTATGTGAGGGGGAGAGAAAAGAAGGGAGAACGTGTGAATGTGTGCTTTATCAGATCTTTCCCTGCTTTTTAAGGGTTTTGACTTTTGATCATGCTTTGACCTTTGCTTTGATGTCAACTCACCAAAGGGTGATGACAGCAGTTTTCTTTTTATAAACCCTTTATCTCCTCTCCCACATAGTGACTCATCCCTGTATCTTAGTCTTTGTTTTGTTTTTTTGTCCTTTCTCTCCGTCTCATCTCTTTCTCTCTTTCTCCAGATGCTATTCCCTGTCTGTTTCTCCTTTTACTGTACGGGTTCATGTTTTCTCCATCACTTCAATTCTGTCTCCCATTGAGAGGAAAATGTGGGAAGCATTCTGCCATAGCGGGAGTATTACCTGACACGCCATATGTTAGAAATTACCTTACTCAATTGGTCATTCTCTTTTTATACCTCTGTTATAGCTCTTTTCTCTGTGTTTCATCAGTAGTTACTTTTCCATGTCAGTGTTTCTCTAGACTCGCTTTGGTATTTGCATTACCGTTCACAGTATCTCCTTCTTTTAATACCTCGTTTCCCCCACCCTCTCCTTTCCCAGACATTGTTGTCTTGTTCTTCCACGGCCCATGAAATCGAGTGATCTGCTGAATGTTTCCTCTTCATAGCATCCTGAGGAGGAATTGCTGTCCTCGTGCCCCCAACTGTGCCATGCATATTAAATTAGACCAAAGAGGTGCATTTCAAAGGGCAGGCCCACTGAGGGAGAGGAGTCAAATAAGACGATTACGGCAGAGGGAGGACAGACAGAGGTGGATTAAGAGGACAAAGGTAATGTGACTGTTGTGAAATGCCCCAGGTGTCCCCGCTTTGAAGACCTTCACCTTACCATATGCTCAAGTTTTAATGAATGTGTGATGTATTTACTTCTGGCTAGTCTGTGTTTATATAAGTTAGTGATCAAGCTCGATGCAGAGAAATACGGTCAGTTTATGAGTTTTACCTCATTTTGTTTTTGCAAGCATCCAAACACGCACATCGTATTACCATATATCTGTTGGCTGACATGTTTCCATGCAGAAGATATTTGCTGAATTTTTATGTGCATACTTACTTTGTGTAATGCACATAAAGCAGTAGCTTTCATAGTGGCAGTCCGCCCCCCAGCCATTTTCCATTCCATTGAATACTGCTGCAGAGCTCCAGTGACCTGCTCACTGCAGACATACAGCAGACTTGTCTCTGCAGGTGTGTGTGTGTGTGTGTGTCTCATCTCGTAACCGGGGCTAACATTCAGTATTGTACAACACAAGACAAGACACATTCCACTCAGTCAGTTCACAGCCTGACTGATCAAGGTAGGGCATTCATACATTACACACAGGATCCTCAGATGTGAGCTAATAACCAGGGGAAGTACATGGTAAGCATTCAGCCTTCACAGTATTAACATAACCAAAACTGATAGCTCAAATCAAGATGAACAGTTTAGGTACCCTGCAAAAATAGAGATAAGTTTGGTGATGTGGTGTGTTGTTCTAATTTACGTAACGACCCTCTGGAATAAACAAAACAAGCAAATGATTTGCCCTAATAGCTATTAGGGCAAAACAAATTTCCCACGTGTGGGAATAATAAAGGTTATCTTATCTTATTTACTGATATTGGTACTGCAGATACCAGTATATCAGTAAATATCAATATATCTGATATCAATATATCAGTAAATATTCTCTAAACGCAAAGTATGTTAGGTATGTTGAAAAGCTAAAAATGAAGGGGTCTTATCAGATTTTTAAAAAGTACTAAGTTTGTCAGTCTAGTAACACACTTTAATCAAAGACTGTATATAAAAGATGGACACACCCACCATGTCTTAATAGTTGGTCCTGTTGTGAAGTTTGAAACTGAGCATTTTCAGCTTCAAGAGTGCAGATTTAAAGTACTTCCGTACTGAGTTCACTTTTTAGAGCTAGAAAGTACATCCATCTTTTAAATACAGTTTGACTGCAGATAATGCAAATGGTATCTTTTTTTTATTCTATACCAAGTAAAAATATTCAGTTAAAATATAGTATGGGCTCTAATTATGAGCATACACTGTGTTGCATATGGTGCTTGGGTACCAAATGTGTATTTGCTCACTGTTGAAAGTCCACAAGATAAACAAGATGAAAGTAAATGGTTGTTAGGTGTTTAAAAATACATTTTGTATATTATGTATGTAAAACAGTGGTGTTGCATGGAATCATACATGTTTAGTTTTATCAATTTCTTGTAATATTGTATGTTTTTACAAGGTTTCTGTATTAACAGCAGCCATTTTTAACAGTTCAATCTTTTCACATGTGGAATATTCAATGAAAAAAAGAGTCCTGTCATTTTCTGTTGTATGTGTTCTTCAAAAGTTGCCCTACCTTAGACCCTGACAGTTCTGTCTCACTAGTCATCAGGCTGATCAAGTTTAATTAGGAGAATTTAGCTAAAATCCCCCCATTTTCCCCCCACAAGCATCATCATTTCACTGAAACACCTGGAGCTTAACCTCTGTTTTTGTGTTTTGCAGCCAAATATTTGGCCTGCCAAGTGAGAGCAGGATGTATGAGGAGGAAGGTGTGCAACATGCAGGCACCCTGGCAGATAAATCAGGCAAAAATAACTCAGCGCGAATATGAATAAAGGTGCATACAGACATCAGAGTGATTATCGTTTCTCATCTTTATATTTTGGACTGATTTTTTCCCCTCAAGCAAAGCATCATTATTATATATTCACAGTTAAAATGTTATTCAGACAAGTTCAGTCCAATGTTGTGTGTGTGCTCAAGTATAAAGTGAACAAAGAGAGATGTTTGAAAGCATGACATCAGGCAGCTTGATTCTGTAATAATTCTCTCAAGCTGTGATACTGGAGATGATTACAGCATTTCAATCAGCAGAAATCCTTTTTTCTGAGTGACAGGCTCAGTCATGCAGACAGAAATATCCTCTGTCTGTACCTGATGAATTCAGAAAAGTTGCTCAGTGTCTTGCCTTCTCTTTTGGTATAAAATGACACTCATTCTCTGCTTTCGATCACTACTAAAAAAGTCTGTTAAAGGTTCAAAAGTTAAGTGTGGAGAGCTGCTGCCCTTTGACCTTTTGGATTTGTCTCAATTCTAAAACTCACATAATCATATGAACCATCTCTCAACATCAGAAAAGCATTCCCCTTTCCTGGGATACAAAGCATTGTCTTTTTTTTTTTTTTTTTTTTAAATCAGCAAACATGACATGATAGATTTTCATGATCTTCTGCTACTGTACAGTGCGATCATGACTTTTGTGTTATCTATAAAGTCATGGCATTGTGTACTGTAGCTGAATAACATTTGTCATAACGTAATTTAATCTGTTTGGATTGCAGATTAAAGGAAAAAATGGAGACTGGGGGCTGACTTGCTTGAGAAGAAAATGCACCTTTTATTAGGTAAGTGGAAAGTCCATATAAAGAATCAAAATGCAGACTGTATGTAGGGAATGAAAGAAGAAAACCACAAGGGAAGGAACATAAGTGACACTAAACAGACACTCTGACAACTGAACAAATGAAAGAGATGACTTTAAATACTCATGGAGGTAATGAGGGAAATTGAAAACAGAGGTCAGCAAGGAACAGCTGAACATAATGAAGGAAGGCCACAGACACAAAGCAAAACTAGAGACAAAACGCAGGAGCCAGTAACCTATTAAAGTAAAAACTAGAAGTAACGGATAAAACAGAAGTAAGCATGACCTGCCTATATTCCAGTTTTCTTTCTAAGAACGGTAACTGACAGCATATATAAAGCAAAAAACTCAGGTTTTCCTCAAAGTATTTTCAAAATGAAAGGAAATTAATGAATTTTACAATTTCACAAAAACTGCAGGATCTTCTCCCACATTAACAAAAATAAACTGCTCTGCTACCAGACAGAGGTACAGATAATTAACTGAAATAAGGATGGAGTACACACAATTTTTACCAAACAAAACCATCTACACAAGATTTATGGAACAAAACAAATATCAGTTATTTACATAATTTTTCAATATGTTTATACCAGATAACAGAACATTGACACTTTTATCAGCTCCCTAATTGTCCTTGTTAATGCTTTGATCCTTTGCTAAACTTTGTGTCTTCACTAATAGTGAAGTGCCTCCATGCTAATGACATATTAGCATGTGGCTGCAGCTAGGGTTGGTTGATTGGCGCATGTCTGCTGCTAAGTAACATTCATTAAAGTGCTTCAAACCAATATTTGTCAACCAAAGTTTGTCTCTAAGCTTGCGGTCATACCACCTTGAGCACACTTGATCTCAAAAAGTAAGCAGTATTGGGGCAGGTTAGTACTTGGATGGGAAACAGCCTAGGAATACAAAGGTTATTCAGGGGGCTGTGGTTTAGGAGTCATCTACTTGTTGGAAGGTTGGTAGTTTCCTCCCTGGTTGCTCCAGTGTGCATGCCAAACTACCTTTGGGCAAGACATTGAACCCCAGCCTGAGATGTTCTTGATGTGTGTGAATGTCACATGAAAAGCATTTAGAAATAGAAAAACGTGCATATATGAATTTGTGTAAATGGGTGACTGAAAAATGTTGTATAAAGTGCTTTGAGTGCTCAAGGAGAGTAGAAAACCGCTATTTAAGCTTCAGCCCATTTAATAACTACAAGTCAGTATTACCTGATTTGAGATCAAGGCATTTTTATTTTGACAAATCCCAGTAAAAACATCTGTAACACATCTGCTTTGCTAAAACAATCAAATATGCATGTCATATCATAAAGTGGCTGGTGTGCTCCCTTTTACGTGCAAATGCCTTTTGCATACTGCATACTCTGCCCAGTCAGCTATGACTGCAGAGCAAACAGAGAAACAAACAAGTTAAGGCCACACATATGATGATAACATAACCATTGTTGATTCTCTTATCAGTGTTTTGACACTGGCCAGTGTGGTAAGGCTGCAGTTTTAGTCCAAAATCCTCATCTTGTACTATATCTTTCTGGTATGACTCACGTTTCACGCTTTCTTTATTGACGTTTCTCTGACAGCATGCGTTCCTGAGTGTGGCGACTTGTTCTGTTCATGATTTTGACAGACTTTGCCAGTTTCAGAGACACACTCACCACTAATTCTATGAGCCCAGACTTCTGCTGCATCTCAATTCTCTGCTCTGCTGTGGCTTGTCCCAACAAACCAGCTATCGTGCTCCGACCGCTGTTTCCTTCTGTTGCCATGACAGCCCATATCTCAGTCAGTGGCAGGAAGTCGCACGGTTTATGAAATGAGTTTATCATGACAAAAACTATCTGTAAGAGCCGAACGCTGCATGTGGAGGCACAAAGGGTACGGATGTATGTGTGTGTGTGTGCCAGCTTTTATCTGTGTTTTGTCACACTGTGGCTTTTCTGTGTATAAGCATCTCAGGCTTGTGTGTACATGCATTCATGTGTTTGTACGTATGTTTGTACTGCTAAAAGGCTTGGCACAGAGCAGACCTTTTGTAGTTGGCAGCAGTGGGCACTCTGCCCAGCTTGTATGGCTTATGGATGTGAGTCAAAATTGCATTAGCCTCCAGCCAAAGAAAGGCTGCCCATCTTCCTGGTGTGAACCTTCAACAAATGTGCCAACGCTGACAGCATTAAACAGAAACTGATACCAGCATCAAATCTGTCTGACACGTCTCATGCTGTCAGCCTATCAATAATTACATTAATGCCACACAAAAGGAGGCAGGGAACCAAATGAAATAGCAGCATGGGGAAAACAAGCCTCAGAGGCCCATTTCACACTGCAGCAGCAGGCGATATGTCCTGATCTTGAAAGTTTAATTGTAAAATATAGTAGAATGTAGGTGGTCAAAGTTTTGGTCACAGTTTCTGATATATATATTTAAAAACCCCACCTTGCCTTCATTTTGAGCTCAAGCTAATGGCGCTGCTGTAAAATACCCACCAATTAAACAGAACACTGCATAAAGCAATAGTTCTGAATTTCAACTCAAACTCTCAGCTGAACATAATTAAAGCGCTATGTGAGAAATTGCACAATTAAAGGGGTGCCTTACAACCAGCGGCTAAAACGATGTTTGATTCTCATAACTTCAGTGATGGAGCCGGTGGAGCGAGAAAAGGAGGTGGAGAAATGAAGATTTCAGAAATGCATTAAATGTGTATTTTATCAAATTAGAAGTAGAAGCTCCTTGAAAAGTTGCCACGAGGCATGAATGGTGAATGACCAAGGCGCTTTCAAAAAGAATATTAAAAGGTAATTATGTTCACTTCTATTTCACATATTGGGAGTGGCCTCCGTACTAACGCAGTTACAGAGCTTATAGGGCCTGTAGAAAAGACAACTGTTACAAAAGATGTCTGCGTGGTTTTTAATTTCACCTTTTTCCCATTTGGAGAAAAGAAGAAAGGATTGAAGCATGAGTTTAATCCCGTTTTTAAAGAGGCCGCCGTAAATCCCGGGTTTTGATTACCCATGATTGATATTTGTAGTGGGCTGTCAGTAGTGTGGCTCCCAAGGAATGAGCTACAGAGACATGTGCATACATATTAACATTAAGTTAATTAACTGCCCGTGTGCGCACTTTTTATTTCCATATGTCCTCGTAGTTCCCCTACACACCTTATCGTAACTCACCCAACTCTACGCGCCTTTCTTCTGAACTCCTGATGGCTTTGTTCCTTTACTTTGCTTTCCTCTGACTCTCTTTTATTCTTTTGCTCCCACTGTACATGATTGTTTTCCGGTTAGCCTAAAGCGTAAATTTAATCAAAGCTTACTTTCATGCCAGCACCTCTTGTGACTTGGGGGGATTTTTAGGCCCACTTGCAGACGGAGTGCGATTAGTTGAGACAAGGTTGGTTAATGCTCCCTATCTGAATACTCCCGACAGGTCGAAAACAGCTTTTTATTTCTAATCGCACCTGCTGATGAAAGACAGTGGGGCTCATTCAACCATGATGCAATAGTGCTAAGGAAGGTATCAAGGCTGTAAAGTCTTTAATGTTTGCGCAAGCTAAACAGTGTAAGTTGTTGATGTAGCAAGCTTTTAGGATTTGTTCTCCTAGAACACTAAAGTTAAATTAATATTAACATTAGTAGTAGAAGCCTGTTTTTATGCTGGAGCCCATTTTATAGTGTCAGAATCCATGATGTACAAGGATATATCCAGTGAGACATACCAAGAGTTGTCCTGATTGATGCACTCGCCTGAACTTCCTTGCCGTGTGCTCAGGGTCAACATTAGGGCACGTGTAGCTCAGACACCCCTCAGGCAAAACTAGAATATAACTCCCTTTACTCTATGCTAGAATATCATTTCTCATGAAGATGGATTCCCTGTTTAAATCCTGCTCTGTGCATGGTAGGTGCATATTGGTGCCACATTCTTCAAGAATACAGAAAAGTAGTGTTTAATGCCAAGCAGATGCAAGAAAGAAGGATTTGTATGATGACTTGTCAGAAAGATGCACGGATATTTAGAAACCAGTATATATGGAGAGGAAAATTTCACTTAGCTGGCACTCTTGGTTTTATAATTTGTTTCTGTAGATATTTCTTACAGAAGAGAATGAAATTCTGCTCATGGATAACTGGTTTAAATTGTTAAATGTACAACCCCCATTCCAAAAAAAGAAATGGGATGATGCATTAAATGTAAATAAAAACAGAATACGATGATTTGAAAATCTCATAAGCCCATATTTTATCTATGATAGAATATGGAAAACATAAAATGTTTTAACTGAGGCACTATTACTCTTCCATGTGAAATATTAGTTAATTTGGAATTTAATGGCAGCAACACGCCACAGAAATTGCGATGAGCCAAGAAAAAGCTGCATGGGTAAGTTGCATTAAAGAGAAACAGCTGGTGGAACATTTTGCAACTAATTTGGTTAATTAGCAATATGTCGGTAACATTATTGGGTATAAAAAGAGCATCTTAAAAAAGCAGAGTTTGTTAGAGGTACAGATGGGCAGAGGTTTACTAATGTGCAAAAAGCTGCATCTACAAATCGTGGAACAATTTCCTCAACCTAAAATTGCAAAGACTTTGAATATCTCGCCATTTACAGTACATTATTTCATCAAAAGTTTCTGAGAATCAGGAAAAAATCTCAATGGACATGGTCAAAATTAATATTGGAAGCCTGTGCTGTGATCTTTGGGCCCTCAGGTGGCACTGCATTAAAACAGGCGTAGCTCTGTCATGGAAATCACTGCATGGGTTTAAGAACACTTCCAGAAAACATTGTCTGTGAACTCAGTTCACCACACCATCCACAAATGCAGATTAAAGCTCTATCATACAAAGAAGAAGCCATATGTGAACATCATCCAGAAATACCACGATCTCCTTTCTGCCAAAGCTAATTTAAAATGGACTGAGCAAAACTGTGGTCAGATGAATCAAAATTTTGTTATTTCATTTGGAAAACATCATGGTGTCCTCCAAACTAAAGAGAACATACACCATCTGGTGTGTTATCAGCGCTCAGTTCAAAAAGCCTGTGTCTCTGATGGTATGGGGGTGCATTAGTGCTGGTGGAGCTGGAAAAATACCATCATTGCTGAAAGTTATATCCGGGCTTTAGAGGAATAAACGCTCTGCTTGATTTCAGGGAAGGTTTGCGTATTTCAGCAAGTTAGTACTAAGCTATACTGCGTCGCTTTGTAATAAAAGAGTCTAAGTTCTGAACTAGCCTCTCTGCGGTGATGACCTTTAACCAACTGAAAATATTCTGTGCATCATGAAATAAAAATCATAACAAAGAACGAGTGTTGAGCGTCGGTAAGAATGGGACTTGTCTTCTCGGTTCCCAGATGTTTACAGATTGTCATAAAAAGAAGAGACCATGACACCATAGCTAATACTTCTGCTAGCCGTAAGCTTAGCTGTAAAGTTAGCAAGGGGCATCTACATAGTAACTGTGATATCGGCTAGCAAAAAACTAATTGAAAAAGTAAATACACTTTCAATAGAAAAACGAGCAGTTGACTCTTTAGAGTTGCTTATTACAGCTGAACACCAACCAAGACAACAGCATCCAAATGTCATCCAAAACAAAGAATCCAAATAAGCATTTAAGCCTTAATATGTTTTAAAAGGTGATTTTTAACTCACAGTTTTTACTGAGGGTGGAATGGAAGTGGTCTTCAGTAAACATGTATATTGTTGCCCTAACGTTGGCCATTTTAACACTGGAGTTTAGGGAGATAGACTCACTGAAAGTATGGAGCCTCACGTGGCTAAATAAGGAACTGCAGTTATTTGGTTCTGTGTTTTCTTAGGCTACGTCCACACGTATCCGGGTATTTTTGAAAATGCAGATTTTTCTATGCGTTTGCACCTTTCGTCCACACGTAAACGGCATTTTTGGTCACTGAAAACTGAGATTTTTAAAAACTCCGGCCAGGGTGGATATTTTTGAAAACTCCGTTTTTGCATTTACGTGTGGACGAGAAAAACGGAGAAAACGCAGAAAACGCAACGTCAAAGGTGTGCGCCTTTTTTGACGTCACACTGTGCGCCACGTTATTGTTTCGGTGAAATGAATTTCTACAATACTGTTACTGTTAATTGTACTCTCTGCAGTGTTTAAATGCTTACATATACACACACAGTTACTGTCCCTCCACACATACGACTCAGTTCTGCTTCTATGCCCCATCTTTGTTTACTATTTCCCACCAAGGCTTCTAGACTTCTGATTGGCCAACATTTCTACACGGTTAGGAATATATCGCCACCTGTTGCTTTGGCATGTTCCTAGCAGCGTTTTCCTTCATTTCTGCCTTTACGTGTGGACAGGATTATTTTTTAAAACGAAAACGGAAAATCTCAGTTTTCAAAAATACCCATGTACGTGTGGACGTAGCTTGAATGTTTCAGCCCGAGACCTTTCCACTTGATCTTGCAGCTGCATGGGATGAGTCATTGTTTACATGTTTGCACTATTTCTACACAAATTCCGGAAGTATTTATTTGGAAATCTTGGGGTGGTGATGAATATACTCTTTATAGATGTAAAAAGATAGATATTACTTCAGCCGCCACTATAATTTTGCATCTTTGTGTCAGGCGGTAATGAACGGTTTTCTAATAGTAAAATTACATGGATGCATTGTACCACCTCTCATGACTGTTATCTGAATGAACTCCGCCTTAAGAGTACAGTATTTGTGTTGAGTTACAGCATGTCAAGACTGCCGGCTGGCTAAAACCTGTGAAATTGGTAACCACATTCCTGGGGTCCATAAAGATGACCCGTTGCCCCTTAGCATACACAGAAACACACACACATCGACTCGCACACCAGATGGGGGGGTGTTTAAACATGATAGGTTTATTCTCTTTTCACCCCCTTCTGTTTTGAGGAGTTGCATGCTCTACAAGCAATAAAGCAATAACCTCGATAGCCTCTGATGATGGGTCTGTGTGGGAGTATACATAGCTTGGAGCAAGAACTCATGGTTCGACAACCTAACCCTAGCTGTTTTCTGTACTTTTTATCATGTTGTGTTTTGTTTATTTGATGTTTCATAAGGAATAATAGGATGAATAGAACATTGTGCAAAGTCAGGGTAGATTTTTGTTGACACTTTGGATGGTTTGCAAATCAATATTTTATTCTGGGAAACTGAAATGCTGCCAAATGAAACACA
The DNA here is from genome assembly GCF_000239375.1 of Pundamilia nyererei. Taxonomy (NCBI): domain Eukaryota; kingdom Metazoa; phylum Chordata; class Actinopteri; order Cichliformes; family Cichlidae; genus Pundamilia; species Pundamilia nyererei. Next base: position 1,145,654 of record NW_005187453.1, read on the forward strand.
CAGTAATAGATGTGAGACACAGCACTTGGTGTCAAATCCTGAATATTATTTTTACTGACATGCAGAAGTCGTTCTGTTGGCATAAAGACAGTTTTTGATTGATTTTCACAGTCCTGACTGAGGGAAGATTCAACTTGCAGTATGATTGTGGGTTATTGCAGAGTTAACCTCAAAGTACTTAACACCGTTTTTCTTTGCCAGTTATTCTGTCACCTTGAGGCCTCCATGCTACACACAAGCACTGTTAGAAAAGTAACAATGCAACAGGGCCAAAGCTCCACAGAAACCACCACCTCTCTCTCAGTATGCATCTATGCCTTTACCTCCGTGTCTCTCTCTCCCTCTGAGCCAACAGGTTGCTGCAGCGTCACCCCCACCCCTCTTCCCAAACTTTTCTGTGCCTGAGCAAAGCCCAGGAAAGAAATCCTGCTTCATTCATTCACTCTTACACGCCTACCCCCTCTGTCACTCAGATACACACATATAGATACACACACATGCCAATTTAGTCTCTAATAACTGCCTCTACAAGGATACAACAGAAAATCCAGAATTGCTTTTGCCTGACTCGGATGCAGCTTTTTATATGTATTTTTAGGGGGGGGTTTCCTCTTTTTACCCTCAAAAGATAATCACCTGGATTTGGAAGATAATAACTTGTGTGTATTGGTAAGTGAAAATGCATGGGCTCATTGAAAAGCCATTAGCTTAACTGCCTTTTAATATGGTGCTTTACAGGGTGCTTTTGAATTCTTAACTGCTCAGATACCCTTGTTGCACCGTAAGTGTCTGGACTTTTTAAACTGAGCCATTATTGCTGCTTTTTACAGTAAAGTTTTTCTTTAATAGCTTAACTTGTCTGATATCAGTGCTCATCAGATACATTATTTGCTGTGAATGGACATCCTCCTCTGTTAAAGAACACTCACTTATATGTACAGACATCCCCATGCAGTGCCAAAGTCCTGCATGCTTTGTTGTCTGTTTTTGGATGACTGCTGTGTTTTTCTGCAGATTTTAAACATTCGGGTTGAAAAGGAGCACAAAAGAAGATGTAATGCATTTTACAGTCATGTAAACTCTTGTGTGTCATGAATAATAAGAGCATACCAGGTTGTTTGCAAGAACATTGTCAGGAGATGAAACTATGTCAAATGAATGCTTGTCGATTTCCCTCCATGCGTAGACATGTCTGTGTTGGCTGTGTGCAAATGTAAAGAGATATTAAGACAGTAGCCATACTGCAGCCTTTGAGCTGTGCATGAGAGTCTGCGGTTTTCTGAGTGTGTGTATTAGCTATAGAAATGATGTGTTGCACCAAAGACATCTGTTATCATACAATGTAGTTCTGAGCTGTGTCTCTGTGTCTCTGTGTGTGCTTCCTTACGCGTATGTGTGTGTGTGGCATTTCACTGTCACCAGTTTCCCACCTACAAGGATAATCCATCCTGTGAAGTGGTGAGGTGGAAAATGCCATTATGTAGAAATAGCTGACATGCAGTTAGACTTGCAGGCATGTGATGTGTGAGTGGATGTGGGTGAGAAATAGAGATAGGGAACACAGAGGGGGTAGAAGGGCCAGGGACAGTAAACTTCATTTGGAAACATTATTTAATCCTCTCGCTGCAGTGATAAACTAAAGGCCTCTGACAGAAAAAAAGCACTTTTTTTTTCTTCTTGAAGGTAGCAAGGTGTTTGTAATCCCAGCGTGCATACCCATGCAACCACTGCAACTGTTTTTATAGCTAAGCTGAGCTTTTGATTGGAGAAATACGAGAAATACTTTCATTTGGATCTATGAAAAATGCCAGTCATAACACAGTTTGACAAGCACAAATTAGTATTTTTGCACCAACAAGGTGATTTCCAAATTGCTATTAGTTGAAAACTTGTTGTGTCGTTGCAAGGTGTACAGTCTCTCCTTAAAAAGTTTGAGAAAACTGGTTAGTGGGGCACAAAAGAAGAAGTGGAAGGTCTAAAAATCCAGAGGAGATGAAGAGAGTCTGAAATTAATGTCTTTAAGAAAAAGGAAAAAATCCAGCAAAAACTTCACACCTGACTCAGTTGAGCCTTCAAATGTTTGCTGGAGCCTCATCAGAAATTTTCTCTGTGGAACAGTGGCTTTAAGAAGGTAAACAGAGAGAAAAGCCACAATAACTTGACTCTAAATCTGTGGCAGCAGATCTTATAGAGTGATCAATCCAAATTTGAAATTCATGATTCAATTTGGTGTCACTATGTCAGGAGGAAGAGAGGTACGACAGTGATTGTCTAGAGCCATCTGTAAAACACGGTGGAGGCTCTGTCATGGTTTGGGTTGCATTATAGCCAGTGGTGCTAGGATCTTTTATTATGAATGCAGAAAAGTGCCATCAGATTTTGATCCACCATGCAGTACCATCTCTATTCAGCTATTCATTTACAGCACGGCAAAGATCTCAAACACACTGCCAGTGCAGTAAAAGCATAACTGCACAGAAAAACATCTAATGGGGAGGCCGATCCATGACTGAGTCATGTAAACAGTTTGGGATCATCTTAACAGAGAATGGAGTCAAAGTCAGCCAGCATCCAAAGAGGAGCTTTGAAATATTCCTGAAGAGAGTTCAGGCTGTGTATGTATATGTGCAAATGTTTTAATCCCTGAACCCATTTCCCATTTTCATAGCAAAATATAAAGAAATGAAACATGGCCTAAGACTTTTGCTCTGCACTGTATCCTGTAGTACTGTTGTTGAAAGCTGTGATATTAGGCATGACAAATTATGGTAGTCATTAATCATGTTTTTGGTCCAATACTGGTTTAGGTTGAAATATCTCAACAACTAATTAAATTTGACTTAAAACCCAATGTCTTAAAAAAATAAGTCTTACTAAATGTTTAAAACTGCACACCTGATCAACACCGGTTAGCATGATCAGTGTGAGGATGTTTATCTCAAATAATTTCAGAGCTGCTAGGGTGGCCCTTACAATATTTGGAGGAGCTCATAATACTTTAATTTCATTCTCATAAAATTTGATTGAATGTTTAAGTAGATGTTGGCACATTTCTGAATATATTTCCATATTTTCTTCTAGAAACTTCTGTATACACTGAAAAGAAAAGGCTTACAAAAGAATTTCACCATAGCGAAGCTGTCACAAGACTTTCACATTCTGCTTTTTCACACCTTTTCCAAATAAAGATGCAAACCTATTTAGAAGTCCGAAGGTTGATGATGATGATGAATGATGAATACTCAATAATGGTGCACTGCACCGGCTGCCATTCATCACAACACAGTGTGAGTTTGTCCTCCCTTCACTTCAGTAATAAGAAGATACGTGCAGAGACAGATCTCAGATCTGCATTGGTATGTGAGGGTGCAGCCAGCGGGAGAGTGTAGTTTTTTGGCTGTGTTATATTACAGTTCAAGCCTGCCAGCTCTCACTTCCATCTGCAGAGGTTGTAAACTATTCAGCCTTCAGCCATTCTGGCTTAGTCAGACCAGATGGTCAAATCACACTGAGGAATTTTCTGGAATTCAGATTGTTTCATATTGATTGGTTTATTTTTTATGTTATCATTATATACATTTATTGGTGAAATATGCTCTCATGGGGTAAGCATTAAAGTTTATGAATTAGCTCGATGGATGGATTGTAAATGTTTAAAGGTAAAAGAAATTTGTTCTGTTTCCATCTCATGTGTAGAAGTTGAGTGAAGGCAGGTCTCTCTTTGATGTTATGCTTATGAACTTGCACATGCCCATGCAATACTCACGGACACGGACGTACGTGCACAATCCACTATAAAGAGTGTATGGATACAAACCTAATGTAACACATAACACAAACAATGTTCCCTGTGTTAGTCCATGCATTTTAAAGCTTTTATCCGGCATAGAATTAAATGCTAGATTTAGTCTCCTTACATTCTGATGCTGGTCTTACATTTAATCCTTTAATAAAGTAGGTTGTCCATATTCTTTTGTCACAAGTTGAGGTGGTATCTGTGTAGACGCTGACCAATTTGACTTTGTTCATGTAAACTTTTTCAGTTATTTGAAACTGCAGTAAGTGTGAGAGTTGGGGATGGATGGGAGATAATGCATGCCCTGAGTTATGTTTTTAGACTGTTTTAATTTGGGCATGTCTGCACATAGTGTCTGGCCTGTTGCTGAAAGAAATACATTTTTTCTTTCTTTGTTAGCTAACTGAAAAACATAAAGCAATTATTAGTTGAACATCTGATCTGTTTTCCTTGTCCGTCTTGAAAAGCTGAGCTTGTTGGGGAAAGATGAAGAGGTCTGTGGAAGCATCGGGACTCAGAAGAAAGAAATCTTTGCAGTCAAAGGTCTTTTTGAACTTAACCCATGCTCTCAGAGCGGGGCACACAAGCAAGCTGTCTATTGATTAAGTCTGAGAATGACCAAGGGGTGAAACAAGTTATGTTAGAAGTGAGATATCCTGGCTTAATACAACCTCAGAGATGTCCGTTGTGGACTGCCGTGCTGGAGCTAGAAGTGGTAATAAAAGGCAAGACAAAATCATGTTGGCCGCCCATTAACAGTGGCAAATATTAACAAGCCCTTTAACTCCCCATTTCTCTTCTTTGTCCAAGGTCTTTGTCATTCGAGGCTTTCTGTTCTTACTGTATCTATGAGGACATAATGATAAGAATATTTGGGGGTTGTACACTGAAGTAAATGTGTAGATTTTGCTAGTGTATTTATCTTTTAGAGTCTATTTACTCAACAAGCATTAGTGTAACAAAAGATGCGTTATAAGTAGTTTGACAGCTTTAGGCAAAATGCTAGGAACAAGTAGCTTTTGAATTTTTGATATGTTTATGTTAATCTTATCCAACTAAGAATACATGAGTGTGATGCATGATGCAAAGATGGCAGACATAAAGGAGACGCTATTCTTAATAAAGCTATTATTTGGGGCCGGATATGTTCCTATTTATGTGCCAAATAAACAGAATAATAGCATCCTGTGTCCAATAATGAAATTGGCCCATATGAAACATGTTTTCCGGGGTTGTTCCACTTCTGGCAGAATTATACATGAATCGTGTTGAGATTAGAGAGATGAACCAAGTACAGTAGTTAGTTGTTAATGAATAAACGCATCCATACATTGTTAATTTTATATTAAATCTGAGGGGATATTTACAAAAGGTTGCCTTATTCTCATAACATTGGGAGTACCTGGGAGTTTTTAAATGCATTAGTCATTTATTCTGACCCAAAGCATAATCAATTTCTATGTAATAATAATAATAATAATGGATTGCGTTTATATAGCGCTTTTCGGGGCCCTCAAAGCGCTTTACAATTCCACTATTCAGTCACACAATGGTGGAGGCAAGCTACAGTTGTAGCTACAGCTGCCCTGGGGCAGACTGACAGAAGCAAGGCTGCCATATCGCGCCATCGGCCCCTCTGGCCAACACCAGTAGGTGAAGTGTCTTGCCCAAGAACACAACGACCGAGACTGTCCGATCCAGGGCTCGAACCGGCAACCTTCCGGTTACAAGACGAACTGCCAACTCTTTGAGCCAGAGTACTGGCTTTTAGAGTACTCCCCTACTTGCCTTAAACAACCTATAATACAGACACAGGCACATCCCCCCAGCTAACTGAGACAGAAAGGAGCATTTCTTAAATAACCAGGTGTACACCACTGTGAGAGATAATATTCCTATAAATCAGCTAGCATACGAATGAAAATCAGACTTGCGGTTTTTGCAGTCAAAAAGATAAGAGAAGGATTTTCTCTATTCCAGATCATTACTGGGCCTCTGTTTACTCTCATAGCAAAAACTATTATTCTCCCTCTATCTAGATTCTTGTGAAGAATGCTTGTGTTTTCACTGGTGAGACTCATCCATCTGAATGTGCCTGTTAGAAATACTGGCCATCTCCACCCACTTTGCCTTTCACACACCCAAAACCAAACTCTGGTAATTTTTTTTATCTTAACATTGTAGCTACAGTCCATATTTGTTTATCTTTCTTCTCATTATCTGCTGTCACGTGAAAAAAACACGTTTTCACAGGACTGCATAGGCTCTTGTGAAAAACTATGATTCAGTAGCTTGTAGAACCAGCTTTTGTACAAATGTAATTGTTGTCTATACAACGTTATAAGTCTATCATATTGTGGTGGAGGAATTTTGGTCCACTATTATTTACAATGTTGCTTCAGTTAATCGAGGTTTGTGGGCATTGGTTTATGCACAGCTCTCCTGCCACTGTATTTCAGCCATGTTGAGGTTTGGACTTTTTCAGGGGTATTGCAACACCTTGATTATCTTTGTTTTTCAGCCATTCTGTTATAGATTTCTGCTGTGATTGAGATCACTGTTGTCAATTTTTAGCTCTTGGATTTCACTCTAGAATACTTTGGTATAAAGAGGAGGTCATGGACAAGCCCAAATCATTGCTCCTCCACCACCGTGCTTCACAGTTAATATGAGGTGTTTGTGGTCAACATGGTCCTGTGGATTGTGAACTTTAACATTTAACATGCTAACAAAGCCTCTTTGTTTTTTGCTATTTTTCTGAGAATGTTATTTTCCGTTGGCCTTGGGGTAAATGTGCTACGACTTCTACTCCTGGGAAGTTTGTGGCATTGCAATAATACAGATCTGAGTCCTGCAGAGCAGCAAACTGCCAAAACATCTTATTTCGTAAAGATGCCCACACTTGCTGATGAAATTATTAAGAACATATGCCATAAAAACAGAACTCTAATGTTTGCATTTTAACTGCAAATATGACTTATCCAGCACACTATGTCAAAGCCACTGTAATGGCATGTTAGCTTAAGCCATAAAGCCATCAAACATCTTAAAGAGGTAGTTATGATTAGAAATGTACAGTGCACTCCATTTATGACTTATCCTGTCTCTGATTTGGCTGTGATCAAATGATTTATCGCTGAGTTGTATCCTCAAGGTTCTTGTAACTTTTATACCTTTGAATAGAGGACTTTTTTTCATCACTAAACAGCATGTCATAAACAGTTTTACACATTTACGCCAACCTGTATGTTGAAATCCCAGGAGGATCTGCTTTGTAAGACAGCTACAGTAGATTATCAACACAATAACATTAAATGCTAAGTGCTTTAAATCAACGGGTCCTTATTGGACAGTATAAAAACCCCTTTGATGCTTTAATTTCCTTGGCGTCAGTGGAATTTGTTATAAAAGTGTTTACAGGGAGGCTCCTGCCTGCACCTGGACATATAATAATTATCAAACACATTATGCACTTGTTAAGGACATGGAAGTGTATAAGAAGACATCCGAGTTCATGTATAATATGACATGAAAGTTTCTAACCTGGACCTATTTATTTGATTAGTATGCCAGTCAGTCATTGTTACATGTCTACAAGTCTCTTGAGTACAGCAGAACTACGCTGTTAAACTCTTCTTTGTGTATTACTGTAATTAAAAAAAAAAAATACTCTTAGCAAACACCAAAAGCTTGGCTTCTGCAGAAGAGTTCCAACTCCCTCACAAATGAAAAAAAAAAAGCTGATTATGTTTTTATCTTTGAGGGCCTGTAATTACTTTTTTCTTCTTGTTGTTCTTTTGCATATTTTTCAGATAGGAGAAAAGAAAAGGTGGGATTGATGACTGTGAAGTGCAATTTAGGAACTGCATTTGTGAAGAGAGGAACTGGGGAGGAGGAGAAGGTGACTGAAGGAGGAAGACGAGGAAGAGTATGGGTCACTCTTCTGTGTGCATCTTTCTACTGTCCCTTTATCTGACTCATCAAAGTGTTGCAGCGCAAGCTGAAGGTGAGTCGTGATATTTATAAACCTGTACTGCATGCTTACAGAATTAATTTGCGTGAAATTTCCCTTCTCCTATAGCACATCAACTTTCCTCCTTACTTTTTCCACCCCCTCAGTTACTTGATGATTGATTTATTTAACTCAGTGACTCATGTTTGCAGTCATTTTTCTCCATTTAATTTTCTGTCTGTGAAAAAAGAGTTAGGTACGTATTATTCTGAGTCACAGCCACGTGTCCAATTGTTAGCTTGGTGCACAGATCTATAAATTAGACAGGTTGGATGATCAGGCCAAGGAAAGGGCAGGTGCTCAATGAATAGAGTCTGTGCGAGTGCTCCATCATTAAATCTCCACACCTGGATTGGTACATGGGGCAGACACTAGCCCAGCTACAGTTTCTCTCCAGACTCTGTCTAGTCAGGGAATTTAAACATCTGCTGCCCTCATGTACAGTACAGCACTCTGTCAGCTACGCTGTCAAACCCATCCCCCTAGATACAGTACTCCAGCCTCAGGTGCTATTGGATGTCACCAAAAGGTCAACGAGCCAATCAAAAGTTAGATTTCCTCCACTTGGATTGTGATTGGCAGAAGGTGATTGGTAAAGTTGTTGGGCAGAATTATGGAAGGTTATAAATAGCCCAAGAATACATTAAAAGCTGTGCTTCCTATGCAGGTCCTCCTACTGTTGATTAATTATAGTTTTAATTGTTAACCCAACATTGTTCTTAAGGTCCTGTGTTTCATAAAACACAGGAAATAGGTTTGTATAATTGTCATTAAATAATCTCATCTCATACGAGCAACAAATAAGCAATAATGTATGGAAGCTGCTCATTGTGAGAAACAATCAGGTAACTTTAACCCAACTTTTCAGCATCATTAGTGCTTTGTAGCCTCTTTTAACTCAGTGATTTAGATCCCACAAACTTACTGAGAGAAGCAGTTTCAGCCACTTTTGCCAGCTGTCTTTTCTGCAGCAGTAAGCAGCTGTTCTCATTAAATAAGCTATGACAAACTCACTGTGCATACCTGCCCAACACCAAACAGCATGCACTAAAAAATTAGCAACTGGCTCATTGGGAAAATGTAATATAAAAAAATCCCATTTTAATCTCAGTAGTTGGTGGAGACCAAGACAAAAATACTGCCGTGCTGCCACAATGACTGATAGCCCTAGAAAGCAAAGGGCCCTTAGGCTTATAATAGGCTTTATTGAGCAACTACTTCCTGTTCTCACCTATGTTCTTAACGATTATTTTGTAGCACAATACATGTTATTGTTAATTGCATTTTTATTGATGTGTGCTCTCTGATGGGTTACATCTTATGATCTCATGTCTTAATCTTGTCAGAGGCGATTGGAGTAATGCATCAATATTTCTGAGGCTTTTTCTTTCTTGGCAGAATTTTCTGCAGCATATGCTCAAGCCACTGGGCTACATCTAATGTGGAAATCAGTGGTGGTCCAACACCAAGGTGTATGCAACCTTTGAGATATCAACATAGATAACCTTCAAGAAAACCATTCCTAATCTCTCAGCATGTTTTGTGTCCTTATCCTGGGCATGTCGATCTCACCTGCCAGCCTAGACAGACGAACTTCTGGATAATTGATCTTGTTTTCCATCCCAGTCTGTGTCTGTCTGACAGACACCAACCTCCAGCTGCTTCTTCGCTCAGTCTTCACAACATTTTATGTGCGTTTACTAAAATCCTTCAAGTGTGAAATGCATCCAGTAAATGGAAAAGCCACATGTTTATTATAGGGTAGGTAGTTGCTTTTATGAGGCACAACTCGGACCGGAAAGTATGAACATTGTTTTATCTCTTCAAAGTGCATCAATGAGTATAAGTCCTCGCTAATAGATCTGCTGTTGCTGAATATATGATACTACAGCTTCCAAAGATAATAGCGCTTGAGAGGCCTCCAAAATGCTATTCCCGGTGATATTTTGTTTCCTTCGTGTATGGCCAGAAATGTATAGGTGTGTGAGGAGGAACATAATGTTAGGCCGCTATGGGCTGAAGACATATGTCACCCCCAGTGAATCCTGGGATTGCAGCCAAAGGAAGAAGGGTGAGATAAAAGAGGAGAGAAAGCTTGATAATGAAATAGAAGACAGCAGAGAATCGCTTATCACTTACAGAACAATCAGTTGCGCCTATCTCCTATTCACTAGCCTAATCAATGCTGTTGTCACTTTGGTTTATTGCATATGCAATACCAGAATATTGACTTACAAGGTGTTTGCAGACACAGCAGTTTGTGCATGTGAATATGTGTCGGTGCACTTGCGTATTCAGTGCACCAGTTCACTCAAAAAAGCATCTAAATCCCATCAAACCCAGCAGATTCTTATTTTAAATGCGTTTGTTTGCTTGGGCAAGGGTACTGACCCTGATTTTGGGTGTGTTTACCTTATTATTCTAAGCGTTTCTCATCGCTGTACTAAAGTTTTATTGCTGGAGTGCTCAGAATATTGATAGTCTCTTTGGCTCACTTGTGTCTCATTAAAAATTCATAAGGATTTGTGTGAGGCTCTGGCTGCATGACAGAAGCAAATGAAAGGAATCCCCTCAGCAAGGTGGAACAAGACTGCTATCTGGTGGTCAGTGTAGGAATTAAAGATGTCTGAAGCAGCAGGAGGCTAAATTAGTGTTTTTGAGGTTTCAGAGGGAAACCCTTAAAGATAAATGTAATGGAGAATTACATTTTGATAAAATGTCTTATTCAAGTCTTGAAACCAGCAAAAAAAGAAAAAAAAAGCCAAATTCAGTAGCTGAAAATGATAGATTGCATTTTTAACTAAAGGATAAAATATTCAAATATGGCTTGGGCAATTTATAATACTAAAAGTTATTAAAGTAGCACTGATAGTGATAGATAATAGATTAAAACATTTAGTTAATGAGCTCAAATGAGGGCAATATTAGTTAAGTAAATTTAAAAAAAGTGAGTTCTGTTTAAAACCTCACTTGGTTTTCTCAGTCGGTTTTCAGAGAACCGATATTACCCTGGTAACCAAACGATATGTGACAGTAAACCACGGTGTAAAGTGCCATTTAAGTGGTTGATAACAGTTTCTACCAATCTGTAGGCAGCATAGCTTTCAGGAACTGTTGGGTATTTATGTAGAATTAGAATTTGGAGAACTCACAATCCACGAGCCATAAAAATACAAAAAAGGATATAGAGAGTATAGAGATATATAGAAGTTTCACCTTTTTTGAAGTTACTGACGAGGTAATGGAATAATAGCTACATATTAGTATTAGTGCATTTCTTTTTAATTCTTGAATCTTCTTAAAATATATCTTATTGTGTCTTTCCATGCTTCATGTATATGCTACCATTTTACACATATTAATTAATCTTTTCTTCTTTCCTCAGCATGCAGGACAGTGGTTCAGGCCGACATAGTGTTTCTGGTGGATGAGTCCTGGAGCGTGGGTCATAAAGACTTTTCCAGAATCAAAGACTTCATCTCAGCCATCATCTCCTCCTTTCAGGACAATGTGGTCGGAGCTGATGGGGTCCGTTTTGGAGTCACTGTCTTTGGGGATGTTCCAAGGTAGAAGTCAGTCCTGAGCTTGGCACATCGCATGAACCTTTGTGGCAGCTTGGCATAAATTATATTCAGCTGTCTTTTCTACATGATCACTTTCTATGACCACTGACAGGAGACGTAAATAACACTGATCATCTCTACATTATGGCTCCAGTATCTAGTGGGATATACTAGGGAGCACATGAACCTTTTGTCCTTGAAAGTTGATGTGTTTGATTTGTTACAAGAAGGAGAAATGGGCAAGGGTAAGGATTTGAGCAAGTTTGTCAAGAAACAGATGTTGGTGGCTAGACAACTGGGTTGTCTGCAGCTCTTCTGGGCTATTTTTAGTCTGTAGTGGTTGGTATCTATCAAAGGTGGTCTGGGGAAGGAACACCAGAGAACCAGCAACAGGATCATTGATGCACTAGGGGAGCAAAGGCTAGCCTGTGTTGTCTGATCCAACAGATGAGCTACTATAGCTGAAGGAGTTATTGCTGGTTCTGATGGAAAGGTGACAGAATACACAATCCTTCGTGGTGGCTGCATGTCCATACTTAAAACCTCTCCAGTGGTGAAAGCACCATCAGTGGGCTCATGAGAATTAGAAACTGAGCCGTAGGTGTCCCGGTCTAACAAATCACATTTCCTTTTACATCACGTGGTTTGTTGCAGATTGTGAACACCCTTTTATGGAAAGGGTTTTCCCTAGTGACTGTGGCCTCTTTCAACAGAAAAAAGTGGCTCAGGAATGGTTTGGGGAGCACAACAATGAGTTTGAGGTATTGACTTGGCCTCCAAATTCCCCAGATCTCAATTCTATTGAGCATCTGTGGAAGTTGGAAGTTGGATTTTAAAACAATCAACTCAATTATAGGAGTCTTGGTCCTTAGCATTTATGTCAAAGTTCTGTGGTCTAATGTGGAAAAATGTTTCTATCTGATCCAGTTTTGTGCTTCTATGTCCATGCAGAATGCGGATTGCTTTGACAGACTACAATTCCCTTGAGGAGGTACTCAGAGCCATCAAAGACCTTCCCTATGAAGGTGGATCCAGGAGGACTGGCATGGCACTCCAGTTTCTGGTCGACTCTGTTTTCAGCCCCGTCATCAGGCGGGATTCTGTCCCGAAGGTACGCTGCTTTACACAGCGAGGTGGATTGTTATACACTGAAAAAGAGAAATTTAAATCTTGGTAATTTTTGACAACATGTTGTTTCACAAGCTTTGGGGAAATTATTGATTTGAGATTACTACCCATGCTGCAAAAACATGCATGTACTGTCTGTTTCGGCCCTGTGTGAAAGGAAATGACTAGTCAGGAATCTATATTTCCACTCCACAGGACATGTGGAAAAAACAAATAAACAGGTTTACCATTCTCACACTGCTGTGAATCTGATTAAACCATCGTGTTATATGCTGAGAATACAAATTGATAATATTTGAAAGGTGCAACAGGGAACAGGATTTATTTTGCTTTCTCTGGTGCTTTGGAGGAAAAATAAAAGATAAAGAAAATACATTTTCCACCACAGATTTTCATCGATTATCAGATGGAGATAAGGCGTGACTGCTAAACATCCAACAGATGGTCATCCACAGTGACTCAACTTGGTTTATGCCAATGACCTTAAAAAAACAAGTGTTAAATTGGGCTTGGTGCATTTCTTGGATCCTAACTTGTCTCAGAAGTTCCTTGTCAAATATCCAGATACACTTTCTTTCCCACAACTCTCCTTTTCTATCAGACACATTTCCCTGACAGTCTAATACTGTAGTGTAGTCACAGTATAACACAGCTGGTTAGCATTCTAATCATTTCTCTATCTCTGTGTGCATGTGTGAATCATCTTGCTACAGCACACTGGATATGGGAAGGTGGAGAATTGAGGATTAGGCTGATATATTGAATTGTACAGCATGCAAAGCAGCAACTACATTCTCCTGTGGATGCTCTCCACCTCCCTTCCTCACTGACTGAGGGGTGAACTTTGAGTGAACTGAGAGAATTTTCCTTAATGGGGAAATTATTAGACTCAGCTGCAAGCCAGCATCCTTGAATTCCACTTTGAGTTTGGGTCTGATTTATTTAATTATGTTTTCAATTATGTGCTAAACTGCATCAAAAGGCTTTGGAGGCTTTCATGAGAATGGTACTGTTTGCATGGATGCTCTTTTAACACAAACAAATGTTGTTTGGAGGCTTGATTTAAGCCTCCAGTGGTGCCAACAATGGTTGAAAACAGAGGTTGAAAGAGAGCAGCTGAAAATGACCCGTATGTGTTTAAATATAATACATTTTACTAGCTTTATATTATGCATTCATTTATCAAGAATTAGCAGATCTTCACATTATTGTCTTTTCTTTACATATGCCATTTTCTGTCCTGTGCAGATTGCTGTTTTGATCACAAATGGACAGTCGGACGACCAGGTCAGTGCTGCAGTCAGAGCAGTAGCAGACAATGGAATTACTGTCTTTGCAGTAGGTGAGTGTGGAAGTTGCTATTGTGAATTCTTTCAACATCCCCACTGCAGCAGCCCTTCAGATTTTATCCAAGCTCTGCCCGCTTATCTGCAGTGTTTGCAGTTAGAAATTCATGTCCTGTGCATTTGAATTCATTGGATTCAGTGTGGGTATTTGTGTGTAGGAGTCTTATTTCTGAGTACCTGAGCGCGCTCATGCTTCTGTATGTATACACAGGTGTGTGTGTGTAAGGATAACTGATCGATCCAGCTTCTGTGCTTTGTATGTAAAGGCACACTTTCTGATAGTGTTGCATCATCTTTCTCCCTCCTTATGAATGCACCAAGTTTACTTGCACATACAGTACCTTGCCCTTTTCCCCCTACTCACAGGCATAAGCACACAAGCCCACAACTTACTCCTCACAGCCTGCAGCGATGCAATAATTACTGCTCATTAGCCAATGGTGTGCTAATCGCAGTCATTTTTCATTAGGCAATTCTGTGCCTTCCCAACCCACCCACCCCCACCACTGACACCGAAACCTGCTCCTCTCGTTCATCACCACCGCGTGGCAGCTCGACATGAATCTTGACCGCTAATGCAAAGCCAATATTACCTGTAGAGCTAGAGCAGCCTGGAAAGCATAAATTTAATTATGTCAGCGCCTCCCTGCTCTATGCAGCCTTAGACCTCGTAAGAAATCAACATGCACATTCATGTTGTTTATGTGCAAATTTCATACTGTAGACAACTTATTCAGAGTTGCAAAATGCAAAAATCTCCCAGTGGTTTTCTTTTGTGCATTAGGAAAACTTAAATACTTCACGCCTTGGCATTTAGGGCCCACTTGCACAAACTGAGATTCGTTCCAGAAATTGAATGACTGTGGTTATTTATATGTAAAATATATGTGTATATGGGCACATATTGGAGCTTTTCATATTGAATCCGTCAAAATGCAACACCTCCCCCTGGTGGAGATCAGAAAAAATACAAACAAAACCATTTAATATCCACACAGTGTGCATTAATCGAGTAAACTTCCACATAATCAAAAATTTGTTAATAATACCTTTAAAAAAATCTTGTCATATGTGCACATTTTTTTTGTTTATCATCTTGAATTGGTTATGAAACATTTTTATGCGCCTTGGCATAAAAGACTTTATTTCATTATCTTCTTATTTATACTGAAAACCAGGCCTCACGGGGGTTGATGAGGCAGAGCTTAGGAGGGTTGTGTCGGAGCCACATGCCGAGCATCTATTGCTGGTCACTGATTTCTCTACCATGGACACCATCCTCCCCAAACTGTCCCGCAGAGTGTGCCTCACTGCCTCTGAACCCCCACGTCCTGTGAAAACTTCCAAGCCTAGTAAGTTCTTCGTAATATGCTGAAAAAGCTGCCTACTCACTGACAGCTGTTTGCATTTTCATATTGACGAATTGTATTGCACTCTCGCACTTGAAAGGTATAATAAAAATGAATAATAACATTCTTTTATTTCACTGTACTCTGCAGCTTCTTTGCTAACATAATCTATCTTGTAGACATATTTTACATCAACTTGCATATTTTCTGCTCCATGTTCCGCTCCTCATCCCGTCTGTCTCATCACTCTTTCTACACTTACTTTTAATCGTAGGCGAGGAACGTGTGGTGGGTCCCAGAGACCTTCAGGTTAGCGAACTGGCCCACAGTTCTCTTAGACTGACGTGGAGCCAGGCCACGGGTGATGTCACCGGATATCGCCTCCTGGTCACTCCACTGAGCTCGGAGGGACAACTCCTTCCTGTGCAGCAGAGGCAGGTGAGGAATTGTCCATAGATAAGGTCACTGTTGCATTATTGTTGAGCTAGAGCATGCAATATGTCATCATACTGACTTTCATAGACAGTAAAGCATTTAATTCATGAATTAGTTGGACATCTCAGTTTTTTTTTACTGCTGATTAATCACCTCACTCTCCATGGAATTCCTCTTTAAAACACATCGATTACATGAACTTCTCATATTAAAAGTTAAAACAGCTGACAACAGCAACTCACCCCTGTGATCAGTCTAAGTAGTGGATTCATTTCAGTGAGATTTATCTCTCCTGCAGTCATTGTGTAGCACTCCAAACTCGGTGAATCATTTACAAAAGCAATCAACATGAGCAGTCGTCTCAATGATATCAGTGCTTCTTTGTTTCTGCCTAGATTCTGCATTATGTTATAAAACGCAACATAAAACCTAATTTAATTATCGTGGACAAAAGTCTAAACAAACTGTAAAGATGTCAGTGGTTTTTAGAGTTAGATATATAAATGAAATTGAAGCAATAAAGGCAAAACAGCAGGATATTTATGTAAGCGTACTTCCCAAAAATGTCTCTCTGTTCCATTGCAGAGCCTCCAGGTATGTTTATCTTCTGCTCTGACTTGATCATTCTTCCTCTTAATCAATCATCCTCTTCTAAACATCATTCTGTCTTCCACTTTATGTCTCAGGGAAACACAACATACACACTCAAACATACACACACTCAGATCCTTTTGTTCTGCTGTCTGTGTATGTAACAGATGGATCTGAAGGCAGATGTGAGCACAGCCATGGTGACAGAGCTGAGTCCCAAAACCGACTATTCCCTCACCGTCTATGCCATGTACCCAGGCCTCATAGGAGACTCTGCGACAATCAAAGTAAAGACAAGTGAGTGTCTGCTCATGCACCTAGTGTCTCTATTTTTAATTGTATGCTGTCATCTTTCCCTGAGCAACAGGTGTCTGTCTTTCAGCGCCTTTGCCCGAAGTTTCAAACTTCCGTGTTATTGAGGAGGGCCTGTTCTCCCTGCGCCTCGGCTGGACACCCCCCCAGGGGAAGCTAAATGGATTCAAGATCTTCATCCCGAGATGTATGCTGACATAAGTGCATGCTAGATGTTAACTTTGTTTCCAGAGGGGTTTGTTGAAAGAAAGCTGTAATGGGTTCTAATAAAGAGGGTTTTTTTTAAGTATTATTTCTTGTGCATTTATGATTGTTCTCCAGCCAACAGACCAGGATTCATTTATGAGCAGCTGCTTCCCAGAGACATTTCCTCTCATGTGATTGACAGTCTGGAGGAGGATAAGAAGTACACTGTCAGTATTTATGCTGTGTACCCTGAAGGACCAAGTAAACCGGTTTCAGTAGTGGGGAAGACATGTAAGTTTATTAGCTTGGCTCAAAACCCCATCATTATGTTCATTTACATAAACAGGAAAGCCAGAGAGCACGCTCCGGCACACTGGAAGCAGTTTATTAACTGCTTTAAATGTCTCTTCAAACAACACCTAAGAGCAAATATTAAAGTGCAGTACCACAATATTTCCACAGCAGGGTGGTATTGTTTTAGTAAAAAATATTAACAAGCAGACTCTATTCTCTACTCTGTCATGTCATTGTGTATAATTTACCTAAATTTACCTTTGCATGTATGTGTGGGATGTGCTTAATAGTGAAGTTGGTGCCAGTTCATCAGTTTCTGGTCCAAAATGCCACCACAGACACCGTTCAAGCAAGGTGGGCATCAGTTAAAGGTGCTACAGGATACCGTTTGACATGGGCATCTACAGGTATCGTGGTTAAGTACCTTTCTTGCGAAACAGCTAAAATGCGAAATATTTAATTTAATACATCTCTTTGCTTAAATGTCACTTTATATCTTGTAGAAGGCCACATAGAAAACATAAACCTCGGGGACAATTTTAACTTCTACATGATACAGGGCCTCCACACAGGCTCTGAATACACCATCACCATCAACCCCATCTTTGGAGACATTGAGGGGCCTATCACCACTGCGAAAATCAAGACATGTAATTAAAAAATTTCAAAATAAAATTGCACCAAAGCAGTAGATAAGATGCATAACAGTCCTCTTTGTCTTTCACTATCTCTCTTTCTGTCAGTGGAAAGTAGTTCAGTACAGACTCTGAAAGTATCTGCTGTGAGCACAAGTACTGCAGTCGTCTCATGGAACAGTGTCCCGGGGGCTACAGGATACAGACTGGCATGGAGACCCACCCCAGGTGATTTATTCAGTCACTATTGTCTGCCGCTGTTTACCTTGTTTTTTGCTGATATTCTCAACTCGGTTATTTTCTCAAATGACACTTTAACCATAGCAACATGACAGTAGCTTGCGATGAAATACAGGGAAAGAAGGAGGATATTTGCCTCTGATACGAAGTGAAAGTTTGAAGTCACTGAGGAATAACAGACTAACTGTAATGTTAATATTATTTCTAGAGTTTGTTGGTCGGGATCGTCCCAGGCAATTGGCTCTGAACACCAGCACTACACAGTACCAGCTGAAAAATGTAGCCCATGATACGGAGTATGTCCTGACGCTTTACGTGCTGTTTGGCGCTGCGGTTGGACCTGGCATCGCTGCCACGTTCAGAACTTGTAAGTAACCTTCGTTCACCAGACATCATATTCAAATGTAGGAATAAGCCATTTTTTCATCTTTTTCAGTAGACTTTTTTTTTTCCAGAAAACTTTTGGGTGTAGCTTTAGTGTTTATTAGAAGGAAGTAAAGATGTAATAAATATTATTTTTAGAAATTGTGTTCCACACTTACCGGAGCAGCTTCCCAGGATGCTTACTGGCTGTTATCAATGAAATCTGACCTCTAGTTGTCTTGTTCCTCTGTGCGGCGTCATCTCAGTCATTCAGTAAGTATAATGGCGAGAGAAAGAGATCTGGTTTTGTTTGATTGGCATGTGGCCATGGTAACAGGAGTATATCTATGTTCTTATGGTGCTATGTTTCCTCAGTTCAATATTGCTTTACCATTCTATTGCAGACACACACATACAAAAACACTGGGTAACACTCTATAGAACTTTTTGACGCGTACCCAAAATAGCCCATAAGTCATAAGTCACATTAGGTGCTTAGTTAGCTGGAAAATATGCATTTTTCCAGCTTCCCATTATGTGCCTTTTAGAGCTCAGGAACATAGGACCCTTGGGGCACAGGAATGACTCCATTTCAACCACAGTTCCTACTTCTGTCACTTCTCTTAAAGTCTAAAAGAGTTTTTTTCATGACTGAAACTAGAAAGCTAAATAGTTTTTCAAACTTCTCTGTATTACTGAAAATACTCAGATATGCCAGCTTGCACAGTCTATAAGCAGTAGAGCTGTGGAGCTGTTCCCATTATTGGTTCTCTGTTTTGTCTGTTGTGGGTGCATGCACACAGGTGACGTAATAATGATGTCACATCATTCCACTGATATCCAGGAGCACTTATATCAAGCTTTCGCTATCAAGCTAACAATGCCTGGGACGAAAAATATTAAAAACGAAACATTAAACCTTATAAACATGAATGCAAAGAAATCTTGAAACCTTGATAAGAAATTTTGATATGTAAATGGTTCATGAGGAGAGAATTGAATTCAGTGGTGCAATGCACAACGAATTTTGGGGGCAACACTACATGCTAAACAGACTTTTTTGTTTGTATTAACCATGACCACACACATCGTCACTGACCTCTGTTACATGTGTAACCACACCCAACGAATTGGAGTCCTGACACTGAAGTGAGCAGTGCATTTAGTGATCAGCAGACTTTCAGCAACTTCCAAAATGGGCTTTAAGAAAAAAAGTCACGATGAGGAAATCAAAAACGCCAAAGATTTGTGATTCATCTTTTTTACTTGAAACAGGGTATTTATAAGATCAACCCTTGATGTTTTTTCTTTCATTTTTTCAGCTCCTTTGGGTTATGTCTCTAACTTCAAGGTGACATCCTACACAAGCACCACTATAGATGTGGCGTGGAGTCCCATCGTTGGAGCCACCGAGTACAAACTCTCATGGAAAACAGGTAATATATTTATACCTATTCCTTCCCATTACACCATTTTAAAGCATCCCAGCATGCAAGCCCGATTAAAGACCCTCTATTTACCATACATTATCTTTACAACAGATAGATAGATAACTTGTCTTTTGTTTTGTTTTCGTCTGATGCTTGCAGATAATAGCAAACCCCAAGTCCAGTACCTGGATCGTAGCATCCTCTTCCATCGTCTCAAAGACCTGAATCCACAGTCTACCTACACAGTCACCATCTGTGCAGTGTATGGCAACTCAGAGGGACCAGAAATCTCCTTATCTCAGCTCACAGGTACTAAACATATGTGAAGTCTCAGTGACTTTGAATTTATCATGAGCCATCTTTAGATCTAAAATGGCTCTGTGCAGCTGTGCCCCCATCGTAATTAAATGGGAAGGGTACGGCAAAGTTCCCCAATCTGTGCCACATAAACCCTCGTAAGTGTCGCCGTTTGACTGACATGTCATGTACTTTGGTCTTCCCGTTATAACCACAGTTCCTGCTGCTGTCACTTGTAGTATGTGTCACTGAGTCCAAGTCAGCAGGGCTGCTATCATTCTATCACTGTCACTGTCAGAGTGTTATTCCGAGCTTCAAGTGCTAAGTTTATTACAGTGTAAAATAATAGGGAGGGGTAAGTAAAGTCACATCAGCAATTTTTTCAGATATTTTAATCACATATTTTGGGATTTCTGGGTCCTTAATGCATTGTGATGTGAAAAAAATAATAATTGTCACAGCTTTATGGTATAAAACCTGGATTAACATCTCCTGTGGTCATGTTATGTTATGCTTAGCTGCAGTGTCAGAGTCAGATCCAATCCAGCCAGTGAGGGAGGTGAAGGTTGAGGACATTGGAGTAAATTCCTTCACACTATCTTGGAAAAAAGCACCAGGGGCTTCTGGATACAAAATCTCTTGGATCCCATTTCTTGGTAAGAAACCACATAAATAAACCCCCCAAATGTGTATTCTAATGCCTCAGGCTATGAACAAGTAGACATAATATACAGTAGAATTACAACTGCATTTACATCTCTGGATCAGAGAAGCTGAGAAAAAACATTTTCACTCAGGTCGATGAAAATATTAAGCATGTCTTAAATTAAAAATATTTGCAGTATTTTCCTATTACAGCATCTAGCAGCATAATGAGTTACCACTCCTCAGTTTAGACTCTTGTGGCTCATTGTATAACAGTTTCATCCGTAAATGACTGCAAACACGGTTGTTTGACACTTTCATGCTAGATTTAATTATTCTGTGCACTAGGGGGTGATGAGAAGTCCCATGTGGTATCGGCTGATTTTGCCTCCTACACCATCCGCAACCTGCGAGAGAGCTCAGCTTACAAGATCCAGGTGTCCTCCATGGTGGGCAGCAGGGAAGGAAGCGCTGTCCTGGTCACAGCACGTACCTGTGAGTCCTGCCTGGCCCTGGTAGTTTCAGGGAAATGTTCAGTAATATATGTTTCACCAGTTTCCTTAAACAGATTATGTGTAAATGCCACTACGGTGGCTTAAAATTTAGTAAATTTAAAAGTACCTCGTATTGAAAGTTCCAATGAGCAGCTACCAAAATGCAAGTTAAACACTTTGAGTCAACTCAAAATCTTTTATCAGAGACTATGAAAAACTTCTCCAATTACTTTGAGCCTCATAAAATCACTACGTTTAAAATGGTTGTATTTCAGGAACAAGTCATTCAAAACTTTTGTCAAACCTCTTGAGTCAAAGCTGAAAGTTTGCACTTCAATCACATATTGATGGCCTAATTTAAAATCTAATGTGGTGGATGCAAAAAAAACCCTTTTATGTACATATATGCGCCTAATACTGGGAATGTTAAAGTTTATATTCATTAGGACGTATGATATAATAAATCCACCTAATG
Organism: Pundamilia nyererei; assembly: GCF_000239375.1. NCBI lineage: Eukaryota > Metazoa > Chordata > Actinopteri > Cichliformes > Cichlidae > Pundamilia > Pundamilia nyererei. The sequence goes on from NW_005187453.1 coordinate 1,167,245, forward strand.
TCACTTGTTTCTTTATGTCATTATTCATCAGAGCTATTTTGTGTGTTTCAGTGGATCTTCCCAAAGTAGAAGGATTTGTTGCTTTGAATACAACAGATAACAGTACTGTTCTGAACTGGACACGCGTAGCTGGTGCCTCAGGATATCGCCTCTCCTGGAGGCACATCTCAGGTCAGTAAGCAACCACAACTTGATAAAGCACCTTCTTATAATTCATGCAACTTTCTTTTAGGCTCCAGAGATGAATTACATATTATGTAAATGATATTACACTGCATACAGAGACCTGCCATAAACATTCTTTTATTTAGCAGGTCTTGGTCTGAAAAGGCAATATTTGCCTGAATAAAACACAAGTATCCCAGCATGCCAGGAATAATTGTTTAGAGATCTCACAGTGTTTTAACCATGATATGTCTTTTGTGAATAAAGTGGCAACATAAGCACCCTTTTGTTAATAAGGTGAAAAGTCTTATTAACAAAATTCCCAAAGTAATATTGTCATAATTGACAGAATCTCCGTACATGTAATTTGTCACCAGATGTTCAGATAAATCATTTTTACTTGTAGATTTGACACATTATTTTACAGGTTATTAAAAAATACTGTTTGCTTTCCTTTTTATACACTCAAATCCATTTTAGTATAAAGATTTATTTTCCTATTTCTTATTTCTTGAAACCATACTGTCACAAGTGATCACTTTGCAACACCATGTTTTCTATGTATGTTTTTTTCAGTGTTTGACACAAAAACAGAAATCCTTGGCCCTGGATTCACCTACTATAAGATCAGTGATCTCTTGTATGGCAGAACATATCTTTTCACCATCAGACCTTTGTATGGAGAAGTGGAGGGGCCTATAAGCACCATGTATCAGAGAATATGTAAGACTCTCTCCAAGTTGTTTGACTGAATGACAGACATACACTTCAGATCCTTCTGTTTACTTTAATACATCCACTGATCAGGCTATAATACCTACAGTCACATCACACTATACTGTGTGTGTATTTTTATTTTTGTAAGCATAAAATTGACAAAGCTCAAATTAGCTTCCTGAAGAAAAGAAATGCTATCTTAGCTAAGTGTTAAGCTATTTAGCACTACATCTCTCATATGGCCATCTTATTCTAAACTTCATGAATGCTTAAAAATGTTGAACCTATTTGTCTGACTACCCATGCATCTTTCTTAGCTTTCTATTGTCAGCTATTCTGTTTGTTGATATTCAGTGAACACCTACAGGAGCTTTTTCCTAAGACTGGTACAAGCTGAAAACCCAAACTGAAGAATGCTGCAGCAGTGTTTTATTGCTTCCTTTGCAATCCCATTTGTTGTTCCAGCAAAGACTCTGTTTGACTCCAGAGACTTCAAGCGTTTGATTTATTTGTTATGGTTCTGTGTATCACAGTGGGACCAGCTCGCCCAGCGTTAACAGTCCAGCCTGTGCCACCTACAGTGCCCCCCCATTCCCCACCTAACACTGGGGACTCCCAGACTGCCTCTATCATCAACACAACCACTGCTCAATCACCCATGAGGACCACCTGGCACCCTGATGTTGTGCTTCCAACTGAGTCCTTAACAACCAAGAAGCCCCACGTTCAGCCAAGTGTCACTGAGGGCAAGGCAGGAGTAGTCACGTCCTTTCGATTAACCACACTGAGTAGAGTGACAGAGAAAAAAACACCACCACAACCAGGTATTTTAGAGATTCTCTTATATTTTTTCCCTCATGCTAAATAATATGTAGCATATTTTTTAGTTAGAACTGTTTTCTGTTCTGTTTCTGTCCAGTGTGCGGTAAGACCAAAGCGGATATAGTGTTCTTGGTGGATGAGTCGTCGAGCATTGGCACTGACAACTTTAGGAAGATGAAAGACTTCATATTTCGAGTGGCTACATACTTCCCCGTAATTGGTTCACAGGGCACGCAGGTTAGTTGCTCAGTAAAAACTTTTCTTTGTACTGTGCTGAAGATAAAACTTTCAGGTGTTTAATTTTATCACTTTGGCTGTGAGTCTGTTTAGACAATTACAAATTGGACTCGATTGCAGTTTTTGAGTCATAATAGCTGCCCGGAAGGTGAGTCTCATGTGCAGGCTTAGACCATTAGCAGTAACATAATGTGCTCTTCTCCACCAAATGGGCTGAATCAGACTCAAACATTGGCAGAAAGGAGACGCATGGCATAATGCCATTTTTTTTGTCAGCCAAGGAGGCAAGCACAAGCAAATATATAGTTCTTATGATCTTTGTTTTGAAGAATGAAGTTTCATCACAGTCACCTGTGATCTAAAAATCGTTTATATTGCTGTTATGATGATGTGCATTTTCTTACTCTCTCAATCTTCTTTCAGATAGCTGTGGTTCATTACAGCGATGAGCCTCGCATTGAATTCCGCCTTAATGACTTCAAAGACAGAAACTCTGTGCTCAGGGCTCTCAGAGCGCTGCGTTATGGAGGGGGCAACACCAAAACCGGTTGGTGATACTCACACAGATGTGCACCATGCTTTGTCTCAGTTTGCCAGCTGTCTCCAGTGGATCAGGAGCCTCTTTTACTATTTCCTGTATTGAAAACCGTAGCCTTTTTAACAGGTGTCACACTGTTCTGTTACCAAAAGCCTGCACACTGACTGCTGACGTAGTTAGTGTCATATGAGATGATCTTTTATTGTGCATGGGCAAATTGAATTTTGCGTAAAAAAAAGAAAGAAAGAAAAGTTGTTGAATCAGTGAGATGATACAAGAATTCATATGGTCCAAGACCACAAATAATAACATGGCTGAAGAATCTCATTACAGTGCTGGAAAACTAGCAAAAATAATCAAAGGAGCTTGCAAAGAAAAGCGT
>NW_005187453.1:1171957-1206612 GCF_000239375.1 Pundamilia nyererei
TTTTGTTGTTTTTGTTCTTTTGTTCCTCAGGAAAAGGCATCAGCTATGTTCTGCAAGAACTGTTCCAGGAGGCTCATGGGATGAGGCAGGATGTACCCCATGTTCTGGTTTTGTTTACAGATGGCAAGGCCCAAGACAATGTGGTGCCACCCTCCAGAATTGCCCGCGCCTTGGGTGAGTTATAATATAAACTGTTCAAAACACGTGAACGGATTTTTCACTCATTAAAAGTTTAAACTAAAATATTCAGTTATCATGTTACGATTGTGTCTCTGTAGGGGTCAGCGTCCTGGCAGTTGGAGTTTCGAATGCAGATCGTGAAGAACTGAATAAAATTGCGGCTCCCACCAGCTACAAAAACATCTTCTATTCACCAACTTTTGATGATTTTCCCTCCGTGGAGAGAGAATTTATCAGAAGCCTCTGTAGCGACGAACTCATCACAGAGTTCAAACTACAAGATGAGGTGAGGTTAAAAAAAAATAAGGCAAAGGTATTGCTTGTCTGTCTGTAAGAAACTAAAACAAATAAATGACTGTAAATGTAGAAAATCTTTGTTCATAAGCGATACATACAAGTATGCGTTGTAGGAGATTTTGTTGTATTGGGACAGCTTTTATACTGTGGCTGTAAAGTGAACATACTTGCATGTGTAGGTGGATCTTCTAAAACACCTGTGGAGCCTATTATTTGTGTCTAATGACCATGTATTACACAGAGGTCCATCCAGTTAATTTTAAATTTGCACACAAAGGCTCTGCAGGTGAGAAAACGTCACCATGCTTTACTTGACGTCAGACCGGAGGACGTAACTGCAGACTCAGCCCATTTCTGATGATGTGTTTTGAGAGGCTGGTTTTTCATAAAAGACAATAGACCTGTCCACATAGATCCTCAGCAGTTGGCTCCACTGTCCCCCGTCTTCACACACCTTGATAATAAATAAAGCCTCTGTGAATGCTGCTGATTTGAGCTTAACATTCAATAATGAAACTCAAAATTTCTTTTCTAAAAATGAGTAGGTGTGGTAGAAACGTCATAGATTTCCTGGTGCAATCAGTAGGAAAAAACGGAGCTCTGCAGTGTTCAAGCAGTTGATTTTTTTCCTTTTGTTGTTTGCTTGTTGTCGGGCCAGCACCTGCCCCTCTTTTGTTGTGAATGTACATGTATTTTTCTTGTTCATATCCTGAGGACATGAGCAATCTTGCGGTGTGGTAGCCAGAGAACAATCAACTGCACATTGTAAGGAAAAAAATAAGCAGGTGATTTTTGATTTTAGAAGAAAGGAGGCAAAGACAGACACACCTGTTTTTTGTTTTTTTTTTAGGTGCAGCAGATAAACAGCTTCAAATTTCTCTGAATCAATATCACAGATAGAACTTTCCAAGTCACTAAGTCACTTATAGCGACGGGCATAAAAAAGTGTCCTAACTGGAAAATTCAGCAACTGGTACTACATGTGGTACCTCTGCTGCTTTACCAATTAACTTTGAAGTTTCTTTCTTCAGGCCACAAGACTACACGTGTGAAGCTCTGAGATCCCCCCCCCCTTCACTGCAAACAGTAGCTTTACTTTTATGACTCAAATAATGAATAATTCATTCAGAATTTTGTAGCACAAACAGACTACATCTCAAATTTGTTATACAACCTTGTGTTGCATAATAAGAATTCAAATTATTCTTGACAAGCAAATTCAAAGAAGCTTTGTAGTGAGCCTTCTCTGCTTCTGTAGTCTACTTAAAAGTCAGTTGAATAGTTTGTAATGCATTCATTTTTTTTCATTTTCAGGGTGCTCAGCTAGACACCCCCACTGATGACCCAGAGGAGATGCTTAAGCCCGAGGGTCCATGCCTAACTCAGTGCATGAAGGTTTGTTTGATTCTTTCTCCTGCAAAGTTATAATCGTGAGTTGTTAAACCTTGTTATTCTGCAGTGATTAATCATATGAATTTTCTGTTTTTTCAGGGCCAAAAAGGGGAAAAGGTGAGTTACTGTATTTGACTCAGACAAAACTGATGCATTTTTTCCTGTAACATTTCATAAACTTATTTCTTTATTTTTTGATAATCTTTTATTCTTTCAGGGAGACAGTTTGGGTCTTGGTCTGGTATGTTTGTCCTTACTTTATGGCGCCTCTTAAATAATACGCTTAAACTTTATTCTCCCTTCTATTCAGTTTTTCACTGGCCCCGCTTCTGCCTTGTATATTCAGATACACTTTTTTACTTATCATCAACCAAACCTTTAAAAAATAACAATTATTAATGTTGTTGTAGAGATTCAGACAAAGCCCTGGAGAGTTTGATCCTTTCACATCTTCAAAAGGAGAAAAAGGAGAAAGGGTAAGCATCAGCACATACAGCATATGTTAATTGTATGTGCATGAATATATGTACATAAATAATAATAAGGTTGTTTGTGCACATTACACATAAATGCCTTAGTTATTATTTGTTGTCTTCAACATCTGCCCTTTATTACCTTATACTAGCACATGCAGTATGAGTGGCAAAAAGCAAAATAGTTTTAGCAACAAGAGTTGCATGTAAACAAAAACATGAATTAAGATGTTTGTAGAGCATTTCAGCTTCAAAAGTATGTGAAACCTCGTCTTTTAAACCATTTGCATTAAATTAGTTCCCGTGTACTGTCCTCTTTGAATTCAGTATATACAATTAGTGTTATGTTTAAATGCTGTATCGAAACCACTAACAGTGCAGTAATATTTGTGTCCCTCTGCAATTTGTTATTTAATATATATATATTTTTTTATTAATATTTTTATTTTCAGGACTGACTCTAATGTCTTAATTTGACAGGGACTTCCTGGAACTGACGGTGTTCCTGGTTTGCCAGGTCGCCCAGGAAGAACTGGACCACCGGGTTCTGCTGGCCAACGGGTACCTAAAGTCATATGAAAATAATTTTACAGCAGTATAAGCAGTCTTGTGCAAAGAGTGTATGCACAGCTCTCTTGAGGTCCAAGCATTTCAGTCAGGTTGTGGTCTGAACTTCGACAGGACGTACGGAGATGGCCTCACATTTGATCTACTTATTGCAAGGAGCAAAGTTATCCCCCCTCCACCACCGTGCTTGACAGTTGGCATGAGGTGTTTGTGCTGATATGCTGTGTTTAATTTGTTGTGCAGTGCATCATAGGTCTGCATATAGTGCTACAAGAACGTTCCTTTTCTCACGCTTGTATATCCATATAGAACAGAATTTCACACTTATCTGATCTGAACCTGAAAATATGATTACTTTCTAAATTTCCAGGGCCCTACAGGTGTTCCAGGTGACATGGTGAGAACAAAATATCTGTAAAAAAATATATAGATTGATTAATTGTGTCATCTATATTCTTTGGAGACTGTGAAGAATTTTTGAAACAGTCTTTTCATGGTAGGGTCCACCTGGGCTCCCTGGTCCAAAGGGACAGAGAGGAGAAAGAGTAAGTGTAATCCATGCATTTAATTTTGCTTTCTATTCATGAGACAGATGTTTATGCACTTTTAAGATTTTTATGCTGCAACAACAATGAACAGAGTCTTTTTTTTTGCCTTCCTCTCAGGGAGAGCCGGGATACGTCATAGCTGGTACAGATGCAAATTTTGTGCCCGGACGAAAAGGAGAGCCAGGCTCCTCAGTGAGTTTTCGAGAAGGCAAAAAAAATAAAAAAAATAAATTTCCCCAAAAAACAAACAAATAAACAAGTAGTTTTTGAAAGGTAATCTTTAAGGCATTTTAAGATACTTTTAACTGCATGTTACAGGGTCCCCCAGGACCTCCCAGTCTTCCAGGGGTCAATGGAGCTCCAGGTCTGCCTGGTCAGCCAGGATCACCGGGGCCACCAGGAATAGCTGTCAAGGTAACGTAAATTCAAGGGAAGCAAAGAAAAAAAAGGGCATTGTAATTACACCCCACCTTTTTTTAATTCATGATGTTTTATAATGCCTGTCACTGCACATCACATAATGTCAAGACAGCTTGGAGTATTTAGTATGAAGAGTCACAAAGATGTTTTGACAGCACAGTCCAATCAAAGCTGCTTCTACTGTTTGCACTTCGCAGGGAGATCCCGGAGAGCCGGGTACAAAAGTAAGTATGAAGGCTGTCTTCTTGTCGTTTTATACATTTGCTCAAAAAAAACCCCCGAATCCCTACTTTTAATTTACTTTCATAAATGTTGTATATCAGCCTATTTTCAAACCGCTCGGTTATTTTGTTATATAATATGTCTTGTTGTGTTTGCATATCTTATAATATTTCATTTATTTTTGAAAGGGCTTACGTGGGAAGCAGGGCGTGAATGGAGACAAAGGAGAGCCGGGAAAAGATGTAAGCACATAGCTGATAAAATGATAGTGTTCGGGCAGCTTAGTTAAGAAAAAAATAAAACAGAATTTGAGACGTTTCTGTGCCCGCTTTGTCTCTCACATCGCAAACTGACACATGTGCAAACTGCTGCAGGGCATTGCAGGTTTGCCTGGTCCCATTGGTGTTGATGGGGGACCAGGACTGCCAGGCCAGAAAGGAGAAAAGGTAATTTTGAATTACAGCTTTTGTGCTTATAAAGACCCTAAGTGCATAATTACTAAAAATACTTTATTGTTTGTAATATTTATTTTTTTCTTGCAGGGTGAGGAGGGAGTTGGCATACAAGGTGTTCAAGGTCCTCATGGAGAGAAAGGAGAGAAGGTACCTTACAGCAGACATGAAGGACACAGAGTTTAGTCATCAGCTTGACTTTGGAGAATAGTCTGCACTGCATTAAAGACTGGATTATTTGTGTGTTTGTTTTACTTTTGTCATGCAGGGAGATATTGGATTAGCAGGACCAGTTGGCCCAAAGGTACCAAAATATACATTTTTAAACTCAGATTTTTGCTAATATCCTAAAGTAATCTAAACCCCCCCTTATTGTTAAAACTTTATTGTGGGTTCACATGTTTCTTCACTTTGTCTTTTAAGGGTGAGCGTGGAGAGCAGGGCATCCAGGGAATCATTGGACCTCGGGTGTGCACTTTATCACCAACTGAATAGTCACATATGACTACCCTGCATGTTTTATACTGAAATGCATATAAATGAATTGCACTTCCTTCTAATAAAATGAAGCAGATTTATCACAGATAAAAGTGAAGACTGCATAACAATCATTGATGAATTAATTTAAAGCAAGTGATTTATTTATACCCGCAGGGGAAAAAGGGAATGAAAGGGGAGCCAGGAGACAAGGTGAGTTCATTCACATATAAATTCTTTCTGCTTTACAATTATCATGCATATGAATGTGAAGATTCATTTTAGATTAACAAGAATAAGGCTGCTTACAAAAAAAGTGTGCGTTAACATTTTCTTTCTTCTTTAGGGAGACCAAGGAGAGGTGGGACCAATAGGACCACAAGGACCCCCAGTGAGTGAGGATTGCATCTTATACAATGTGGCATCAGATTTATTAGTAATAATGATAATAATAATAATAAAAGTTTAATTATACAACGCTTTTCAAAACACAGTCACAGTTTAAAGATAAATAAATACAGTTCAACATACAGACACATAGTGACACATTCATTTCAACAGACACACTTTTATACACACAAAAAATATAAACTGTGGCCCATAATAATTGCGGAAAGCTAACTTATAGAAATGAGTTTTCGTCATTTTTTAAAAGCAAACCAATCATCCTGATAAGCTAAGAAAGGCTTTTCTGAAACCTCATTAGCGTGATTGGCTCTTGTTTTAAGGTAAGAGCATGGAACAATTAAGAGACCTCGATGAGATGATCTACGAAGTGATAAGTTGGGCAGACACATATATAGTTTATGTCAGAGATCTAAAAGTTTAAAGGTTTTAAGAGGTTTAAAAGAAAAGAGAAAATCTTTATTGTCAGACAAAGACTGAATGATCCTGCTACTACTTTTTGAGGAGTATGGATGAGACTTTCAAACCTAAGAACACTGCACCAACTTTCAAGCATGGTGGTAGCAGCATCATGCTCTGGGGTTGTTTTGTTGCCAGTGGTGCTGGTATATTGCACAAGTAATGGAATAATAAACAAGGACTGTCTCCAAACACAAACACTGTAATGTCCTTTCCAAAGTCCCGACCTCAACCCTTTTGAAAATTTGTAGACTATGCTTAGTCAGGAAATGCCAGAAAACCAACCAGTTTAAATGAATCCTACAAATTCTGCCAAGAGGACCCCAGCCAGAATTATCCTGGCGGGATTTGTGATCAGTTGTCGATGGCTACCTAAAGCATCCCGTCAAACTGCAACTTGCTGAGACACATTTAACCAAATATCAGTATATTAGAATATGCATATATTTGAACCTGTATGTACACCTTCGACTCTGTGGGGATTAGAGAAGATCGAAATAAATTGGAACAGATGTTAAAAGAATTTATCAAAAGCTATAAAGAAATATAAAAAACAAGGGAGGGGCAAATGCAGTGTTTTTATTTTGCACCAGCTCTGAAAACTAAAAGACTAGCTTTAAACCTATCAATAACTTTTGCTAATGTCTCCAAGCAGACATTTAGATTGATGAATGAACAAATGAGGAAGTCATTTTGTTCTGGGTTTGGAAGATTACACTCTATCAGAGATGGTTATGATTGCATACATCCACGAGCCAAATTGTCAAACCTCAGTGGGTATGTTTTGCAAATGGGTCGTTTTTTTCTGCTTCAGTGATTTTTAATTTGAAGCAGCATAATCTTTTGGAAGAGATTGCTACTGAACAAACTGTCATCATGAGGGCCATCTTCCTGTGTTTTGTAGTACGCTTTGTAGTCATTCAACAAGATTGGTTTTTATGATAAAAAGAAGAAATTGGTTTTGATTTGTTGGGAACAAAAATAAACAGCTTTTATCAGAGAGGCTTGGAGTTAACGGTCACAACGGAAGTGGCACTGACAGTTCACCTTCACATTTCTAGGGGCCTGCAGGACCGATGGGATTAAAGGGAGATGAAGGTCCAAGAGGACCTGCTGGAGACCCGGCGAAGGGTGTAAGAGAACCATTTCATATATTTCAACCTAGTATATAGAGGCTTTGCTATTAAACTGTCTTTTCCCTGTCACAACAGGTAATTGGTCCAGCTGGGAAAAAGGGGGCCAGGGTAAGTTACCAGTGTGTGAGCTTTTTCCAGAACTTTTGCTGATCTGTTTCTATTTTCACCACTGAATTTTCCAATCAGTGTATACTACATCAACATTCTTCCAAAACATTGTTTTCAGCTTAATTACAGACTTCAAATATGTCAAATAGCCTTAAACGTCCTTGAAGAAATGCTTAACCTGTTGGGTTCTGGGGAAGGAGGCGATGGATATTCCAGCTGTCATAGGACATCAAGTGTATGGTCTGGATAGTTCTCAAGTCAATCATCGGGCACTATATATTCTTAATTACATAAGGAAAAGTTAAGAAAGGTGCTTTTAAAGTCACAGCATCCATAATCTACACCTTTATCATATGAGATTCCCCCATAGTGTTACTAACCGGCCTTTCCAGGCGATTCCTTTTACAGTTTGACTGGCTGACATCTGAAAAGGGAAACTGGTGTCTTTCTCACCATCTACCATATGCTAACTTCAGCCTACCTGATCAAAAGCTGTGGGATATAAAGCACACAAAAGAGAAAAAGCATGTCACCAGCAGTCGGTGCAGCTAGCTACCTGTATAATTCCATCTCAGCCTTCATTTTTGCCATCTTCTTATACATGTTTCACATTCAGGCAGGCACCTGACTGGTAATTGGATGAACCCTGTGTCTCATTGCACTTAAAGAAAAAGTTACATGTTGGTGGAACTGCAGTCATCAAGGAGCAGACGCCAACATTTTGGGGGTTCATTCATTACCTACACTCAGCATCTTACTTTTAGTAAAATCAGACAGTTTTTGTCTGTTTGATTTGAAATACTCCTTCCTTCCTGAGACATTTTTGGACAGTCCAGGGGTTAGCTGGCTAGCAGGATTTTAACAATCCTTTATAGATTTAGAATTCTGAGTTTGAGCTAATAAATTCTGGACAGTGGTACAGGATCCCTTTTTGTAAGCCTAACCTCTATAAACTTTCATTTGTCCCTCTGTCAGTTTAACAGATACAGATCAGCAATAGGGAGGCTGTGATATAGATTAGCTTTCTTTTAATTAGATCTATGCTTACTAGTTACTAATGGTTGTGGTTTTTGATGTACCCATCATCTATTCCAGGGTTGCTTTTCTTTTATGGGAAACAATGAAGTAATCATAGTTGCTAACCACGTGTTTCAAACCTGTGAGATAATAACAGATAAGAACCTAATATAGAAGTCATGCTGTGGTAGTTGCAGTCAGCTGTGAAACCTGGATGATTTAATTTTGTTCTTTTTCAGCTGCGTACAAAGAGACGTTGCAAACTCTGTGTAAAGTGCAATTATAACAACTTTTTCTGTTGGTACGAACTGCTCGTCTGCAGTTAAGGCATTTAAGATTAAAATAAGGAAATTACTATTAGTTCCAGGTAAACGTTTTATCATTGAGTAAAAGGATTTAAACTACTGAAACTGTGGGTGCTGTAACACCTTTTTTAATTTCTTCTCAACCAGACTAAGCTGTGTGCACGTATTTATCTTAAGTGAGTTAAAATAAATCAGCCAGAGGTGAGTAATTGAAAACATTGTTAATTAATTGGTGTATTTTTGCAGACTCAATCTCATGGACCCGCTTATCGAACACAATTAAAAATTTTCTCTCATTAGCTTTTTCAGGGAGACTGAATGCTCTGTTGGATGGCACATAATTAATGACAGTCCACAGGGTCCATTTAGAGTGGAGAGAGGTTTAGCCTTCTCTTATCAATTGATGTACATGTGCTCATGTATGTGTTCTCTCAGGGGGACATCGGTCCAGTTGGTTCCACAGGCCCTCAGGGAATAAAGGGAGAACAAGGAGACAAGGGAGAAAAGGTTGTTATGGAGAGATATTGTCCATCATGGTCATTTCAATTTTATTATTGCAGGATTAGAGCAAATAGAATAACTGAATATCATTTTATGGTACGGTTATGGTTTGTTTTGATATGTGCAGGGTAGTCCTGGTTTTGGGATTCCAGGACAGCAGGGGCAAAAGGGAGAAAATGGAGAAAGGGTGAGTCATTTGATTCTTTAACGCTGTTGCCATCCTGGAATCATAAAGCAGGAAATTGCTGTGTGTTGTTGTTGTTGTTAGATGTTTTATTAGTTTCATTGTTTACAGGGAAATGTTGGTTTATCAGGAAAACCAGGACAAAAGGTGAGTCATCACTGGTTACATTAAGTTCTTCTCATGAATTATTTTTTCTGTAAACAATGGGTCAAAATACTACATGCAAGATGAAAACAAGCAGTAGTATTCAAGAACACATAGACTATAAACACATACATTAATTTTGTATTTTTGGATTGACACCTTTGCTTAAAATTAGGTTTTCTTCTATACTTTTTCACTAATTTCCAGTAATAGGAGGCAGATGTGAAAAAAAAATCTACACAATCATTCTATGCAGTCTGCTGCATTTGGGAAATTTGCACAGTACGTTGCTACAAGTGAAAACAGAGGTTTTGTTGGTGGGCTATTCAGTGTCATGTAGGGGGTCTACCTGAAATTATGTATGATTTGTTGCGTTTGTCCACGATCTTTTTTTTGTGAGCACTTCGCAACACCTGGCTTTTCCACATGCTTAACACAAGTGTTTGGCAAATCTTGCCAGATAAATCCATACCTAGGCAAAACTTCATAGGAGCTAAGGGTAGACATAAACATAGACAAGGCATAGACATGTTAAAAATATTTTTTTATGGCCAAAAATTCTTTTTGGTTTTAGAAGTTTACTAAATGTTAACTTCAGTTAAAGTTTAAAACACTTAACTGAACCACTTAAATAACGTTTGAATTACGCCAAACAGGGCAAAACAGCGTGTGAGCACAATCCCCAAGTAGTACTCATAGGGTGACTTTACAGGTGATTTACAAACATTGTGCTCCTTTTCTAAACACAGTCAGTTAATTTCATTATCAAGTACAAAAAATGGGCTAAATATAGTCTCAATATCGGTGCAATTCTCAGCAAATTGTGTGTTGCAATTTGTGTACTGATTTAAATATGCTTCTACTTATAATTTACGACTTGAGAAAGGAAGTCCCAGAAATGGAGCAGGATCACTTCCAAAAGTCAGCCCACCTCTTAGATGCAATCTTGCCACTGCACTCTTTGTAAATACAGACAATACCGGGTTTTGTTGGGTTTTTTTTACATCAAAACCCAAATTGAGCTAGCCGTTAATATGTTGTACAATTCTACAACAGATTTGTATTAAACAATTAAAAACCCCAATTATTTATTTTTAAAGCATACATTTTTTTTGCTGACATTGTAAATCAGAGGTCATGTCTTTGCTCAGGGGAAAGATGGCTCTAAAGGTGAAAAAGGGAGCATTGGATTACCTGGCAATCCTGGAGAACCGGGATTAAGAGGTAAAGATGTAAGTAAATCCTGAGTGGCCGTTACAGCAACTATGAGTTTTGTTTGTATGGTAGGTACAGTGGAGTTCAGATTTAGTTTGATAAACAGGTCTATTCAGAAACAATGGTGTCAGAAAAATGCTAACAGTGTGAAAAATTTAACTAATGGACCAGAAAAAATGTAATTATTTTATCTCTTCCCTTTTGTTCACATGTATATTGTGAATGTTAGCACATTTGGCTAAATATTTCCTACTGCTTAGATTTATTGTTTAATTTGTGTGTAGGGTGCACCTGGAGCTATAGTAGAACCGGGAATGAAGGTAAAGTCTATTTGTTTGTTACGTGACTGTTTTGTTGACCAGCGCTTGGACTTTTAAACATGTTGCTTTTGAAGATTGTTATTTTTAAAATGATTTAACATCCCTATAATCATCCCCAGCGTCACATATTACCTCCACGGAGTCATTTAATTTGTTTTCGCAGGGTGAACAAGGACCAGCTGGAGAGCCTGGTGAAAGAGGAATCAGGGTATTTGTTCAACAGTTGTAAAGTTCAAATAAGAAAAAAGGAAAAACAATACTTCCCACAAAATTTAGAAAGTAACTTCAAAATGTATTTTGACAAAATCTGAAAATGCGACAAACCAGTATGTAGTATACCGAATGTGTAGTTACAATGCTGGCCAGGCTTTAAATCTGACACTTTTATTTGTGAAACATGAGTCAAGGGCTAAATTCTTCCATTTCTTTCTACTTGTTGATCAGGGTCCATTGGGATTACCAGGAAAACCAGGTGACACTGGAGAAAAAGGTGACCCTGGCAAGCCTGGCCCACCTGTAAGTTCTTTGCCATGATAATTAAACTTCAGTCAGCACAACTGTGGTCAAAAGAAGATTGTTGTTTGAAGCTGTCTTACATTACTCATTAAGTGAGAAACAGCATTAAAAGGAAGAGCTGCGGTAAAGGTGGGTTGCAAAGGGGCTTGGGGGTATGCAGCAGCTGTGCCCCTGCTGAAGCAGCTGAAACACTTCACTGTGTAGAAGGTGGCGAACTGAACCAGCTGATCTGGGCTTGACTTTGTGGCCTTCCTGAGTTAATGCTATGCTTTATTAAATGTACACTTTTAAGAAGATCCACTTATAGGATCCTCATCTTTCTGCTTAGTATGTGTGTACAGATCAGTAGCTTTATACGGTACTATAACTAACTGTAATAATTCAACTGAAATTGCAAAACTTTAACATTACCTGAGATTTCTTTTCTGTTTTGAAGGGTGCCGATGGCAGAAAAGGTGACAAAGGAGAGGCGGTAAGTTTGTATCCACCATCTCTCCCTCCCTCTCTCTCATCAGTGAACATGTTTGGTTTTTTTCTCCTGGCTGCCTGCCTTCTGATTATTCTTCTGTGTCAGTCACTGTTTCATATCTTCTCAATCTGCTATCCTCCTGTGTCATTCCCTTTTGATAAGTTAAGTAATTAACTTTGTTTTTTGTGTATTTACCATCCTTCATTGCACCAAACTATTTTTCCTTTGTCTTGCAAATATTGGATTTGTTTAGAACTATGACGTTGTAGATTTTAACTGTGTTTTGTCTGTCTTCTTTTCATTGTGCTGTCATCGTCATAAAGGGAAAGCCTGGACCTCCGGGAACACAAGTAAACAAATCTCTATAATTACTTGATCAGTTCAACCATGTTTGACAGAGGCGCTTGTTAAAGCACAGCTTGTAAAAAGCCTCATTCCTCCATGAGACCTTATGTCTGTTTCCAATCAACTGAAACTGTGTTTGTTAACAATTTAACTGTCATTTTATTCAATCAGACTGGTTCAGACAACATACTGACCAGAGTAATTAAGGTAATTTGAAGAATAGCACATTACAACTTTAAATTCATTCAGTTAAGGAAGAATTAAAGATTTTTGCCCTTTCCTTCTTATCAGGGCGATCCTGGAGAGCCAGGTCAGCCAGGTTTGCGAGGAGAAATGGGCCCGCCTGGGCCACAAGTGAGTATTTTCACCATATGAAGTAACCAACAGGATGTGATACGCAGTGCAGTGAGAAAGTCTTTTCGACTTCCTGTTTTCTTAATGTTTGCATATTTGTCACATTAACATGTTACAAATCATCAAACCAATTTTAATATAAGATAACCTGAGTAAAAACAAGTCTGTTTTTAAAAGACAATTTTTTTTTTTTTATCAAGGGGGAAAAAAGCTATCCGAACATATATGAAAAAGTTAACTGCCCCCACATTTTTTGAACATTGAGTTCAGTTTCACTAGCCACACCCAGGAGCTCAAAAATCACGCCATGACAACAAACGAAGAGAAACAGGATATCTGATATCTATCGGTCGGGAAAGCCATTTCTAAGTGTTTGGTACTCAAGTGAACCACGACGAGAACCATTATCCACAAATGGAGAAAACTTGTAACAGTGGTGAACCTTCACATGAGAGGCTGGAAACTCAAAATGAAGCAAAGAGCCCATCAACAACTCATCCAGGAGATCACAACTGAACTCAGAACAACATCCAAAGAGCTGCAGCCTTTGCTTTTCTCAGTTAAAGTTCACGATTCAGTGCCAAAAAGAGGACAAAGTCTTGTCTCACATTTGCCAAAAATGTGAGATATTACATTTTTTTAAAATGTAAATATAAATGTAAATATTACCCGATGAGACTAAAACAGAACCTTTTGGAAGGTTTGAGTACTTTTACATCTGTTGTAAAATCTCACATTAAAGCAACACAGCCGTTCATTAAAAACAACCAACCGACAAACACACCAACAACAAAAATGATGGTGGTAGTGATGGTTAACAGATGTTTTGCTACTTAAGGACCTGGATGCCTTGCTGTAACTGATGGAGCCGTGAATTCTGAGACCAGAAAACCCTAAAGGAGAATGTCCAACCATCAGTTCACACCCTGAAGCTCAAACACGAGGTTTTGCAGTGGCCAAGTCAAAATCTGGGAATAATCAGAACATTTGGGCATTATCCTTGAAATGCATTGTGCCTTTCCTGCTTGAAAATCCTAAAATCTAACTGAATTAAAACAACTGTGGAAAGAAGAGTGGACCAAACTTTCCTTCACAGCGATGTGAAACACTCATTGCCAGTTACGTCAAACTCTTGATCACAGTTCTTGCTTCTAATGTTGGCATAACCAACATTTCTTCATTGGTTTTAGAGGAAACAACTTTTTGACATGGGGCCAGGTTAGTTTGGATAACTTTTTGGATCTGTTTTTAATCATCGTTTAATAACTGCATTATGTATTTACTAGGGTTATTTTTGTCTAATATTAACATTTGTTTGATGATCTGAAACATGAAAGTGTGGCAGATATGCAAAAAAGAAGAAACCAGGAAGAGGGCAGTATACAGCACTATATAATTCATGCTAATGACCGTTAATTCTGTTTTTTTTGTACTTATTATTATTTTTTAGAAGTACTAAACAGCCATTAATTTATGGACAGCCAAAAATTAAGTCCATTAACTTTTACCTTTCAGGACACAAAACTGATCATTAATCTAACTTGGTTAATCTGTTTAAAGGGGCATCCACACAGGAAGTGATCCTAAATTCATTTACGCTATTCTTATCTATTTCTTTTTTTTAAATCAAAAGTAATATATTTTTCTTGAATGTCTTGAAACATCGTAATGTGTCTGTCCAGGGTCCAGAGGGGAAACCTGGATTACCAGGACAGTCTCTGGTATGCATGTCCATAATTCTAAATTGCACTTACTGTGGTTCTGTTTCTTTTTGTTTAATTACAAAGGTGTGTTTAATGTAACTGTTTGCCTTGCAGGGTGATTCTGGAAGAGATGGATTAGATGGCTTACCAGGAAAACCAGGAATGAAGGTTATGAAAAAGGTTTTATTGCAATTGCACATTCAAATATTTTGAAAATTTCCATGTAAATGGCATCGCGTGCACTATATTGACAAAAAGTATTGGGCCACAGATCTTCATCTCTGAAATGAGATCTTTTCATTCCCACTGCCACCAAGCCATGCCATATGCCTTTACAAAACTCGGTGTTTTCCTGTAGCAGGGTCTCATTATTGCTGCAGGGCAGTTTTGGAAATTTCTTTAAATAGTATCATTGCAAACATCACGTAGACCATGTAAAGTTACAGAGCAGGGGTCATGGAGAGCCAAGGCGCATAGTGCCTAAAGGTCACCAATACTTAATAAAAACTGCGCGCCAGGAGCTTCATGGCATGAGTTTCCATGGCGGAGCAGCACTTATAGGTGTAATGTGTACGTGGCCCAGTATATTTGTACATATAGGGTATGCATGTAAGAGTTTGCTCACAAGGTGTCTTATGGTAACCGTAGGGTGACCAGGGACAGAAAGGAGAGCCTGGTCCGGTGAGTGGATGAATTTTTATGGAACTTAAATTCTTGTCATTACCGTATATGGTTTACTGCCCTATTAATATTAGCATAAAACAAGTTATCACTGAGTTACAGTGTATTATCTCACTTAACAAAAAAGAATAATGAAAAGAAAAGCTAAGATGCAGTCATGATTTTCAGTCTTTATGTTCCGTATATCAACTTTATGTGTGCTTATAGACACCTAAGCTTGTAGCATGTCAGCAGCTATTTTGCATTGCTGTGGAGTGTTTTACTGCCTCAGTGATAATTTGTCCAGTTTGTAATAACATTTGTCATTTTAATTTGCTGATATTTGCAAAAGGAGACTTTTTTTTCTATGCTTGTAAACAGAAAGGAGAAAAAGGAGATCAAGGCCGGGTTGGGATTGCTGGGATGCCTGGCTTACCGGGGACTCCTGTGAGTTTCTCTCCGGCAAAACCATTATCATCCATTTTTTATACACTTTTAATGGTGACAGTCTTTAGTCATTCAAGGCAATATAACAAAATATATTCTTGCGTCAGGTGTGTAATTAGCGGGAGCCACATGTTTATCCACGATAATGATCAATCTCCTTTTTCATTTCCTCTTCTCTACAGGGGAGACCTGGCATTGATGGGAAGAGGGGCCTGCCAGGAAAAGATGTGAGAAACATTTGACAATTATACCACTTTGCTATTAGATATCACCTGGATTACTGTTTTATCCAATTTGCACATTTGTTTGCCGTTTTCTAGCTCTTTTTAGATGAAATTACTTTTTTTTCACAGGGAGAAAGAGGACTCAAAGGAGATGACGGCAAGAAGGTTCTTAGATTTGCTGCAGCAATCAAAACATTTATGAAGCTTTTATTCTCCATTTACTTGTGTTAACTTCACTCTTCATTTCAGGGGGACAAGGGAGATGCAGGTGCTGATGTAAGTGTATTCACATTTATGAAGGAAAACACAACTTAGTGATGAAGTTGAGGCTGTAACTGGATGATGCTGTTTGTTTCCTGAAGGGTAAAGATGGTAGTAAGGGTGAACCAGGGCTTCCAGGTTTGCCTGGGAGGCAGGTGCTTGTCACTCCTGAGGTAAACATGATGCAAAATGACTTCATTTTTGGTGACTTGTTTATGACTACACCTGTAATCACCATTGGTTTGACTAATTCCTCATTTATGCTGGGTGTTGATTCAGAAAAACATCACACAGTTTGACTTAATATCCATTTATCCCTTCTCAGGGTGCTACCATTGATGAAATCCGACAAGCATTCCCAATGCCAATGGGTCCTCCAGGACCTACTGTGAGTTTGATGCTTGTGCACATGTTTCTGCATACGTATAGCTTTCTAAAAAATGGCACATCACCTCTGCTGTTGCATGGCATAATTCACTTGTCGCCTGCATGAAATCTAAGTCATCATGCAGTGATGACTACAGTGCTTATTTTTATTGTGGGCTACAATGAGAACAGATATGGTGAGCTTGATGTCATGCATTGTAGATGCATGTTCAAATGTCCTGCTCCTCTGTTTCTGTGTGTTTAGGGTTCTCCAGGATTGAAGGTAAGGTGGTAATGGTGCTTATATTGAGGCTGAGTTCTTAAAAAAAACCTTGAAATATAGCCTTGGTTGCTGATTTGTCTTGTTTTGCAGGGTGATAAAGGAGAAAAAGGCCTGAAAGGAGAAAAGGTAATGCTCATTTGACTTATACATCAGAAACATGGGAATGGAAATTACATTATGCTGACTGCATTTATTTTCATGTTTCTGCAGGGTGACGCTGGAGCTCCAGGAAAATCTCTTGAGATGAAGGTTGAATAAAGGATATAATAATTTCTTCTGTGGCATACATGTTCTCATTTTACATTATTAAGTATCTGAACAACGTATTTTCACTCGACTTTAGGACATCGAGACAATGTTTGAAGCCTACGGTATAAAGGTGAGCTCTTTGCACCACATTGTATAAATATGCAATAGTGTAATAAAAGTAGAGTTCAGCTGTCTAAATAAAAGCTTTTTTCAGCTTCCTTTGCTGAAGGCTTTGATTGACAGGTTGCTGCAGGATGGCATAGAGGAGCTGCTTCATGTGCTCAGCAACTCCAAGAAAACAAAAGAAAACACAGAAAGGCACAACTCCAACGTCATCGCTGACTACAAAGTACGTAGACTATTTTTAGACTGTATACTGTATGTTTACATTTCTTGTTTCCAATACCTCAAACTTTTCAAAACGACTACTACTGCTATTCATTTTATATTTTCTCGATAGAGTTCGGAGAAATTTGACATCACCAGCAGACCTTTGTCAAAAGCGGACACTTTTGAGGACACTGATGTAGACGGCCAGCCTCCTGAATCTTTCTTTGTTGTACGTAACCTCAGCCTAATCTAAAGAGAATGCTTGGGAACAATAATGAATCTATTAACCTACCACATATTTTAGTGGGTACACCTGTTCGACTTCTCATTAACGCAAATATCTAATCAGCCAATCGTATGGCAACGAAACACTGCATGTTCAAGATGATCTACTGAATTCAACATGAGCTTGATTTTGAATGTGTTATGGCTGTTGATGCCAGACGGGCTGGTCTGAGTATTTCAGAAACTGATAATCTGCTGGGAATTTCCTACACAACCATCGACTTACAGAGAAGGGTAAAAAAAAAGGAAAATATCTAGCGAGCAGCACTTCTGTGAATGAAAAATGGCTTGTCGATGCCAGAGATCCAAGGAGAATGGTCACGCTTTGAGTTGATAGGAAGGCAACAGTAACGCAAATAACCACTTGTTTCAACCAAAGTATGCAGACTAGCATCTCTGAATGCACATCGAAACAGGTACCACTCCTGTCAGCTAAGTATAGGAAACTGTAGGCTACAATTCTCATGGACTCACCACAATTGGAGAAGTGGAGGTTTGAAAAACACTGCCTGAGTCTTTCCTGTGATGTTTCTACTTTGACATTCGGATGATAGGGTCAAAATTTGATGTAAACTGCGTAAAAGCATGGATCCATCCTGTAATCCTGTAATGGTGTGGGGAATATCTTGTAGGCACACTTTAAGGCCCTTAGTACCAACTTAGCATTGTTTAAATGCACAGCCTACCTCAACATTGCTACTGACCCTTTATGACCATAATGTACCCATCTTCTGATGGCTGATTCAAGAAAGATAACACATCATGCAACAAAGCTCAAATCATCTCACTGTAGCCTACAATATGTGTTGTTATCATGTCAGTGTGGTCCAAAATCTCTGAGAACTGTTTGCAGCAGCTTGGCGAGTCCATGCTTCATCGAACAATGTACAGCTCATGTTCTGAATATTTATTGTTCTACTAACAGTCCTTGATATTTATTGTTTAATAAAGTTTCTCAGCCATCTCATACCTTTGTGCATTTGCATTTTATTTGAGCTTGTGTGGCTTTAAATGTTTTCACCATGATCCTGGAGAAATGAAACTGTGTTTGATATAGTTTATCACCAGTTGTCACTAATATGTATTTTTTTTTTTTACTTCTCTCACTGAAGGACCCTTTAAATGAAACTGCAGAGGATCCAACTTTATGGACCGTCAACACGCTGAATGGAGAACCGGAGCACGACACGATTGAGGCCAATTTAAAGGAGACAGTAGACAGTACTGGAACTTCCTTCAAAGTTAATCTGACTGTAGTCAATTCTACTTCCAATTATACAATGACCAATGAGGTAAGGCTGTCACATTTCATATTTAGGCACTTTTAGATGGAAGAAAGACAGAGTGTAAACTTTCAGTGCCATTTTTCTTTTTTATATTTTCTATTATTCCCTTTATTTAAAGAAATTAAATGCAAATAAACTTCATAATAATTCCTAAAAAAGTCATAAAAGTAATTAATATATATCTAACATTCACATAATATTTCATAAAATGCTTTGTAAACTCTAATGATGTACATGTCATACTTTAAAAATCTAAACAATCCTACATTGCGAACTATTGGTGTTATTTATATTCAGATTGCATTTGAAGTTAAAATTTGTCTGTCAGATGTTTTCAGGGTTACCTCAATCTGTAATGGAGACTGTTCTCCTCACTCAGGAGGACTCACTGAAGAAGAATTCAGGACAAAAGAAGAAGAACAGGGAACGTGGGAAAGTAAAGCTACCATAACTGTCATATTGAGGGTTGGGTTTTAGATAGAGGATGGAAAATGGGATACTTCTCCATCAGTTTACAATGAATGCATATTGCCAAAGGACCATACAGGTGTTTGATGTTTTAGCTTATCTCTTCTACTTAGCATACACATCAGCTTTTACTAAATGGATGCTTCTGTTTTGATGTTTATGCTAATTTTAAGTGATTTGGACTCTCAGTTGTGATATTACTGCACAGTAATGTAGATTTGGGAAAGTGCACTTGTAGCACCAGTGAAGCAGGAAATCTAAATATGGAAAATTCTTTAACGTTTACATTTTAGTGAGAATGATGTGAGTTTTATTCTTTAATTTTAAGGGCTGCACTAAGTTATGGTAACAAAGTTAAAGGCATGAAAGAAGTTAATATGAGTCACGTCTAGGGTGCCACAAAAATACCTGAAAGCTGATATTTGTGTCTCTGTTATCAACTGATAATGTGTTCTTTAAATATGCATTGATTATAGTTTGAAGAATCCCTTAAAATATATTTGTCACTAGTGGTTAGTATACACTGCCCAGCCAAAATAAAGTTGCAAAGTCTAATATTTTGTTGGATCCACGTTTATCTTTGATGACAGCATTGCCAAGATATTGTTTCGATAAGCTTATGCAGCGTTATGTGTTGTCGTTCAGCGTTGCATTTATTTTTCTCTAAGATCTTGGATTCAGTCTTCCCCAGCACATCCCAGAAATTCTCAGTGGGGTTAAGTTCTTGACTCTGTGGTGGTCAGTTCATGTGTAAAATAATGTCTCATGTGCCCTGAACCGCTCTTTAACAATCTGAGACACTGATATCTTAGAGCAGCGGTTCCCAATCGTTTTTGTACCATCGACCAGTTTAACGCTGGACAATTTTTCAGTCACTGTATATTATACCAAGCGAATGTGGAGGGTGTGAATCTCGCGATGAACCTCTTAATTTAAGTATGATTCTTAATCTCTTTCTTTCTTTTGTTTGGCATTCTGAGATCCCTCTGGTGACTCATCTTTGGCTCTTTCTTCCTGTTCAAAGAAGTTCTCCAGTGACATTTGTTTTTGGGTCACTGGGTTTTCAGACTTTGTGATGCATGGAAAAAGAGTTAAGTGCAAGAGTAAGGTTTGGGTGAAAGTGTCATTTTTTGGAAAAATAAAATACCCGAAACTCTATCTATCCATCCATCCATCCATCCATCCATCCATCCATCCATTCATTCTCTGCCGCTTATAACTTTCAGGGTCACGAAGGGGGGGAGGAAGCCAGAGTACTGGAGAGAACAAATTTATTCTTTCTTTGGAGCCCAGTGCAAAATAGTCCTCGGCCTGGTGATCTGGACCTCAGTTTTGGAATATCCCTGGGATAAGTTCATTCTTTCGGCACATAACGGTGGTCAACCATGATCTGACCAAGTGAAGCAACCCAAGGTCAAAAGGAAATGTTCTTACTTTGACTATGATTTGATTTCACCAATCGATCTCCAATTCTCTCACTGATCGCATTACGTCCTCGAAGATGATGGCACACCACTATCCTTTTAATAATGTGTTAGTTAAGTTATTTTTAAAAGTTTCACCTGTCTCCTTAGTTGTTTTCTTTCTCGATGCAGGTCTTTTCCCCGACTGTGGGAAATCATCACGTCTTCTGCTTTGACAAGCTACTCACTGCATCAGTTAGGGTTAAATAAACTCTTGCCATTCATCATATGAGCCTTAGTTTAATCCATGTTTTGCGGGGGAGGCAGTGTATATGTGTCTATATATATTTAAATCACATGCGTAGTGTATCATATTTTAAAATGCCAGATCTAGCAAATATGATTCAAATTAAAACTCATATTTGCAAATTATTATTTCATTAAATTTTATAAAAATTGTCACAAGGTTAAAAAAACACAAATTTTGAGTTTTCTAGTAATTATCTCATGGTTCAGTCTTTAAAGGGATATACACATAAATCGGATGGGCTGAAACATGTAAAACATCAGGTATGGTCCTATAAATACCATAAACAGCTCTAAACTGTTTGGTAAAACTAGATTTAATGTTTTTTAATCATCCTAATTTAACAGGATTTTTATTCATTTTTGATAAACATTAATTACTCATTTCCCTAAACTTATCAGCTGCAGTTTAGAACTTGATCATCAACAACTTCTGAAATATGGGAAACCTTCATCTTTTCTCTCTCTGATTGTGAACTTCTCAACCAGGGCAAAGGAAATAAAGGACGACATAGGAGGCAGAGACAACGCTTGGTAAATGTCCTTGAACAACAGATCAGAATAAACCCAGAAACGTTACTTCACTTCAGCCCCAACTAAATTAAAATGTCTAACCTTGCAAAATACAAACATAACTTTATAAAAAAAAAGATTTAATGAAACATAATCCTAAATTAAAACATTGTGAATATAAACACACTGAATGAACCACGTTTTGCACCCACAATATGCCTCATTTAACTAAAAGCATGCATTGATCCTGATGTCCATCTGCTTCTCACTGTAATATTAACAGATTACATTTGCTTGCTCGTTGATGTGTTCCAGTTATTCCAGTTATTCACACGTGATAAATAATGCTGTGCCACAATTCCTTCCTGTTATAATTGCTATTTCCTTTTTATCCTAAGACAAGTGAAGAGGCCAGGCAAGACGAAGAAGACGAGTTTTATAACGGCGAGGATTACAGTTATGAATACGAGGTAGGCAGCTGCAATAATAAATCAGTAATTGATGCACCGTTGGAAGCTTAATTTTAATGTGATGCTGATGACGTGGGGTTGTTCCTCATTTAGAGAATTGTGAGCGCCTTCTTGTTAACAGCCTTGCCAAACTCATCATCCAGTCACCTGCGTTTTTGTTTTTTTTTCTTTTTTTCTTCGTAGCAGTATCTCTGGAGACTGAATTATATCTGCGCCCACACAAATGCTGCAGAGATCTGATTAATGACACACCCACTACCTAATCTTAATTATTAAGAATAAATTAGTTTGTCATTACAGCCCACTTCATCCGCTCTCCACATCATCTACCGTGGGCTTGAGTGTTTAAAAGTTATGACGAGATTTTTTTTTTTTTCTTTTCCAAATAGGAAGAACTTACCACAATTGACCCCTTAATCCCTCGGGACTTCGGGGAAAACAGACAGGTAAATATTCTCTCATCTGTTTCAGCTGGACTGGGTACAAATGTTATGATTCATTTTTAATGTGACATGTGTTCAATTTCTTTAACATGCGCAGCTTGAAGTCCAAACAGATGAATTTCCCCATCCAGTGGATGATAAGGTGATCATTTGTAGCCCAATAGCTAACTTAAAGTAATAAACATTTCTGTTTTACCTGAACAATAATACATTTGTGTTGCTTTTGATTTGTAAGGAACAATTGCTCACACCCAGTCCTGCCCAGGTCGAGACCTTAAGTCAACCTATAACAGTCTTCTCAGACAGAGAAACGGATGCACAGGTGAAACAAATGTTGTGCTATCTTTGGTATTTATCTTTTGATCATTTTTATTCATTCAAGCACAAAACAAGTCAGGGACCTCTGCCAGGTTCCACTAAGAATGAAATTACAGAGGGAAGCGTTTTAATTATACGGACACGCAGTTCTTTATTATAAAGCAGAAAGAGAAGAAATCACCCACTGACTGCCAACATAGTCAGTGCACAGCTACCTGCTGTGCTTCACCTTGCACATTCTTCACCATTTCTCCAGCTTTGCACCTACTATATGGGAGAAAGAAGGATCAGCAGACTAGGTGTTCTTCTCCACCTAGTTGGTGTCGCTACCCTCAACTATTCTGCCCCACCTCTCCCTCCTTCAACTGATCCAACATACCAAACCCTCCCACCACACTGTCATTATCCACATATGTCGTATGATAATGAAAAAAGCCTAAAGTCCAGATAACTGGTGCTCACATGACATAAGAATGCCCTGGACAAACAATAAACCCAGGTAGTTCAGTCAGTATAGGCAAAAGAGCCTGAGCCGCATGTTGCATGGACATTTTAGGGATGACTGAGGCTCTTCTGGTAAAAGGGTTTGTGTTCAGCTCCTCTGCAGTTTGCATATTAAAGTGTTGTTATATTCTGAGTGTACTCTGGATGTGTGATAGTGTGAAAAAAGTCCCAATTTTTAGCATTAAGTTTAACAGTAGCTATCCAATCTTCTTTCAATAAACAGAAACTGACATCACAGAGCAACTTTCAATACTTTTACCTATAATAAAACAAAACATTGAAACCTGCTAGCTTCATATTTTAATGGCAGATACTGTAGGTGCAAACTTTCAGAGTAATGACAAAAAAAGTAACTTTTTAAAAAAACGTTGTAAAAGTTACCAATATGCTGGGGGGTTTGCATTCAGACTTGTGTACTTATTTGTCCCCTCCTAGGTTATCTTGCCAACCACAGAGTCACCCTCTCGACCCTCTGATGATATAGAGAAGGTATTCCTGGGCAGCTCGGTGCTCATGAGAAATATAGGGCATTGTTTACTTTTTCTTTCTTTGTATTTTGCTTGACTTTCCAAGTGACATTTTAACTTTAAAATTCCGATGTGTCTTTTCAGTCTACACCTCCTTCGGCAACAGAAGAACCAGATCAGGTGGAGTTTTCATTTTAAGTTCTACAGGCTTCCGTCTTAAAGATCTTTGCATGCCTTGGACTGAAAAACTTTATTTGCACTTATGCACAAGGGTCCTGAAATTGATCTGCAAGTGCTTGAATAAAACAGCGAATGGGCTTAACTGCAGTTGTCAATAAATAAACCATAAGCAGCACTTTCATCATTTTCAAGACCCCTTTCTTTCTTCTGCTTTTGATGAAAATTTCACCAGTGCAAAATAATGCAAGTGTTTGTTTAAGGCTGATGTGAATACATGACCAAACATGACCAAAGCATGAGCGGCATACTTTTAGCATGATTTCTCTAAAGCTTGTCTGAATGCAAATGAGCAGAAAATGTAGTCTAATCCAGCTGTTCATGAATGATTTACTGAGAAAAAAAATCCAGAGAGTTACTTTTAATACTTTCTCTCTCTCGTTTTTTTAAACAGGAAATCTCTTAATTCCCGAGAGACTGAGACTATAGAGTCTTAATCATTCATAAGAAAGCACTACACGGAGAGTGCGAATAAACTGTGAACCGTTTTCTCTGGTGATGAACCCTGAACAACGTCGTTTCATGAGGGGGGACTTCTTTCTGCACAGAGACAATGTCACTCACCAAAAAATACCATATACCATACCAGAGTGTTCTCTTGTTGTGGCTTATAGAAAATTAGGCACCTGAAAACTGTCCTCGTATGTAGGTTGTGTTTTTTTAAGCTTGGTCAGTGTAAAAACCAGTGTAGCTTTACTTACCTGCCAGAAACTCCTAATTTATTTATGACAAGTATTTTTCAGTAAATAAAATAGAAGTAAGCTTTCTTCAACATGACAACAATTTGCATACATACTTCAGGAAATACAGACATTTTATTTATTAAAACATGGAAATACTAAGAGTTTCTTACTTTACCATACCCTGTGAATACCATAGATAATATTTAGAATCTAGTTTTACTATAAACACATATGTAGCCAGATCAAACACTTGTTACGCTGGTGAAATTTATCTTTATAATTATATTGTCTGTGTTTAACCTCTCTGTGCATGTGTGCTTAAGTAAAAGTGACTTTCTAAACAACTCTGTGTCTTCCTCCTTTTTTCTCATCGTACAGTACTCCACAAAAGTCTTGAGCCACCCCTGATTTCTTTATATTTTGCTTCCAAGGAGCCAGAATTTCTTCTCATATTTAAAAGTCCTCTTGAGCAATAGTTCTCATGGCTTTCTGAAGTTTCTTGTGAAGGTTTTCTTTGGACATTGACTGCTTTTTCACTCATTTTTAGTGTAGTCTTGTACCTTAACCTGTTAGCAGTCGGACGTACCGCCCACGGTACATTGGATGGTTTAGGGGACTAATTGTAAATTTGTAGGACTGCTAAGGGGTTAATATGCATTTTTGTTTGTTAAGCTACTTCACGCTGAACTGTTAATTATCCAAGCATAAAATAGCACCGAACTCAAGAGGTGAGCCAGCGTTGCATCTTGAATTTGACAAAATTTGAATATACATAAAATGATAATTCCCGAAGATGTTTTAGTTAAAAACCTGCATATCTTTGCAGTGCAGGGTGTTCTGAAAGAATCTGAGAAACCAGACAAGAAACACACACACACACACAAACTATGCAGTAGATGTCTGTATCTGAAAGTCGCGGGAGCCTATCCCAGCTGTCTTAGGGCACCCTGGACAGGTCGCCACACTGTCGCAGAGCTAACGTATAGAAACAGACAACCATTTGCCCTCACATTCACACCAATGGGAATTTAGAGTTTTCAATTAACCTAATCCCACTAAGTGCACGTCTTTGGACTGTGGGAGGAAGCCAGAGGATCGGGGGAGAACTTGCAAACTCTACACAGAAAGACTGCAGACCGATGGAGAAATTGAATTCAGGACCTTCTTGCTGTGAGGCCACGGTGCTAACCACTGTGCTGCCCTACTATGTACACTAGAGTGCAATAAATAATAAGTAAGGGTGGAAGGGCTATGGAAATTGCAGATCTGCCAAAATATTGCACAAGGGGAAAAAAAGACACATTAACATAATAAATACAGAAAAGCAGCAACAGAATGCTAGTATGATTAAAGAATTGGTTCCGTGGAAGTAAATAAGTAGTTCAGAATAACAAAGAAAGCAGTGAGTATATCTGAAGGGGGCACCCAGATTTGAACTGGGGACCTCTTGATCTGCAGTCAAATGCTCTACCACTGAGCTATACCCCCACCGATACCTGAAGCCTCATCAGAAAGAAGCCATTCTTAAGGGAGGATGGCAAAGAACTGGACTGAAAACCAGTGACAACATGTCTGATTAAGAGATGAAACAAACTTTAGAATTTTTGGTAAGTAATCATCATTATCTGTGGAGGAGGTCAGGAAAGCAGTACAACAGTGAATATCTGCAGCCATCTGTAAAACATGGTGGAGGCTCTGTCACAGTTTAGGGTTGCATTTCAGCCACTGGTGACCTTGTCCGATTTTGATCCACTATGCAATAACATCAGAAGGAAAGTTTCTGATTGGCAAACAGTCATGATTGTCCTTCCCAGAGCCCAGACCTGTTGAAGACAGTAAATATTCAAAGAAGAGCTTTGAATGCTCTTCCAGAAGCCTGGACAATTTCTGGCTGTGTTAAAAAATAAAGATGATAATAGCAAATGGACTTTCACCCTTTTAAGAATTGTACAAACTGAAAACACAATGTCAGATGCTGTGTTTTTGCGTATGCCTGCACATGTTTGTTTCCCATTTTCCTCAAACAATATAAAGAAATTAGAGGTGGCTCAGCACTTACAAAGTATATAAACATCAATCATCATAAATGATTTGCTAAATTTGCTTATGAAGGCTCTGTGGGAGATGGAAGTGCCTCAACCTGAAATCAGGGTGAAAAGAGGAACATTTTGGCCTGACTCCATGGTAAGCATCACCTGTTTTTGTAGAAGACTAATAAATGATTTTTTTTTTTTAAATCATGAAGTAAAATCTGTATGTTTTAGGCGTTCATGCCAGGTGCCCCAGGAGGACGAAATCGGTTTAAGAAGGCACAGCAAGTACTAATTTTCATCTGATAGTTCCATGTTTTAAAAAATTTAAATCAATTTGCATCTAAAAAAAAGTTTTGCTTTGTACTCATTTAAATTACAGCACATCTCCTCTGGAGCTCAGGGTTACAAAATCTGGAGCGTAAGTCTGTTTTCAACAGTAGAGGTCAAGTGTTTATCCAAATCCAGATGGATAGATGACTTACAAATACGCTGATTTGTGTTTTTAGAAGGATGAAAAAGAAAATCCAGGCCTTCAGACACACAGCCGGAGTGAGAGACAAGAAGCACGAGAGAGATGGAGATACATCGATACAGAGACAGAGGTTCCCACAGAAACAATAGGTGGAGGAGAGGAAGAGACAAAAGCAGAAGTGGAAGATTGGGGAATGGAAAAAGAGAAAGAGTTAATGCCTGATTTAAAACCAGTCCCTGATCCAGTCTATGAGGAGGAGGAGAGAAGTGGAGACAATGACTGGGAGACAGAGGAAGGTGTAGATCAAGAGAAGGAAGAAGAGAAGGAGGACTTGGAGATGGAGAGAGAGAGGGATAGGCTGGAGATGGAGAGAGAAAGACAGGAACTGGAGAAAGAGAGGGAGGCCGAGCAGGAGAGGGAAAAAATGGAAAACGAAAGAGAACTGGAGCGGCAGAGGGAGGAATGGGAGAGGATGAGGGAGGAGATGGAGAGGAGGAGAGAGGGAAATTACGATGAAGAAGCTGGACTGCCGTACCCATATCCCCCGGGGTATTATTTACTGAAGGTAAGGGCAAAAGAGTAAAATGTAAACATGTTACACTTTTCTTGAAATGTTCGATGACTGTTTTACAAATGAGCTGTTTATAGACATGATGATGATCACTGACTGTCTTTTTTGTGCAACAGGGACAGCCAGGTGAAAATGGAAAACCAGGACAAAAGGTGACAAGATTTTGAATGTTATGATAAAACTTTATTGAAAAGATTAAAAAGGGAAAAAAGCCATCAAAATTTGCAACAGGTGGCTCAAGCCTTGCAAGAAAAAAATAGTATTATTTAGCTGTTAAGAGTCATTGATCCATCACGTTTGCCGCAGTTGCTAGCTAGTTTATGCCTCTAAAATTTGTTAGCTGTGTGTGACTGATATTCTTCCATCCTAGTGATAAATATTGCCCAACATCAACCTTGAACCAACCCTTTGAAATAAAAGATATCTATGCTGAAATGACCGAGTCGCTGATACTTTCCCACTGATTTCAAGCATTATTTTTATTATCATCTTAAGATCACGAAGCAAGAATGACACATGTCCCCACATGAAATGTTCCACCAGTTCATAAAAATATCATGGATGCTCCCCCTCCTCCCAACACTGCATCTGTAAATGACATCAGAGCTCAGGGAGAGCTTCCCTCCCGTCTCGCCTGTCACTGAATCTGGTTGAGTCCAGGGCTTTGATGTCCCTCCTGCTCTATTTCTGTATGACTTTGAGACAGTAGATTAAAGCAGACATTAATAATTCCCCTTGTTAAACATGCTGACAAATCCTGTTTTTTTTTTTTTTTTTCAAATTCCTCCGAGTTAGTTTATTTTGGCACATGAAAAGGATGTGTCACGGTGCACTCCGTTATTCTAACTCATTTCTATGCACTCTTCAGGGCGAAATTGGTGAAAAGGGACAGAAGGTAAATATATAAAGATTTAACTTTGCTTTTTAAGTTTTAATGATGGTGACTGCGCAGATGTGTTCATCTGTTTTGTTATTTTTAGGGGGAGCCGGGCATCGGTCACAGAGGGCCAGAGGGTCAGGCTGGTCCTCCTGGACAGAAGGTGAAATTTCTATTTCTCCGCTCATCCCTTATGGGGACTTTAAAGACTGATTTTAATGTTATTAGACTGACTGTCAGAACTGTTTCAAGTGTGCTAACGTAATAAATAACATAAGTGTTTAATCAACTAGCCTTTTAACCTTTTAATATCATAAACTGCATTAGCTGACAGCCAGAAACCAGAGAGGGGGACGGAGGGTTACTGGTCTGTACACCAGTTGAACTAAAAATCTTAATACATTTATTTGACCACCTGTCATAAAAACATAAAAATACTAATGTTTTAGAAATTTATTTAAAAAATGTTATTACATTATTAGATTATTATATCGTTATTTATTAGACAAAAAACAAAGTTCTTTTTAAACATAACTTAAAAAACTAATATTTTATATGGCCTCCATTAGTCTTGATAACAGCTTGCATTCTTGATGCCATTGTTTTTATGTACTTGTCCCTTTTTTCCGTTGAGTTCCAAATAGTTTCCAGGTGTTAATACGGACTTTGAATGTCTTTGTCTTTGAATCCGCTAGATTATGTCTCGTCTTATGTGTCTAAGAGACCACATCTAGCATCATGAAGTACTTTAATGTGGACTCATTCCCTTTCAGTGAGCATTTTACCAGTTTAAACTGAAGTAAAGAATTTCAAAATGAATTGTTTTAATGAATGAAATGAAATGTTTTAATATCCAAATTTGAGCCGGCATGCTGGACATTCAAGCACTAAATGATTTTTCTGTTTAGAAATGGTAAATGGCCTCTCATTTGTATAGCGCTTTACTCAGTCCTTAAGGACCCCAAAGCGCTTCACACTACATTCAGTCATTCACCCATTCACACACACATTCACACACTGGTGATGGCAAGCTACACTGTAGCTACAGCTGCCCTGGGGCGCACTGACAGAGGTGAGGCTGCCAGACACTGGCGCCACCGGGCCCTCTGACCACCACCAGTAGGCAAACATGGGGTCAGTATCTTGCCCAAGGATATTTGGCATGCAGCCAGGAGGCAGCCTGGGATCGAACCACCGACCTTCTGATTAGTGCAACTAATGAACTGCAATTTGTCATCTTAATCAGAAAAATAATGATGTTCTTTACTATTTTTCATGTTTTTTTGTAAAACAGTACAATTGAAAATTGGACAACAACAATAATTATATTTTAGCATTCAAAATATCATTTTGATTAAAGAGTTTGTGCATAATGGTGGATTAAGCATTACGAAAACATAACAAGTGGATTTAGTAATTGCCAATAGTTTTAATTTAGGTTAGCATAGACCTTATAATGGTGGGCTGTGAAATACATTTAAGAGCTCTCTCTCCATATATATATATATATATACATATACACACACATGTCCTAGTAAATTAATTAGCCCCCACAGACTTCCATAGCATTCACTTTGAATGACTTCAATTCACATCACACTTTTAATTTGGAGCATTTAATTGACTCAGTGACTCATTCAAAATTATGTTTGAGCTTTTAATTTGATAAAGGCAAGAAGGACCTTACTTCAAAGCAATTATTCAAAAGTAATAGAAAAGCTGAATAACAACATTACAAGAGACAAGTGACCTCTGATGATGTGCTCATCTTCAAACACTGAATTTTTTCTCTTTTTTCCCTGTATCCTTATTTTCTGCCGTGGTGTTGCCTCAGGGTGAGCCCGGCGAGCCAGGTCCTCCAGGTGCTCAGGGCATTCAGGGAATCCCTGGCAATCCAAGCATCCAGGGCCCCACAGGTCTTAGGGGTCTTCCAGGGGACCCAGGAGAGGCAGGTAGAGAGGTATGTCACCATACATTATCTTACAATGACCCTTAAACTCTTTTGAATGCCAATACAATATAATAAATGAAATGATCTAACAAATGAAATAACCTTCGAGAGAAGATTCATTCTCACAAAGATTCGAGAGAATCTTCGTGAGAATGAATTAATAAGAAGAGGTATAGACAGAGAAGGTTATAAGTATTACCTCACTGCTTAAATAATAATGATGAGGTATGATGTTTGTGTTGATATTAGGGCAGCCGAGGTAAAAGAGGGAAGAATGGCTCCCCAGGATCTCCTGGACCTCGAGGACCGCCAGGACCTCATGTATAGAAAACTTAACATATCATTTCTGTCTTTTAGGTTGTTTATTTCTATGCCAGCCTTCTACGCTAAAAATCACTGCTTGTTACAATTTTGTTTTTCATTTTATGCTTTTGTTTCTCTCTGTTTTATTGCTGGCTGAAAATGAGTCCAATTTCTTTTCGTACCACCTGATAGGGTATTCCTGGCATACCTGGAGAAAAAGGAGAAAAGGTAAGTACTAATATTATGCACAGTTGTGTAAGCCAAACTTAAAGGATGGTGTTATTGTTATTTTAACATAAATCTATTTGGCTCATACTACAATTAAGCAGTTTTTGCCACTTCAGAAATGATCATTTTCCCTTCTTCATTTTACCAGGGTGACAGTATACCAGGTGAACCTGGTGAGAGAGGCGTAGTTGGCCTCCCAGGTAAAAGGGTAAGTTCCTTTTTACATATTTGACATTTGGTGACTATGTTGTTGGTGATGTTTAGACCAGACAGGAACTGTAGTTTTTAATCTTTTTATAATAACAAAAAATCAGCGTTGCCATGTTTGCTTATGCAGGAAAATGTTTCTTTTCAGGGTGACAAGGGCTCTCCAGGTGTTAAAGGAGCTCCTGGGCCCATAGTAAGCAACTTTTCAAAACCACACAATTGAGCATGAAGTTTTATATAAAACCCTTAGTGACATAGAAAAATACACTATCTTTCACCCTTCTTATAAAAACAGGGTCTTAAAGGACTGAGTGGGAGCAAAGGTGAAAAGGTGAGCTGTTGCCATGACTGATGAATCAGTGATGTTTCTTGTTTTCATCTTTTTTAAATCAATTTTCTGAATTGTTTTTTTATTAGACGTCTTAAATTACAGCTAATGAGACTTTAATATAGAAAATTACATATATTTTATATTTAAAGGACTATACCACCAAGTGCAAACTGAAAACTCTGTGTTGCACTTCATGCAAACGGCACTCAGGCTATGCTGCGTCCAGCTTACCAGGCTCTGAAATACAGTGAACTGAAATTGCTGTCGTGTTGCTTGAAGCGCCTCAAAACTATGTGACACAGTAGAGTCAAAAAGTATTATTTAAGTTGATGTGCATCTTTGTTTCTTATCGGCACTAGCACTGTTAACAATGTATAATTACAGCAAGAGACACACAGTGTGCATATTAGGACAATGTTTCCGTTCATGCATCCATCACTGTTGACTGCAGGGAGGATAGATGGACTCAGTTTATCTGCGACATAAGCATGTTGTAATAGAACAAGATAGCGAGCATATATATTTGCATAAGTACTCGCCTCTTTTATCTGTGCAACCAAAGCAGTGAAATGAGTGACTGGATGTTTTTCTCTTTACCCTGAGGATTTCTGTTAAACGAGTGCATGAAGCATGAAGCTGCTATAATTCTCAGGTGCCCGAACATCAATAAACAGCTGCTTGCGATTTATTTTTACTTGCACATGACTCACTGACATTAAGATGTGAATATTCTGCTCTATTACAGGCACATTTATGTTGCAATTGTAATTTCCCATTTGTTTTTAAGTATCAGTGGGTACAGGCTCTGTTAAAAGTGGTGTCACTTGTTGGTCAGCCTGCATTCATATTTGTTTGTCTTCTCAGACAGTGTCGTAACTAAAGTTTTGCTGGATGATTTTATTAACTATGACGATCATGTCAAAAACCAATAAAATCTCATCATGTTGTGCAGAACTAGCGTTCAACATATTTTATACTAGAACTACTACAATGTGCGTGCATTTTTCTTGTATTGAAATTGAAATTGAAATCATCCTGTTTGAAAGTGGATTTAAAAATCAAGTTTTGTTTTCTTTTAGGGAGATCGTGGATCACCTGGAGTCAAAGGAGAAAGGGTATAATGAGTTTGTCTTGCTCTGTGGTTAAACACATTGAAAAAATGTGTGTCAAACAAGACATATTTGGCCATTTGGCTGGAAGGCGGGTTTTAAAGGTAGAAAGGTAGAAGGCTGGGCACTGCTGCTCTCGGGGGACTCAAAGTGTTAATATTATGTAAATACAATTTTAGATGAACAGCAACACTTGAAATGTTACACTGTA
Source organism: Pundamilia nyererei (assembly GCF_000239375.1). NCBI lineage: Eukaryota > Metazoa > Chordata > Actinopteri > Cichliformes > Cichlidae > Pundamilia > Pundamilia nyererei. The sequence goes on from NW_005187453.1 coordinate 1,204,663, forward strand.
CCATTATTTATTTAACATATATTAACACATACTAAGCCAGACTGCAAAAGTAGTATGGGAAAAACCAACTATATTTGTTGAAGAACAGCTCTATTAATGTGCTGGCACAGCATTTGAGTCATGTTGAGGTCTGGACTTTTACTGAGCCATTGCAACACCTTGATTCTTTTCTTTTTCAGCACTTCTGTTGTAGATTTGCTGCTGTGCTTAGGATCATTGGCCTGGTGTATGACCCAGTTTTGGCCAACTGGGTAGCTGTTGGACAGATGGCCTCACAGTTGAATCTAGCCTATTTCTAGTCTATCTCTATTTGGTATACAACAGAGTCCATGGTTGACTCAATGACTGCAAGATACCTAGGTCCTGTAACTGTAAAACAATCCCAAATCCTTACCCCACCACCACCATGCTTGACATGAATATGATGTTTTTGTGCTGAAGGCTGAAACTAAAAGAGGGTGTTCTTTATTTTTGAATGAGCTGTATTTACATTAGTTTCATACTGAGTGTACAACTGAATTCCTTTCTGCAGGGCAGTGTTCTTCAAATCCAAGGACCTCGTGGCTATAAGGGTTCCAAAGGACAGCCAGTGAGATCCCACTGACTTTTTTTCTATTACTCATTCCACTAAAATGAGTTTCAGTACAAAACATATTGAAACAACTCAAGCCATCTAACACATACACAATAAAAAGAGCTGAAAATATAAGCTGTAAGCTTAAAAAAATGTGTGAAATTACACAAAAAAGCTGAATAAATTAGCAATGAAGAAGTGTGCGGGCATTTTGTTTCAGGGTGAGCGAGGTTCACCTGGTTTTGACGGGGATAAAGGAGAAAAAGGCGAGGACGGTCCTCCTGGGGTCAAGGTAATGAATTCAGATACAACGTTGTTTAGAGTTTGGAAAAGTTTGCAGGTTACAGAGTGTAGTACCAATCATGTCTTGCTTAAAAACATCTAAAATCTAACTAATTAAATGTTTTTAAAAGGGTGTAAAAGGTAATGCAGGTATAAAAGGTGCAATGGGAAGATTTGGAGCACGGGGCCCGGTAGGACAAAAAGTAAGTAAGTTAGGCATCAACATTAGTTCAAACATTCATTTCTGGCAGCTCTGTGTGTGAAATTGTCACGATTGTCTGCAGGGAGATCCAGGGGATCCTGGAGTCAATGGAGTGATGGTACTGACGTCTACGACATTTAAAGCCAATATTCAGTATTAATTTAAGATGTGATCAAGTGAGATAATAACAATTTAATTTGATTCAAGGGTCGCAATGGGGCTGATGGGCTGGATGGAGCCAAAGGGGATAAAGGAGACAATGGACTCCAAGGACAACAGGGTAATCAGGTACTCTAATGAGCAGTTTATAACTACTGACAGCACCTTTCATTTCTAAACATTCAAATACAGGTAATTTAGTTTGTCATTCTTTTATTTTTTCCATAGGGTGATCCAGGAGAACCTGGCTTACCAGGAGAAAAAGGGGAGAAAGGGGAGAAGGTGAAGAATTTCCATTTTCACATTGATTACTTTTTCCTAATTTGTCACCTGCTTGTGTATCTGTGTTTTAATGAATTAAGTGATGTGTTTCATGCTTTTACAGGGTTTCAGAGGTTTTCCTGGGCGCACTGGGAGCCTTGGCCTGAATGGAGAAAAGGTTATCCCTTAATTTGATTCTTATTAGATTAGTGAGCTGTGTTAGGTTATGTAGCGGTGCTATGTGAAAAACTTTCTATGCATACTCCATATATGTCCCTGCAAAACAGGGAGATATGGGGCTACCTGGCACCCCGGGCATACCTGGACTGAATGGGGTCACGGGACGCAAGGTAAGCGTTTAAGTGTGCCTTTATTTCCCCTACTAATTTCCCAAGCACGCACGCACACACACACACACACACACACACACACACACACACACACACACACACACACACACACACACACACAC
>NW_005187453.1:1206632-1208188 GCF_000239375.1 Pundamilia nyererei
CACACACACACACACACACACACACACACACACACACACACACACACACACACACACACACACACACACACACACACACACACAAATCAGTTACTGTTTCTCATTTTGTGAAATGTTAGGGGGACAAGGGAGAAGGGGGGATCAATGGTGTTGATGGTGATCCTGGAGTAAAAGGGGAAAAGGTTTGTCAATTCAAAGCCATATGACCTGTGATTTTTTTATCCTAGAGTTTATTTTTATATCCTATTAAAAGATTGTGAAATATGTTTATATTTATATAATGATGTAACTTTACAGTGGTTTAGTCACTGTGATCAAATTTTTCTTTTAATGAATTCAGGGTGCAGCAGGTTTCCCAGGTTTCCCAGGTTTCAAGGGGTCAGCAGGAAGTCCAGGAAGGGACGGTGATATGGGACCACCGGGACCGCCAGGGCCTCAAGGAGACAAAGGGCCTAAGGTACACTATACCCAACTCTTTAGGTACTTGTACTTGCTGATGAAACACAGGCTCATTATCAATAACACAGTCTAATTATCTCCAAGATACCTGCTGTTCCCCTGATCACGACTTCATTATCTCATGATAACAAATTAAAAGCAGTCTAGCGCTGTCTTTACTTTTCCAAGCACCTATTCACAAGTTACGTGTGTCATCAGTACCGTCATACAGAATCGTCACTTTTGTCTTTTAGAAATGTGATATTCATGAGATGCCCTCTACAAGCTGTCATCACACAATATCGGGGCCAAAAGTTAGAACTTATCAACAGATATTAACTTTTTATTTCAAGACTGGCACGCATTAGTGGAGTAGTTGATCACTACTTTAATGGGGTATGTTTTTACTCAACACTGAACATGAAGGCTACAGTCTTTAACTAAATGATGCAGTCACAATATAGTCACGTAACAAAAACTTGTCTTGGCAGCACTAAAAATGGGGCTAAATTCGAGGCTCCAGACATAAAGGCACAAATACGCAATGAAGTATGCAGTTGAGGGAAACATATTTCTATAAGTATATGCCCTATCAGAGTCTTATAATGTATATGTTTTTTAATTTAGCAGGTTCACTAAATTGGTAGTCCATTTATAGGAAAGAACGGGCACCTGTGCTGCGTACATAGCTTATATCACTTACTCACAAATACATTTTTGAACTTTAAAGCCCAACAAGAGAAGACTAAATATGTGACAGAACACAATGAGCAGGAGCTGAATTGATTACAGTCATCACCGTGTCTTTGTAAGAGAGTGGCACCAGCAGTGGATACAGCAGAGACATGTCCTCAATTAAAACACACACACACGCACACTGAGAGGTCTATTTCTGTCTGCAGCTTTCAAGTAATATCTTACTCAATTAGCTCCTTTCAGCTACAATTACTGGACTCTCAGTGTTGACAGAGAGTGGCTGGAAACCTCTAATGAGGATATTCCAAGGATGTGCCTAATTGGTCTGTCTTTCATATTGTTTAGAAGTGAGTGATGAGGTGTGCTGCTATGGACATATTTTCTTGTTGTTGATGATTTAGAGGTGTTGTATTTAAAAATAT
>NW_005187453.1:1209554-1229939 GCF_000239375.1 Pundamilia nyererei
ACTGCCCAGGGATCCTGGGTCGCCCAGTCCCAGGACCCTGACAAAAATGACATAGGCACTCAGCAAAATCGCTGAAAAGTTACGTTCACCGATGCAGACTGACTCTGATTACTGTCAATCTGATTATGTTTTTAAATTACATGATAGATACAGTCCCGATCAGAAGTTTAAGACCACTTGAAAAATGGCAAAAAAATATCATATTTTGCATGGTTGGATCTTAACAAGAAGAAATGGGAGTGAGACAAAATATTTTTTGGGCATACAGTTTATTGCAAGCAACGCTTAAATTGAAACAGGCTGTTTTACAGCTGATCAAAAGTTTAGGACCACATGCCTTTAAAAGGCCAAATCTGTGCAAAAATGTGGATTCATTGTCATTTTTTGTCAGGTAGTCACACAGTCATGACGTTCTGATGGCATTTCCTTTTTGAATGTGGTCGGGTTGTTGAACTGCATAAGCAGGGTCTCTCACAGCGCACCATCACTGCTGAGGTGGAACGCAGTAAGACAGTCATTTGGAATTTCTTAAATGAACCTGGGGGTTATGGAACAAAAAAGTAAAGTGGAAAACCTGAAAATAATTTCACCAGCAATGAGCTGGAGAATCTAACTGGCTGTCCGTCAAGACACTGGACAATCCTCGAACCAAATTAAGGCTGTTACTGGTGCTGACTGCAGCCCCATAACCATCAGACGGCATCTGAGACTGAAGGGCTTCTTGGCTGTTCTGAAAGGCCTCGTCTCCTTGAACGCAACAGAAATGATCCTTTGGACTTTGCAAGAGAGCACCAAACATGGGACACTGAAAGGGGGAAGAAAGTTTTATTCTCTAATGAGAAAGAATTTAACATTGATGATACTGGCGTGACAAGCAGATCCCACCTGAGATATTGTCTACGTGCCACAGTGGAGGGGGGCGCCATAATGGTCTGAGGTGCTTTTTCCTTCAGTGGAACAATGGGGTGTCAGGAGGTGCAGGGGCATCAAACACTATAGTCGCTGGCTTTGTCCAGATGTTGCAGAGAGCATCCGTCATGACTGAGGGCCCTCGTCTGCGTGGTAATGACTGGGTTTTTCAACAGGACAACACTACAGTACACAATGCCTGCAGGACAAGGGACTTCTTCCAGGAGAATAACATTACTCTTTTGGACCATCCTGCATGTTTCCCTGATCTAAATCCAAATAAGAACCTTTGGGGATGGATGACAAGGTGAATGGACACCAGCTCCATCGAGTAGATGGCCCTCATGCGGCCGTCTTCACTGCTTGCAGTTTCCACTCACCTCATGGAAACACTTGCATCAAGCATGCCACAACAAATTTTTGAAGTGATCAACAATAATGGTGGAACTACTCATTACTGAGTTCATGTTTTGAACTTTGATTTCTGTTTTGGGGGGGGGGTGTTACAGGTTGTTTTTGGAGGTGTGGTCCTAAACTTTTGACCAGCTGTAAAACAGCCTATTTCAGTTTAAGCATTGTTTTCGATAAATTGCATGCTCAAAAAAATGTTTTGTCTCACTCCCGTTTCTTCTTGTTGCATGTTGAAGCTCTACTTGGAACCTTGTTAAGATCCAACCATGCAAAATGTGATATTTTTTTGCCATTTTTCAAGTGGTCTTAAACTTCTGATCAGGACTGTATTTACAACCCTTCAACAATCTGTTTGAGAATGATTGAGTTAATGCAAGTCAGACTGGGATTGTTTGGAGACAGGTTACCTCCCTCAACGTGTGCAATCACCTTGAACATGGACAACCAGTTGGTTGCTGCAACTACTTGTAGTTGGTTACAGTTTGTCTTTCTATTTTTACTCTAGTGTGACAGAGTCATTAGAAATGTTTAATTTAAATGAAATTATTTAAAATGCATTACACACATTATTGGCTGCCTGAAGATATTTTTCTGGTCACCAAGAAAATATTATCTCTTCTTTAAGATATTTTCTTGTTTGGTCTCCAAAACAGATCCAGCCCACATTAGAGATTAAAAGATGCTCAAGGCTCTGTTTAGATGTGGTGGATTGAAGAGTTGTCTGTTTGCCACTAATGAGTAATCCCTTTGATGTTGCACATTGTTTTTTGATACATTGATAATGTAAAAGTGTGGCTAATTATTTAGTTTTAGTTTAGTTCTGTTGTGCCTTTATTTTGCACAGCATTAAAGGTATTGCAGGTCTGTCTGCAAGAGACTTTTGATAGTCATACTCAGTAGCTAAATAAACACATCCTGTCCAACAGTGTTCTTTTAAAAGCTCTGTCCCAAAGGCACTAATATCTTGGCTATCTTACTAAACTTCGTTTTGAAGGTATTGTGTCTATGCAGTCCTTCGTAAATACCATGATACCATTACATAGAGCAATTAATGACACACCAAATCAGCTGAATAACATTAGCTGTGTTAGCAAACTGCAACATGCAGATTTCAGACTTCAAAAATCACCAGTAGTAACAGACCTTTTTGCCTAATCATACCTCTACTTTTTTTTTTTAATGGTCACAGTTAAAACACTCTTGTTCCAGTGTTTGAACTCTCATGTATTCTGTGCACAAGCTCAAATAAATGGTTTAGCATTGACAGTAAATGTCACTTTTTGTTTATATTTAAAGAACTAGAGCCCTGTGCAAACTGGGTTTTTTTTAACACATGCAAAACACACAGCAATAGAACAATCAAGAGATTTAAGTATTTTGATTTGATTTTAAAAATTGGCTTGTGACCTCATATTTAAGGGCACTATATTCTCTCTCACGTATGTTTTCAGTTCTCAGCCTTGTAGTCTCCAGATCTGTATTTTTGTATTTCATGTGTTCACCAAAATAAAACACATGATTGCTGCGATGTTCACTTCTGTAAGTGGACATTGTGTTAACACACACCTGAATGCTTTCAGTCTGGCACACCACTAAAAACCTTTTAATAGAGGTGGTCACACTTGCTGTGAAAACTTTCCTTTTCACATGACTTTTAGTCCTTGTTAGATCTAAAAGGTGTAATAAGCCAAAATAAGTGAAATTACCTGCATGGCTGCCTTCTCCTTAACTGAATATTGTGTACATGTTAACTTGAGAGAAGTGTGGGTCCAAATATGTTGTTGTGTCTCATCACTTTTCAGTGCAAATGTCAGTAAACTGTCTGAATCTGTCATCCAATATAAATATAATATGTTAATATCTTTTCCTTTTAGGGTAAAGTTGGTATTGAAGGAGCAAAAGGGGAGAAAGGAGAGCCTGGACTCTCAGTACGTCTTAGCACGCTTGCACACTCACACGTGACAAAAGGCTAAAAACTGACTTGTCATTTAAATTATTCACATTCTTGCATTTCTTCGTTTCAAGGCTGAAGAAGTGAAGGAGCTAGTCAACCAGGAGGTGGTAGAAAAGTGCGGTAAGAGTGTGCTTGTGCGCACGTGTTATTCGTTTGTACATTTTCAACCTCCTACAGTACGTGCACTTGTACTTCATCCATGAGTGAATAAACGTGTGCCTCTAGATAGGCCTGCATATTGCGAACGCGTGCTTGTTTGTTGTAGAGCTCCCGTGGCAGCAGCATGGCACCCGTGTGTGTTCAGCCATCTGTTATGTTCTCTCAGAGGAACACGCATCATGGTGCCAGCAACAGCAGAGCCATTCACAAACACAAGACAGCCATTAAGTAGAACGCCTCACCCAGATTCCACGGCACATTCACGATATTTGGAGGCTGATTGTCTGCAATACACCTTTTTCACTGAAGACATTTTGGCATGCCGTATGTGTTCATGGAAAGATAGAATGAAAGCTCTGTGACTCAAACCACAATTTGAGATGATCTTAAATTAAACTCAATTTAACTGAATTTATTGTATAATATCTAGACTACATTATGCATCCTTGACAAGGATTGGATTTTCCTGCTGCCTATTAGTAACGGTAACACAGGTTTGCCTCTCAGACATGCTAATTACCCACAAGTGGTTGATGCTTAAATATTATTTAATTTTTGTATGCGATAACAGAAAAGGAACAGTCTATTGATTTATGAAGTGTTCCGAGTATAATCTGTGAATAGATAGTGTGTTTTTTTTATGTTTGTTTTCTTGTTTCCTGCTGTTTGTCTTTATTAAACAATAGCACTCCCACATATTCATAGGAACACTTTAAAGTATAAACTAATAAATAAAGTGAGCTGAAGGAAATAAAAGAATGAAAGAAAATATTTTAAATACTTAGAATTCTAGTTAAATTATGGTATTATGGCTAATTTAATTACTTAAATTTGATGCATGACAAATATATACAGTACTGTGCAAAAACCTTGTGCCAGCCCTCATTTCTTTATACTTTGCTTCCAAGGAGCCAGACTTGCTTGTAATTGTTTCAGTCCTTGTGAGCGATAGTTCTCCAGGCTGTCCATTTGCTGCTTCATCACTCATTTTCAGTTCAGTCCTTGTACATGACCATTTTGAAAGAAATTCTTTTTCTAAGTCAGCTACTTCACAGTGAACTGTGACTTATCCAAACATAAAAAAGATAAAAGTATTTCTGCCCCAACAAGATGATTCCCAAAGAGGTGTTAGCCATTTCCCATTTTCCTAGCAAAAAAAAAAGTCATGCTGTTTTTATCACTGCAGGATTGGAATACAAGTTCATGGTAAAATCTGTTGACCCAGATGCAACAACTGCAGTGACTAAGAATGAAAATGACCAAAAAGACGTTGTGAAATCTATCACCCATGACCTGCATGAACAAAGTATGGAAGAAAACATGGCAGACAACATGGGAGAAGGGCACCCACAAAACCAGACTGGTAAGAAACACAAGTAGCTGTTTGCAGGGTCAGCGCCTCTGGCCAAACACACAGATGCCTTAGATAGCGTGTGACCAAGTGTCTGGCTAAATAGCTGCATATATCAACCTTATGTGTAGCAGCTGTGATGCAGGCAATTAAAATGTGCTGTGTCCTGACAAGGACAAAGAAAACAAGCCTGCCTACATGTCTCTGATACTGTATCCATTCTTTAGTTAAACATTAAGGTAAAAGCACCACTGAACATGCTGAACATGTCTGATTAAAGGTGATGTGATTAGGTAATATCTCTTTATGTGCCAGGTCTGTGCCTTTTTTTTTTTTTTTACCTTTTAGGACATCTACAAGTGATGCAAATATCCCAGAACTGCAACATACTCAGTTCAGACACATCTAGAGATCTGTGTTGTGATGCCATACCAGCTTACTTTTTCCATTTTTTCTTGTCAGTCTCACCACTGTGAGTGCTCTCCCAAAAAAGGCTAAGCAATGGACAGAAAAGGAAACCAAAATGTAGTAATTATTAAATAGAGTGCTATTACAGGGAAGCCACAAAGTTAAACCAAAGGTCAGCTTGTACCAGCAATCTCACATGCCGTGATGCTTATTAGCTAATACAGCCACGGGCAGAAATTGCTTTCTGCATCCCAAATTATTGTAATTCTTGCTTCAGGTACATAAACCAGACAGCTGATCAAAGTACAAGGCTGTCATTGCCCTGCGTCAATGTCAACTGGTTTATTTATTCATTTAAATCATTAAATATAGTACTCATCTGTTCCCCAAATAATGATTGTACAAGTACAGCTCAGCATTCACACCTAAATAAATATGGTGTTTATGTTCACTTGTTTTGTTGCACGAAATCTGATGTTTTACAACAAATAATTAAGATGGACAATATTCCTCTAGCGGATACTTACATAAACTTATAAACCTCACGTGAATAGCTCTTCTTATCTGTCCTGAAATGCTAGATTGTGAGCACTCAATGGATAAAATTCTTCACAAGGAATGAAGCATCTTTTTGTAAAAAAAAAAAAACCCCAAGATGTGGGCTAAATATTTTATTACTTTTGTAGTACAAACATTTAAAACTTTTGACTGCATACCTGTGGATGTATGCAGACGTCTAGGAGAGTGGGTAGTGGATTTTTTTGTGTTAAAACCAGATTGTTTTCATGAGAGGATGCCCAAGGAGTGAAAACGTGTAAGGACAGCAAGACAGTGGCGAGGTGTGCAGTTGGAGTGACAGATGGGTTCAAGGTGGGGATGGGATTACATCAGGGATCGGCTCTGAGCCACTTCTTGTTTGCAGCGGTGATGGAAAGCTTAACAGATGAGGTCAGGCAGGAGTCTCCGTGGACTATGATGTTCAATGACGACATTGTGATCTGTAATGAGAGTGGGGAGCAGGTGGAAGAGAGCCTGGAGAGGTGGAGGTATGCTCTTAAGAGAAGAGTGATGAAAGTCACTTGAAGCGAGACAGAATACATGTGTGTGAATGAGAGGAAGACAGATATAACAGTGAAGTGATAGTGAAGATTGGTGAGTTTAAAATAACTGGGGTCAGCCATCCAAACTCAGTAGAAGTGCACAAGACAGATGAAGAAGAAAGTGCAGACAAAGTGGAGTGGGTGGAGATGAGTGCCAGGGGTGATTTGTGGCAGCAAGACTGAAAGAGAAGGTTTACAAGACGGTAGTGAGACCTGCTGTAAGCTGGAGGTGACAGAGTTGAAGATGTTAAGATTTTTTAGGGGGGAACCAGGATGGACAAGATTAGAGATGGGTACATCAGAGGGACAGCTCAGGCTGAGCAGTTCGAAGACAAAGTTGGCAGGCTGAGATGGTTTTGGACATGTGCAGAGGAGGGATAGAGCACATACCACACAAAAGATACTGAAGAAAGAGGAACAGAGGAAGTCCATAGAGGAGGTTCATGGAGTGTAGTGAAGGAGAACATGCAGAAGATTGGTGTCACACAAAAAGTTGCTCGGGATAGGGTGAAATGGAGGCAGATGCTCCACTGGTATTTTTGTATTTCGGTATTATTGAGTTTACTTGTGATTTAAATTTCATGTGTATTTATAATCAGGGGGTTAGCTTGTGCTTGATTTCTTTAAAAGCCTCCTTTTTATGAAATCCACGTGCAAAAATCATTTGTTGTGATGAAGAATTCCTTTATGTAAGCGTCTCTCTCAGAACTGAGTGTTTATTGTTCACTTTCTGAATATAGTAAAACCCTACATTAGTGATGTTGTTTGATAAATCCAGATGAAGGGAAAGCAATACAGCAGGCCTTGTAGAACAAAAAGCTGAAGTGCTTCAAAGTTCATTCCAGCTCTATCAATAATTTTTTAATGATACTTTTGGATTTCCCCTTTTATCGCTTAGCTTTAATGATAGCAGGATATGAATTCCCTCAAAAGTTTGTACTTTATAGTTGGCACGAAAAACAGAAAGTTGATGATTGGAAGGTCCAGAACTGTTTCTCACTAATTTGCTGGATGAGCTAAAATGTCACTGGCACTCGTAATGTCCAGTGAAGGTGGTTCTTTATTGTGTATCAGTAATTGCTTTTGTTTCTGGCTTCAGATACTCATGATGGAGGGACTGTGGAGTGGGGACAAAGGAAGAAGAGAAGGGTATATGGAAGAAACACAGCAAGTGAGTTACCAAGAAAACTGATGTTGTTTGTGTCTATCTCCCTCCTCTCTTGTTCCCTTTATTTGCTTTGTGTATCAAAACAAAATTATAAATTTGATGTCACTCAACACCCTTTTCATAGTAAAGACACTCGAGCTTTTTGAATGTTTTCACATAGACCTGGGAGAACCTGGGAGAAATATTAGCTTCCACAACAAGTTTTCAGTCATTTCAAAATACCCTTTTATCTGTTTTATTTCCCAGGGGTTGGATCGGTTACAGAAGGAAAATAAAGTTTAAGTTACAGCTACGGTTGTCGCAACAGACACTGTATGATTAATATGGCTACAATTTGCACTAATAATCAGTTATAACAATAAATTTAAAAAGAAATCATTATCAGTTACGCTGTCCTTTATCGTCAGCACTAGTAGCTAAATAAACTGTATCCGGTCTTTAAGTGATGACGTGATGAATCCTGCTTCTGGGCCCAAACTACCCTGCGTTTAACAAGGCTGTTGTGTATTTAACATGTTTTAATGCTTTGTATCTTGTTCTATTTAACCTCAAAAAGCCCCTAAAAACAGTCAGTGATCACTATCGGCCTCTCTCGGTTTTTATTACCGCTATTCATTTTAAAGCTCAGTTTTTAAAACCTTACATGTAACTACAGCCCAGCCCATGCAGCAGTATATTAATGACTAACCTCGTATTGTGGATGGATGATCTCAGTTGCTCTCCCGAGTCCCGACTGAAGTTTGGTCCGTTTACAGCATCCTGCCATGCGATTTGTCTCTGACCATCGAGAATCCTCATGTTAACTTTTGAGTGGAAAAGAGTTAGAGTTCCTCCTCAAGCTTCACTGTTTATATTATGCTAACATAGCTGTGTCGCTAGCAATCACGTAGCACATCATTATATACCAGCTAGCCAAACTTCAGTAACCCTAAAAACATCACTGCTGTTTAGTTTTCTGTCTCCATTTATGTTGGAAGTGATAGCAGAGCTGTGCATCTTAATTTGTTTCCAAAACCCTGCAGTCAGGACATGCTGTATTATGTTTAGATGGAAACTAGCGAGCTAACTCCCTGCTAACGTCTAACTCCGTTAAATGTCATAAATTCTGTTTTCATGGATGCCTGGATGTTAAACTCAATTGTTACACCTGGTAGAGCAGAACGCTGATCATTTTATTACAGATGAAAGAATTTAGACAGTTTTTCAGCTCTTAGTGAGGCCGCAGTGATCGTTTGACTTATGGACCTGCAGCAGAGTTTGGGCCCGGATATAAAAGATGGATGTTTTAGGCAATCTTGGAATCTGCAGTTGTTTACAAATGGCTCCAAGAGATTCTCCTTATTAGATCTTCATTGAGTTCCTTGGACTTTCCCATTGTTAGTATTGATCAGTTCAATCAGTAGTGTCAAACAAATCCTTTTTTAAGCAGGGAAAACTACCAGTTGTAGTCAATCGTGATGACAACAGAGAATTTAACTGGCCTTGGCTTTGTCAAGTTAAGACATTGTAGAACTTATCACTTATTTAAAGATTTAAGTCAGTATATGTATATATTCGATCCTGCATGTATACTTTGATCCCTGCCTGGATGACAGAAAAATCCAAGCTAAATTCAAATGTGTGTGTGAACTTCTGACCATAACTGTAGTTAAAGTGAGTATACACTCAACAAAACATATTCTCTGCACTTTGTTGAGAATCTAACACTTGTGAAAATAGAGCAGGGGTGGGGAAAGTCCAGGCCTCGAGTACCGGTGTCTTGCAGGTTTTAGATGTGTCTTTGATCCAACACAGCTGATTTAAATGGCTAAAGTATCTCCTCAACATGTCTTGAAGTTCACCAGAGGTTTGGTAATGAACTAGACACTTGATTCAGATCTGCTGACCCAGGGTGATATCTAAAACCTGCAGGACACCGGCCCTTGAGGCCTGGAGTTACCCCACCCCTGAAGTAGAGTGACTCCACAGCATGTCAGTTTGAAGGGCAGCTTTACGCTTTTCCTCATCTACCTGTTCTTTCATTAACAGACCGCTGCCTGGAGCCGATGTCAGAAGGAGCCTGTTCAGACTATTCTCTGGTCTGGTACTTCCACGCCCGATCGGGGGAATGCAGACCGTTTGTTTACGGGGGCTGTGGTGGCAACCAAAACAGATTCTCCTCCAGACATGAGTGCGAGGAATGGTGTGAGGCGGAGAGTCGAGTTATGGGGGGACCAATCAGATCGCGCAGGGAATAATCCTTCAAACAGTTAATCCAGTGACTGAAAAAAAATCCTGCTTTGAAGAGATTTTTGGTTATACAATATGAATGTGCGGATACTATAGATGCTATAAAAAAAATGTACACCTCCACAGCCGCAGAACCTTGGAGACTGAGCCAGCAACCCCCAAACAAGATGCTTAATTTTGTACATAACTGTGTAAAATGTTATTGTTTTTGCATTTTGCATTGCTCTTATTTATATATTTTAACAGATTTTTTTCAATTTGTTATATATGGATAATGGGATGCGATGTAGTCTAAATGTGAATGATTTTTTTTCTTAATTTCACATAACATCTGCACATGTAAGTATGTTTTCTTGCAGCTGTGTTACTAAAATAGACTGACATTGACAAAGATTTTGAATGTAAACGTGCCAAAAATAAACATTACTGAAAAAAAAAATCTTAAATCCACCTCACGATTTGTCTTTTTCATGCCAGCCTCTTTCATTTTCCAGCTCGCTATAGCGTATCTCTTTATATAACTGTCACCTTTCTTATGTTTTGTCAATCGCCCTACATCCTGTGTGGTGCAGAAATGAGAAGCTGATAGCTGACTGCCTGCTGACTCCTCCACCACTACATATGTTTCTTTGGCAGGGGGTGTTATGGGTCAGGCTGGGAGCCAGATGAGGGGCCAACAGGGGCCCAGTGTGGGAGCTCACGCAGGGGCTGTTTTAGAGGACTCTCCATCAGACCGACTCAGCAGTAGCTGGGGATTCCTGCGTGGGTGTTGATGAGGGGGCAGCACGCATTGAAGTTTTTTGGTTGTTGTTTTTTTCTCTTCTGGCAGTGTGACAGATGAAAATGCACGACACATTTTAGGCTCTCAAGTTGCCAGGTTGTTGCTCCTGGGTTCTTTCATATCTCTAATCTGTTTTTCAGGTTGGTTTGTAAAAATAGTGTTTTTCAAGTTGACAGAGGAGACAAGCCCCAAGAGGCTTCCTTCATATTAGTCACGATTCTGTACTCTGATGTACACCCACACGCAAAGATGCTTGATATGTCTACTTGATATTTTTAGACATAAAGAAATCTCATTATAAAATTAAAAATGTTTAATTTAAGCACAAGGCAAAAGAAATATTAAAACTTTCTTAAAGCATAAGCTTAATTTCATATTTAATAGTTTCAAGTTGCCATTTTTTTTCTTGTAGATTTTGCTAAACTCTTATGTAGACATTTACACTTTTTGAACCAATCCAGTTATAAAGGGACAAATAGAGATGAGAAAAATAAACAACTTGCTTTGCGAAGACACATGCAGATGCAGGACAGCCTCACTACTTAAGGTTTTCTTAGGCCTTGTGAGCTCAGTGACAACTTAGCTGTTTTTTAATCTTTTCAACCTTTAACCTATAAGTATAAACAGTAGCAAGAAAGTGCTTTGTGGTCAATAGGCCTTCACTCCTAAGCAGAGCAACGCAAACCAGCGTCAATGTAATAAATGTAGGATTTTTGTCCCCCTTGATGTTGAAGGGGGCATGTAATTCCATTTCAGAGATCACTTGCGGAGGAAGCTGGAGTGGGAGGAGGATATCTCATTGCCTCGTGTGTCACGGAACGCAATTACTCCAGCTGTGAAGACTTACATTCATATTAATGAAGGTGAGTGAAGTTCCTCATTAGACCCTGACCCAGCGCCCTTTGATGCCGTCTCCCCCTGTATGCTCTTTTTCATTCTGACATTGTAATGTACATCAACTCTGCTGCGTGTCATGTGTACACTCAACGGTAATTAAAACACAGTGCTCTCTAGAAAATCTCAGATATCTCTCGTCTCTTTTGAAGAAACATTTGTGAATCGCGCACAGAAGTTTTTATATGTGGTGTCACTCAACTTATTAAAACTTCAAATGGAACAAATGCTCATCTCTTTATTAATAGATGTGAAACTGATGTCGATGGAGACATCTGAAAGAGCAGGGAAACTTTTAAACTCTGCACCTTTATTCTTCATTCAGTTCTTCGTCTTGTTGAAATTAATATATAAAATGAGCTAAAGAGACAATATTGTATTTGAAGGACTTTAATTTGCTTTGATAAAGTGAAGAGTTATATTTATCACCTGTTCTAGAATCTACAGGTTTACATTTCGCTATAATGAACATACAATGATATATTCATTATAGAAAGATATTGTCTAAAACAGTGCATGTAATGTGAGCGCTTTCTACCTTTATATAATAAGGTTTAATACGCTTTAACTAATGACATTCATAGTTGAATATAACCAGATCAATCACCTTCTATGTCACTTTCTCTCTGGACCCGGGCTGCAGAGCATCTCAAAGAAAATCCAACTTTTCCAGTCCTCTTTCAGCTGACGGTGTGACAGCCCCACCTATGGTTTTTACGCTTGCAGGTTTAGATGTTTGGTTTTCTGTACCTGTGCTGGCTCCTCGTTCTTTCTATCGCCATCCTCTACCCAATTTGGTCTGATTGTTTTTTTATCCTCTCTGTTTTACCTTAACATCCTTTCATCACTGCAACCATTACTTTTTAATTACTTTAAATCATAAATGGATCCGCTCTTTGTGCAGCTTTAACAGCGGTAATTGGGAAACCTCTGAAGACACGCCTAATATTATAATGTGAGACAATTTCATTTAACTATTGATCCACAACCCAAACATATCCTGCCAAGTGCGCCTGAGATAAGCGTCAAATGCGCTCAGCTGAGAACAAACGTGTCAATGGGAGCTGTCCGTGGTGCTGATCAACCGCAAACCTGTCAGTTTCACGCAAATGCCACTGAATGACTTAAAGATGTTGGGACTCTTACAGGCTACCGTGGAGCAGCTGCACATGAAACACTTTTTTTAAAGTCTGATGCGAGGCAGAAAAAAAAGTTTCAATAGTCGTGACGCCTTCGGTCCACCAACAGGAGGCCACAACTTTCTTCTTCTTTTTTTTCTTCATTCATCTACCTCATTGCTTCACAGCCAATGGGATGGCTCACTGCGAACCAAAATGTCAACGGGATGACGTTGTTGCTGGCGTAGGGCTGCGTTTTGATGGCTCTACTAAAAGAATACAGTGGGAATGGACGAGCAGGAGACGCTGCTGGTCAGACTGTGCGCACTGTTGACCTCCGCAAACAGTGTTGGTTCATCGGGATTTCTCATAATAACCTCACTTGAGGATTTCGCCTTCTTTGCGCTTTCTTTGAGGGGATAAGTGCTGCTTAACCTCTCCAACTATATTTAATACAAGTATTATTATAACTAAAGGATACGAGTGGTAAGTTGCACGAACATTATTGCTCACACGTTTGTGACCTTTATTAAATATTGTTTTTAGTTTTATGCGCTAAACTTCACATTAAAAACATCCCGGCTTTTTGTGATCCATCGAACTTTAAACGAAATCCTGTACTCTTAGAGTAGATTTGAACAAGATTTGTTAGGGTACTGTTAATATTTACTATTAATATGCAGAATGGGCATATTAGTAAGGTTTATTTTTGCATCTCAGTGAAGATGAAATTCACTGACATGCGTTGCTGAAGATTAGATGCGAGAAAAACTTCATATTCTCTGGCTTTCTTCACCTGTTTTGGTCCCAGAGGACACAGCATGCTGTCGTCCCTAAAGACCCTGCTGCTGTTCTCGGTCCTGTGCACACCGACCTCCAGCCTGTGCCTGCGTCTCTACCAGACGCGCCCCGACCTCCTCTGCGACGACCAGCTGGCACTCGGGGTCCGGAATGACCAAACTGAGCCTGGTTACTCCACTGGGGACGGCTGGGGGTCCCTCATGCAGTCCGCGGAGTATCTCTCCTCCTCATCCTCCACGTCGTCGTCCTCTTTCTCCTCTGCTGAATCCAGTCGGGAAAAAAGGACTTCAAGTCCCGCAAACTACCGCTTCTTGAGCCGGACCAAGCTCAGGGGCCAGATGCTCCGCAACAGCAACAAAGGGGACCGGAGGAGCAGACTGACCCTGTCCCTGGACGTCCCGACCAACATCATGAACGTGCTCTTTGATGTGGCCAAGGCCAAAAACCTGCGAGCCAAGGCGGCGGAGAACGCGCGTCTGCTGGCGCAAATTGGACGGAGGAAATGAAACATGGACAACTTTCATTTAACAGACAGCCATGACCAGTGTTGGCCTCTCAAAGTCTAATAAATTGGCATCTCTTATCATCCAAGTAAACATCCATTTGTTTCTCCGGGGGAACGATGCGTGTTTAATAATACACAGGCTTTAAATTCAGCTGTTCGCCTGTAAAAGGAAATAATCTCACGCCTTCTTTTCTCCAGATCAAATCACTGAGACCATTTCCAACAGCAAAGGCACGTTTACTATATATATATATTCGTAGGAAAGGGAACTTGTGAAAAAGTAGATAACTGCTGAAAAATGTTTTAAAACCAAGGTTAAATGTTACAGAAGATATGAGCGGATAAATTAGCTGTTGCTGCCTTCTTTTAAAAGTAATTGATTTATTTATTTTTAGTTCATTAAATATGTTTATTTATGCATTTATTGTACATGCGAATAATCCACCTATATTACATTACAAACTTTCTCAAGTACTTTGTTATAGCAGACAAACAAAATGACTAAAACACGTCCTCGGTTTTTCGGTTAAATTAATGTTTAATGTGATTGTTTTTCCCAGACTCAATAAATTCAAATAACTGGACGCGATGAGCAAAGCAGCTGGTTTTGCTTACAGCAATAAATAAATAAATATTAAAAAAATGCAGCACTGTTGCATAATCTAATAATAATTTGATGTCCTGAGAAATGTTTTTTTAATTCCAGGATATGTGGGGTTTTTTTCTTTTTCATTCTTCATTTATTTATTTAAGAAGCTTTGTGTTTAAAAAAAAGTATGAATTCAGATTCAAGTTTTGAACTTTGAATGTGGCCGAAAAACAACACTGAGAAAAAAAATACTGTACAAATCATCTGCAAGGTCATGAAATACAGTAAAATGCAATTGCATGGGAATGTATGTGTTCATCAGATGTCTCTTATTTTTATACTCAAAATAAAGGATTATTTTTCCTCAAATAAAGCAGGTGTAACGACATACATTTGCCTCTTTATATGCAATATCTATATCACTGAGATTCATTATATATTCTTAGAAAAGATCTTTTCACTACTTCATTGTTCACAAAGTTAAAGCCCGACTCACACACCTTCATGAAAACACTTTATCACCCAAATTTGTCTCATCATAGATATATTCATGTTTCACTTCATATTGTCAGCAAGTAATACATTACAGTGCAAACATATGCTTAAGGGACAGACATTCAAGGTATAAACTTTAATTAGTGCTGCTATTGCTTGGCTTTACCACAAGAGGGCACCCTACCTTTCTATTCTTTTATGTCTTCTATTTATAAATAGATAGGATTTTGAAGTTGGGAGATTGCAATAAGCAGTGATGGATAATAATAATAATGTGGCTGGGCAATACGTGTGTCAAAAAACAAACAAGAAATTGGCATATCTGGATTTTGAATTCACCTGCCCCAGAAAACCATTCTTTACAAGGAATAATGTCGCCCTCTTGTGGTCATTTATGAAAGCTACATTCTAGTTTGTGACGGTCGGTAGCCTAAAGAGAGAGAGAAAAAAACAGGACACGTGTGTGAATGAGAAGGAGACAGGTGTGACAGTGAAGATGCAAAGCGTACACGTAGTGATGCCACGGAGACCGCAGAGAAGAAGATGTAGTAAAGGTGAACAAATGAGAAGGAAAGGTACATGATCTGCCGTGGCGACCCCTATTGGTCTGTCAACACTACAGTTAAGGTGGGTCAGTGGTGCCTTCATTTCCCGAGCTCGCTGAAGAAGAACTGTATAGATTAGAAAGTGGTGGTGACCTTCTATCGCTATCACTATAGAAGCATCCTGGTGTACTGTGGAACAGTGTGGTATGCATGATGCTCTGCAGCAGTTATAACGGCTGTCCAGATGCTAATAAACAGCACAAAATATAACTGACCGTGCATAGAAAACGTAAGATACCACCCAAGAACCTGAAAAATCAGTAAAAAAAAAACAGTTCTCACCCTGGAAACTTGCTCTTTGACCTGTTGCCCTCTGGTAGACATACCTGTAAATTAAAACAAGGACAAACACATTAAAAAACACCTTTTTATCCAAGTGCAATTACCCTCCCAAATCAAATATGACTACTGTGATGTACCTCAGCATCTTCTTCTAAATTCTTGACTACTTCATACTAAAATTAGAACTTGGTTTACCACGTTAATGACTTTGTTGTTGTTGTTTTATTTTATACTGTGACACTTGAGATACCCACAGAAGTAGCACCTCATCGTCACATTCTGATTATGATATATGCTGTTTGTAGCTGCTTAGCTTGAGATTGATCTTCAAGGAGCTTGTGTTTGCTGTGTTTATTCAGTTCAGGCAACAAAGGTAAACTTTTCATGACATATTTTAGTTGTTCTGTGTTGTAGCTGGTTCAGCCCTGTTACCAATACTCTAGTAGCTAAAAATACTGTTAAATAAATTAGTCACCTTCATACTTAATATATATCAATTCAAGCAACTTTTGAAAACTACTTTGCCTGACGTTTCAATAGTCAATTTTTTAAATAAATCTATTTATTTTTGTTGGGTTTTTTTGTAATATTAGTATTATATTTATTTTTCAAATCTTTGCCCAAATACACTATTTATATAATAATCAAACTATTATGAAGGCAGGAGATCAAACCCTTGTGAAAGTTCATGGTAGATGTAGTTGTGTAAATAGGGGACGGCAATTTTGAAATGAATTTCTTTTCTTTAGGTAATATAGCTATAGGGTTGCATTGGTTAGAGTAACTCACTCAATCTACTTAGAAAAGACTGTGGAAATACAAAATGTGAAAAAGGACTGAAAAAGGGCCTTTGGTCTACAAGTTGTGTCAGCTAAATAGGTTTTCCACAAATGTCATGGCACAAAGCCTGCAGTGAATAATTACTGTTTTTTAACGGTGATGTTTAATAAATTGGTTTATAATCACTTAAGAGACAAGAGACAAATGTGTTAACAAAATCAAAACAAAAATTGGATTTACTTGTTTATACCTTATTTTTTTTATTATACATTAAATGCAATTTGGTTGGGACAAGGATTATTATGCATGGATTGTTGTTTTCGTGGGACTTTTTAATTCGAGTAACTGTCAGGATGTGTCAGAAGCGCCCCCTGCCGCTCCTTACGCGGAAATATTCTGACGTGTCTTCCGTCGACGTGGACGTTGCCACCGGACGTCAGTTTTCACTTCGGCTACGTGGAAGTAGCTTCTCATCTGTTGCGAGATTGAGAGCTGCTTTTGGCCTCATCTGTCAGCTTCGCGCTTTCAAAATGATTAAAAAATTTGATAAGAAAGACGAGGAGTCTGGTAAGACTGCAGAATTGTAATTTTAAACGGTTGTTAACGTTGAATAGTCTTGATTGGACTTTATGTTGTGGAAGCTAAAGCGGTGCTAGCCTGTTAGCTCACTAGCTAGGTAAACCTACGCTACCTGTCAGCTACCTTAAGCGATAAATGTGGTTTGCAAACAAAAGTATGATTAAGATAATGGTTTAAAGAGAGTGTCAAAAACTGAGTTGACGTTGCATTTAAATCCACAGCTACTAAAACATCGGTTTTCTTTAGTTCAGCGTTAGCCGACCGTATTAGCATCGTCAGCTGGATGTTGTCATTTCTCTCCCAAGTCCAATTTATATGAGTGGAAGTTGTACCAGTTTCTGTTGACGTTAAGGAAGACTGGATATTTGCAGATATCCACAAGCTAACATACGCTAATAAGAAGATCAAATTAATATAAAGCAGGATTGATTCTATCTTATTGGTTTCTCATTGCCCATTTCTTCTCTACCCCTTCATATATGTGTTTGCTTTGAATAAGGTTCAGTAAAGTTTTAATGGATTATTTTTCTAACACAACTATTTCAACTCATTAGGAAGTGGCTCAAACCCTTTCCAGCACCTGGAGAAGAGTGCGGTCTTGCAGGAGGTAAAGCCTAAGATCAGTGCTGTTGAAAACGTGTTCTTCGCTCACAATAAACAAAAAAAAAAAACGGACCAAAGAAAAGAATATTCAGTGTACTGAAAGAAAAAGTGTGTTTTTTGTTTACAGGCTCGCATCTTCAATGAGACTCCCATTAATCCAAGAAGATGCCTCCACATTCTCACCAAGATTATCTATCTCCTCAACCAGGTAAAAAAAAAAGGTAGACAAACTATGCTGTCTGTATGGCTTTGAGTTCATGACACCATCTTCTCTCATTCTCATATCTTTGTTCACACAGGGGGAGCATTTTGGGACCACAGAGGCCACTGAGGCTTTCTTTGCAATGACCAGGCTCTTTCAGTCCAATGATGTAAGAGGTCCCCTATTCATTTGATCTCTAATTAACTGGCTAAGCATTTCTTTTTAATTAATTCAGGTTTATGCTATTTCTCTTCTAGCAAACTTTGAGGAGGATGTGCTATCTAACTATCAAAGAGATGGCCAACATCTCTGAGGATGTCATCATCGTCACTAGCAGGTTTGTTTATTAAATGGCTTTTATGTATACATTTATGTACATACTGATTTCTTATTTCTCAAATAAAACAGAAGAGTAAAAATAAGCAAAAAGTATTTGCACACCAGTTTTATAGTTGTACTAGCAGTGCACCTCTTAACCATTATTACTAGCAAAATGGAATATTTGATGGTATAAAGTCTGATGAGAACAATATCTTAAAGTTGTTTGCAAAGAAAATTATGATTTTTGCAATAGTGTGCTTTTTCTTTTGGCATTCTAGTGTCTTTATTTATTTCTTGCCTGGTATTTTATAGCTTGACCAAAGACATGACTGGGAAGGAGGATGTATACAGAGGACCTGCCATTAGAGCTCTCTGCAGGATTACAGATGTGAGTGCTGCTTAATTTCTGTTCAGAAGAGGAAATTGCTTTTGTCTTTTCTTATTAATGTCATGTTTTTAAGGTAAGAAACTGAAGCATCTTTTAATTTTTCGGTCTTTCCCACAGACGACCATGCTGCAGGCTATTGAGAGATACATGAAGCAGGCTATTGTTGACAAGGTTCCCAGTGTGTCCAGTTCAGCTTTGGTCTCCTCGCTGGTATGAATTGGGCTCATTTTTTTTCTTTCAGTGTTATTCTCAGAAAAAATCTCTTTTGAGATTTTTCTGACATTTCTACACAATTAAAAGTTTGTTATTCACTTCCTTCATGGTGGACTATAATGTTCTTTCCACTTCAATTCTTCAGCACATGGTGAAGATGAGCTATGATGTGGTGAAGCGCTGGGTGAATGAAGCCCAGGAGGCTGCTTCCAGTGACAACATCATGGTCCAGGTGGGTAGGAACAGAAGAAAAACTACAGAATTAATGTTTTCTAGTGCGGTTTGCTTCATTTGGTTAATATTGAGAATAATGAATATTATTCCTGAATAGAAATTAGTTTAAAGTGGCTGCTTATTTGTGTCCTGTTCTCTAGTACCACGCCCTGGGCCTGTTGTATCACCTCAGGAAGAATGACCGCCTCGCTGTGACCAAGATGCTCAACAAGTTCACCAAGTCTGGTCTTAAGTCTCCCTTTGCCTACTGCATGCTCATCCGGATTGCAAGTAAACTGCTGGACGAGACAGAGGGAGGGTGAGTAGACCAGCAGTAGTTTGATACACAAAAGATATGTGGGCATACTAAATTTCAGTCTTGATGTCATGTTGACATGGGTTTTATCCTCGTGTTTACAGTCATGACAGCCCCTTGTTTGACTTCATCGAGAGCTGCCTGAGGAACAAGAATGAGATGGTGGTGTATGAGGCTGCTTCTGCTATTGTCCATATGCCCAACTGCACTGCCAGGGAGCTGGCCCCTGCTGTGTCAGGTTACTAGTTTACTCACATATTATTCATAAATGTGCTAAAAAGTTTATATTGTAAATGAGCAATTTTTGTCTAACTGCATCAATCTCATTTTAAATGTATATCTGCCTGCAGTGTTGCAGCTCTTCTGCAGCTCTCCTAAAGCTGCATTAAGATACGCTGCTGTCAGGACCCTCAATAAGGTACAGCTGCACACTCCCTTCCTGCAAAATATGGCTTGTTTTTTAAGGAAGGTTTAAGTACCAAACACTGATGCATAAACAGCCATGAGTTGTTTAATCACAGCAACATAAAAATAACCTATTACAATTAAAAACATAACTCTGGATGTAGTATAACTACATTAATATTTTCTTTGTGTCCACTAGGTGGCCATGAAGCATCCATCAGCCGTGACTGCGTGCAACCTGGACCTTGAGAACCTGATCACCGATTCTAACCGCAGCATTGCCACGCTAGCCATCACCACTCTTCTGAAGACTGGCAGTGAGAGCAGCGTGGATCGGCTCATGAAGCAGATCTCCTCTTTTGTCTCAGAGATCTCAGATGAGTTCAAGGTCAGGCGCTTTTGTTTTAAATAATGCACATAAATATTCTCAGGCACAAAGTTCTACAATATTTTCTCAATGGCTTAATCACTATACAATATTATTGCAATTTTAAACAACTGCAATATGCTGAGTATATATAAGTTATATTGGGATATATTGTTTCTGCTAGCTTTGCCATTCCTTGCTAATGTTGTCGCAGGATGGTGGCAGATGAGACGACCCCT
>NW_005187453.1:1230834-1240536 GCF_000239375.1 Pundamilia nyererei
TATAATATAAGCTCTGGCGGACTTGGTTCTATGGTAGGTCTTAAAGGGTTAAATGCCATCAGTGCCCTTTGTCCTGTCCTGGTTAGGAAATCCAAAATAAGCTCATACCTTTGGGTTAAATTTTCGCTGTGCTTTGTTGATTTCTTTTTCCAATATCGCTGTCTTTATCAACTTCTTCCTCTACGCTGAAGGTCACTAGAAAAAACCTGAACAGCACCATCTGGTGGAGTAAATAAGCAGTTGATTTTATAGTACCGAATTTGCGTTTGCGTTTTCTAAAATAACACATCGATATTTGGTGTCCCTGTATCGATATAATATTGCCACACAAAAAATCGCAATATTATGGAAACCAGCCATGAAAACATGCAGGTTGTAGATGAAAAGTGTCATTGTGGTATTACAACCGGATATTAGCTTCTTTTGGGAGAAAAAAGATCAATTTTTAAACTGAGTTTTAGTGCTTTGCTCCTACTTAAAAACAAATCCCATTACCTTTGTTCTGATTTCTGATGTCCTAAATGTGTGTTTTTATTTCAGGTGGTTGTGGTGCAGGCCATCAGTGCTCTCTGCCAGAAGTATCCCAGGAAGCACAGCGTCATGATGAACTTCTTGTCCAACATGCTCAGAGATGATGTAAGTCATATAACCGTGTATTGTCTACATTTGGCATTTGACTTTTTGAGTTTTCTTGTGTGTTTGGTTTTTTTTATAACAGATATAGAATCTGCATACTACAATGAGTCACTGTAATAATATTTTTTTGTAAACCTCTTCTCTCCCTGCAGGGTGGATTTGAGTACAAGCGGGCCATCGTGGACTGCATCATCAGCATCATCGAGGAGAACCCTGAGAGCAAAGAGACGGGCTTGGCCCATCTGTGCGAGTTTATCGAGGACTGCGAGCACACTGTGCTTGCCACAAAGATCCTGCACCTGATGGGCAAAGAGGGTCCACGCACCCCGCAGCCCTCCAAGTACATTCGCTTTATTTTCAACCGAGTGGTGCTGGAGAGCGAGGCTGTCCGTGCAGGTGAGACGAGTAGGAGAGCATGCACCCCAGAAGTTTGACCTTAGATCTGTAACATCCATAGGCAGAGGCTGATACTTCTTATTTTGGCAGCTTTAGTTAATTTTCTTCCAATTTTTTTTAGGCTATTTACTAACGAGATAAAACATTTGTTTGTGTCATGCTCCACTTTTAGCTGCTGTCAGCGCTTTGGCTAAATTTGGAGCTCAGAATGATGATCTGCTGCCAAGTGTCCTGGTTCTTTTGCAGAGGTATTCATTGGTTTTGTTTGAGTGTATGTGTGTGCGTGTGTGTGCACTGCACTTTTGAAAGTACACAGTGGATAAACTCTTTGTGTGTCAGTGCGGTATAATTTTTAACACAGCTCTGTTTGCACAGGTGTATGATGGACAGTGATGATGAGGTGCGCGACAGAGCTACTTTCTACATGAACGTGCTCCAGCAGAAGCAGAAGGCTCTGAATGCTGCCTACATCTTTAATGGTAAATTGCAGTTGGTTTTCAAAATAAAAGAGCCGTCAAGGCAGTTTGTTTGTCAAGCACTCAGCAGGTGATGTGCTGAGTCTCCTTGTATGTGTGTTTCAGGACTTTCTGTTTCCATTCCTGGTTTGGAGAAGTCCCTCCACCAGTACACCTTGGAGCCCTCAGAGAAACCTTTTGATATGAAGACAGTCCCTCTGGCCACTGCTCCAATCACAGAGCAGAAAACGGGTACGACCACAGGGATTTGTTTATTTTTTTTAGTAACCGAGAAACTGTCACGTTCAGGAATCAGATCTTTAAGAACAATTTTATTTGTCCGCTCAGAAATCGCCCCAGTCGCTACAAGCAAGCTTCCAGAAAAGCTGGCCCCATCACGCCAGGACATTTATCAGGGTAAATGAACAGCATCTGTTGTTTTGCGATGATCGGAGATGTGCGTTCACCTTTGTGGTCATTTCGATGTAGCTGATAAAATCCCTGCTTCGTCTTACATCTGTTTTTGTTCACATCATTGCCAGAACAACTTGCGGCCATCCCAGAATTCCAGGGTCTCGGCCCGCTGTTCAAGTCTTCGGAGCCGGTGCAGCTGACGGAGGCTGAGACTGAATACGTGGTGCGCTGCATCAAACACACGTTCGCCGGACACATGGTGTTCCAGTTCGACTGCACGAACACTCTAAACGACCAGCTGCTGCAGAAGGTACCGCAGTTTTGTTTCACAACTACCTGAAGTTTAATAATATTTTTACAAACATCAGCATATGAAATGTGTGAATATGTTTGATTCTATCTTCTAGGTGGTGGTGCAGATGGAGCCCTCGGAGGCCTATGAGGTCGTACACTGTGTCCCTGCCCCAAGCCTCCCATACAGTCAGCCTGGTTCTTGTTACACTTTGATCCGGCTTCCCGATGACGACCCCACAGCTGGTACGAACATTCAGACATCACCAGTGTTTAAGCTGCTTAAATGCCAAGTTTGGGTGATTTATGCTTCCTGTCTGTTCGCAGTGTCTTGTACGTTCAGCTGTACTATGAAGTACCTGGTGAGGGACTGCGACCCCAACACAGGAGAGCCTGACGATGACGGTTATGATGATGAATATGTGGTATGTAATAGAAAATGTGTGACTTTATTTATATTTGCCCTTCAGCTGTAAAAAGGCAGAAGTATTTTTATTATCCTGCTGCCTGACGTGTGAATGCATTAACGCAAAAATGAGGCAGCTTCAAATCGATACCACAGGTGTATCTACTAAAAATCTTGGACAAGTTTAAATCTCAGTGACCTCGATCTCAAGGTCAAGGTAAGGGGTCAGGTTTTCTGAAAATCGTGAACGAGGGTTTTGAAATCGATACCATAGGTGTGTACGAGGAGGCGGACGGGTAGCATTGGCGGTTAACATGTTTTAGCATCAAACTAAACCTCTTCCTTTGCTTTGGGCGACTTTCTTTAGTTGGAGGATCTAGAGGTAACGGTTGCAGACCACATCCAGAAGGTTCTGAAACCAAATTTCGGAGCAGCGTGGGAAGAAGTAGGAGACGAATTTGAGAAGGAAGAAACTTTTGCCCTGGCATCTGTACGAACTCTAGATGGTACGGACAATTAGAAGTTAATTTTGTAATATAACCTTTATTTAGTTAGCATGTATAGGATAAACTGACCTAAACCACCGTCGTGAAACTTTTCTTTGTGTTTTTGTGTGCAGAGGCGGTGGGTAACATTATCAACTTCCTGGGAATGCAGCCATGTGAGCGCTCCGACAAAGTTCCTGAAAATAAGAACTCACACGTCCTCTTCCTTGCTGGTGAGTGTCTGATATCAGGATATTGATAACTGTATGCAAGTTTAACTTCAACTTGATCTATAAAATATTAATACTGTAAATTTCTTTGAGTTGCTTGAAGACGTTTCACCTCTCATCCGAGAAGCTTCTTCATCTATAATCCAGTTTTGAGATCCCTTCCTAGACGCCTTAACACCCACTCACATCCTGGACCATCTGATCTCAGGAAATCACATATAGGGTGGGGGCCAGGTTTCACAATGAGCTCACCCGAAACCCTGGCTGATTGGGACCCACACCCGCTTTCACACCTTGGCTCAGGCGATTAGAGGATCATCAGGGGGTCCTTTTGTCCCTCTGTGGGGGGAAACTCCCACTGGGTTTAAATCTGAGACTCTCCACCATTTGACCTTAGAACTGAAGAAGCTTCTCGGATGAGAGGTGAAACATCTTCAAGCAACCTAAAGAAGTCCAGACGCTTTTCTTTCCAAGCTCCTTAGACTACGATGACCTGGATGACTGAGAACCTTCACAGAAATACTGTAAATATGTGTATGTGTTGTGAGTAAAAACTTTCCCACTCTCACTCTAAGGTGTGTTTCGCGGCGGTCACGACGTGCTGGTTCGGGCTCGGCTCGCGCTGGCCGACGGCGTCACCATGCAGGTGACGGTTCGTAGCGGAGACGAGAACGTCGTCGATGTCATCTTGGCTTCGGTGGGTTAAAATGGTCGTCATACAGCTTTGTGCCAACGCGACTAGAAGACCTTTTCATCCCTGTTCAACCACCTGAAACATCACTTAGTTCTTCACGGATCTGAAATTCTATTTCATGAATATTTTATTACTTCTAGTGTATAAACTAAAAAGTGTTCTCTCGCTGTTTCTTTATATTTTCTGCTGGTCCTCATGTTTTGTTATCTGTCAAAACTACAATAAATCATGACTGTCCAAGTTCTGGCTGCTTAATTTATTCCAGTTGGAAATCAAGATATTATTATTATTATTTTTTTAGAAAACTAGTTTTATTTGAAGAAAAATTGACATTTACTTGCTGACATCGAGAGAAATATAGAAAATTATAAAAATTCATCACAGCTGATAGCAGGACAGACAACACAAACTGGAAGGAATCAAGAATGTCCCGCAAATAAACTCAATGATGACACACCCCAACACAAGTTCAAATTACTTGACATTACCGTGCTCCTCAGTCACCTCCACCTATTTAAATACAATCATTTTTAGCCTGCATTTCCCATTTTCCATGGTAGTAATGAACATTTCAGGGATTGGTGCTGGTAAATTAGCTTTGCTTAAATCGCAAGGCCGATGCAGCATTTCATCTGGGTACAATCATCACGATCGCTCTTTGCACCACGTGTGCGTCTTTCAATTTGGTACGACACATAATCCGATAGTTCTACAATCAGTTGCATTTGGTTTCCTTTCAGAAAGAGTGAATAAAATTGAAATATGCATTTAAGAAGCCAGTGGGATCTTCCAGCTGAGGGTAGTGACTGATGTGCTCGTCCAAAATTGTGACTGTTGACTTCTGGACCAGCTTCCTGAGGAAATGGAAAAAACATGGACTGTTTCAATAAAACATGCCACAAAGGACACAAAGACAGAGCTTTAAAGCTAGTCATTTGTGACTGATCCTCAGCTCTGATGAGGGAATAAATCTAGCACATTTTTCTAACTTTTGGGTGAGAAACTAAAACATTAATAGAGCCATCGTAGAGTCCTCAGCCTTCAAGGCAACCGAAGCTACTCCCTAATCTGCTGCGCTGCCTAAATGTCACCAGCACATGGTTTTCTTCCTTCTTTAACATAATGTCCTGCAAACTTTCGCAGCCCCAACTGCAAGGTGCACTGAGGTAAATGACATTCCCAGATGGATCACCTGCTGTCAAAGCAGTTTGGAAACTCAGCACATTTAATGCTACCCCAGTTTAGGGGCATTATGGATAATCTGGATTGTCGGATGTGGGGGTTAAAGAAACAGATGAAGGGGCACTCACTGGTAAAGACGGATGAACTGGGGGTGGGGGTTGACGGGGTCCAGGGGTCCGTAGATCATGTGCACTGAAACACACAAGGAAGACGGTGAGCGAGGGGAAAAAAATGGAAAGAGGAACACTGAGAAATGGAGGAGTGGGATTAAATTAAAAGGCATATACTGGAGTTATTTCTCCCAAGATGTTGCATTTCTCATGAGCTCTATGCCACACACACGCACTGAGCTTCCAATCACAGATGGACTAAGCAGCTTAGCATCAGCAGCTCTCTGCCTGAGGCTGCTGACACCTTAAGAAATTGTTTGGCCCATGCAAAAGCTGCCCTCTGATTTATTAACACACACACACACACACACACACATTGGGATATGCGACGCAACAGTGAACTTACATGGGACATACGTGGAAGTGAGCACTCCCACCCAGCGCTCTCTGTGTTTCAGTCTCTGGTTGATGTATTGCAGAATACTGCGGAGACAGAGCGGCAAAGTTAGAAGCGAGCGAGCAGGTTACAAAGGCCAAAAGACCAAACAGGCACACGCACCTGTCCAAAACTAAGTTGCCATCATTGTAGCGTAACCCCGTCCACATGTCCCAAAACTCAGCGTCCGTGGGCTGCGTGTATGGGCCGAACACCTCTCCTATCCTGCCGGTGAGGAAACGAATCAAAGTCCATTATCCAATTATGTAATGTCCTAATGCAGGGCTCCAGCTTTAACTCTGGTGCTAAAGGGCTCAGGCTCTCTTACCCTTTTTGAAAGATCACAAAGTTAGTGAGGCGCGTCAGAATCGGAGCCAGAAAACTCGAGTCCTTCAGAAGCTTTTGGAGGACAGAAACAAGGACAGAAATGTCTCTAGGATAAGTTTACCACTCAAACAGCTCCCCTTAAATTTCACTCCATCCTCCTCAGCTTATTTAGTAACATGGGCTGGAAAAAGCAGGATGAAGCAAACAATCGTGACTCACCATCTGCAGCAGCCGTGGGTGGTGCGTTTCTGGGAACAATCCTGTCAGGAAGAAAAGTGTCAGCAGCGCTTGTGACTTTCACGTCGGAACAACATCTGGAATGACGTGCATTATTAACGCTCAAATATCAGGAGCTACATCAACTGGCGATCAATCTGGCAGCTCTCGCTTTCGTCTGCCCTCGTAACCACCCAAGACAGTGTCTAGCAAAACAATCCGTAAGGGTGGAAGCTCCCCTCATAAATGCTGCCCAAGACTGGAAGACGCAGATTGAAGGCTGAAATGCACAGATATGGAAACCAAGGGAGAACAACTCGGCTGGTCTACCTAAAAGCTCCCTGCAGAGGATTTGTGGCCACTGCAACAACCAGGCTCCTGTCACCAATGAAAAAGGGACCAAAACAAGACACCAGTGTCAATTATGTAAGGACCAGGTTCTCTGTGGGCATCTGTGTGGTGTACTGCAGCAGTAAGGGGTTCTGAGCCCACTGCTACGGGCCATCAGGTCCTTGTATAACCAAAGTGAGGGCCGTGTCCATGTCCTTGTGGGTGTTGGACCGTCTATCTCTGATGGTCCAAGGCTGAGTAATGACCAAAAGAGTAAGGTCGTGAATACAAATAGCTTAGTTTCCTCCTGCAGACAGTTTGAGGAGCTCAGATACCCAGAGGGATCTTGGAGTAGAGCCGCTGCTCTTGCGTGGCAAAATGAGCCCGCTGAGGTGGTTTGGGCATCTGTTATGGATGCCTCCTGGCAGCCTCCCTTTGGAGGTTTTCCAGGCACAGACAACTGTGAGGACACCCGGGGTAAATCTAGAAGATTAGAGAGATTATATATGTCATCTGGTCTGGGAACACCTCGAAATCTTCCAGAAGTAACTGGAAAGTATGGTTCAGGAGTCTGCTGCCACCACGACTGACTTCAGAAAAACAAAGAGCATTGAATGGATAGATTTTGTAAAAAGCTTAACATATTCAGTTTAAATGTAAAACAAACAGAAAATCCGAGCTGCAGCTTCTGTTTATACTAAAGCCAAGGATAACAGAGCGCACTGTACCTCCATTGGAAAGACACAGGCTGTTTAAAGTCAGATGACCTGTGCGATTTTGGTCACTCCTAGTTTGGAAGAAGGACAGAGGAAAAACCACAGCAGGTTAGCAGTTTATCAGTTTACACTGTTTTGGCAGCCTGCATGAAAACACCACCAACCTGTACAGCAGCTCCAGGGCCACGGTGTCTCCATAGTCATGGGACACCAGATTCACTCGCTGGTTGCTCAGACCCAAGTGGGCCACCAGGGCTTCAACCACACTGGCCTGCTCGAAGATGGAGTACTTATGGGGCCGCTGGTACATTACAGCACAGTAAAAACACATGTTAGACACGTTTTAATCAGTCGATGTATAATGATGGATTTTCTGTGTCTAGCTTTCACCCACCGGTTTATCACTGAAGCCAAAACCGAGGAAGTCCAGCGCAATCACACGATGGAATCGTTGTGTGAGCGGATCCCAGATCTGTATGAGAGGAGGGGGAAAAAGAAAGGATAGGTGGGGGTCCCAAACACACCCTTACAGTTCTCCATTTGTTTATCCACTGGGCATGTGCAGAGAGATGGGCACCTTGCTCCAGTCATAGCTGGAAGTGGGGAAGCCATGGAGTAGGATGATGACATCTGAGCTTCCCAAAGCACCGAGAGAGTCTGAGAAGAGACCACAGATCAAAGACATATTTGTGCTTGACTGGCATGTTCTGGTAGCACTAAGACTGACGTGTTACCTCTGTAGAAGATTTTCCAGCCTCTGAAGTGGAAGACCTTCCCAGCACCGTGCCACTTCTGCAGCGCAGTGGACAGCTGAGGGGGCGGGATGTGCAGGTACACAGCCACCAAAGGGATGCAGATCAAACCCACATGAATCCACCACTCTCTCATCTTGAACTCAGCCGTGGGGGGAGTCGCATTCCTGCCTGTGAGATGGACGCATGAGCGACAACACGTTAGATAAGAAACCTGCAAGATTCGCATCGATGCACAAGTTGTCGCAGATGCAAGGGGGGAGGAAAGGCCATGTCTTCCTGCTGCCTGCACTGCAACAGTAATTTATCACTGTGCAACTCATTAAAGGAGACAAACCCGCTGTCAGTTATCTATAAATGATCGATAAGTCATTACAACTCCAACCTTCCACCAGACCGGTTTACTTATACGAGACCGACGCTGCTGCAGGTTGCTGTACTCACATAAACACTGTGACCCGTCTTCAGCAGACCTTCGCCCCGTGTTTGGGATCCATTACTGCGGAGGAATTTCCTGCCGAGCGGAATAAGGCGACACTTTTCAAAGATTAAAATAAATTCACTGAGGTCTCACTCTGCCGCTACGCACACGAGGAAAGAGACTGAAGCGAGTAGCTTAGTTGGTTGTGGTTATTGTCAGTCAACACTTAAGTAAGCCATCATCATCTTAGCCGTTATTATACACGATCTTCGATGGGCTGACAATAGACTGCAGGAGAGAAGCACAGTGCCACCTGCCGGTCTGGATGTGCAACAGCATTTTATCGTTTCTGACTACATTCATTAACTGGAAAACATCTTAAAAATGTGAAATTTGATCCAGCAAGACTGTTTTCTTTTTGTCTTTTACATTGATTTTATATATAAAATAAAGTGAAATTATTTTATTATTATATTGAGGATTTAGTCAGTTCCATAATAATAATGAGTGTCCTGCAGCCAGTGTCCGGCAGCCTCGCCTCTGTCAGTGCGCCCCAGGGTGGCTGTGGCTACGCTGTAGCTTGCTATCACCAGTGTGTGAATGTGTGTGTGAATGGGTGGATGATTGTGTGCAGTGTAAAGCGCTTTGGGGTCCTTAGGACCAAGTAAAGCGCTATACAAATACAGACCATTTACCATTATCATAGTTGTTGTTTTTATTTAATTTTTAAATAAAAAACGTTTTATTTTGACATATTTAGGTATTTTAATCTCTTAATAATTTTATTTTTCACTTCTTCTCCTTCTTTATGTTTTTATCATATTGAAATATTTGCTTCAGCATATTGTATTTTAATATAATATTTTACATATAAAATGTATGTATGTCAAACATTTTTTAAGTGCATGTCATGTTCTGTGTACTGGATGTGGATATATGCATGAAAGGGTCCCTTTGGTACATCTTTTAAACGTTTTTAAGAGAAACGCATCTCCTAAAAATCAGTATTGATTTACAATCATTCTATCAGTCAGTCATTCATTGGCAAAAGTAAAAGTAGTTTGTTTGTTTTTTTAGGAGAGGGGAAGACAAAAACCTCTTCGGGCACCCATAGTTTTTATATTTTAATTTCAGAGGACTGTGTTTTCTCTCCTAACAGCAAAGATGCACTGTAGCAGATTTAACTATTAGCTCATTTCTATTTG
>NW_005187453.1:1240929-1246668 GCF_000239375.1 Pundamilia nyererei
ATATATATATATACACAACTAAACCATAGTCTTTAGTTCTTTACTTCAGCAAAGAAAGGTCAGGCCTGGCATTGTTGGAGCAGAGAGAGCTATCTCCAAACATTTTTTCACAAAGCTGCCATTGTACACTGCTCACATTACTCACATTACTCACAATACACTTCATCTCTGAATTTGCCAGATAAACAAACCAACTGTCAAACAGGACTCGATTACCGCAACGAATTTAAATAATATAGTCTCCAACTGTTGCGAAAATTCCACTCATCACAGCCCGTTATTGTCATTGTCCACAAACACAACAGTTATTTGAAGAAAACACTCAAAATAAGCCACACAGCTCTTACCAAGTTAAGCCAGAGTGACTTTTCAATTATGAACACTTGTAGTCTGAAAATCTGTCCAAAAACAAGACAAAGCAACGGAATTTGTTTATTAAGACAATGGTGGCCAAGGCAAAGCATTCAATGGTCACTTTGTTAGGTACAGATGTTCAGTTGCTCATTAAAACAACCTTGTAGGATTTACAGATTGATGTGAAAAAGAGAAAATATCCAGTGAGTGGCAATTCACTAGCTGATAGGAAGGCAACAGCAAGTCAAATAATTACTTGTTAAACCAAAGTATGCAGAAGAGCATCTCTGAATGCCCAACATGTTGAACCTTGAAGTAGATGGGCTACAGCAGCAGATGACCACACCGGAAAAGCTTTGAATAATTTTGGCATAAACATGAAAGCATGGATCCACCCTGCCTTTCCAGTTCAGGCTTGTGGTGGTTGTGACGTAATGCTGCAGTGGACGTTTTATTGGCAAACTCCTCGCCTCTTTAGTATCAACTGAGCATCATTTAAGGGCACCTTAAACACCTTACCTGAGTAGTGTTGCCGGGCAGGTCTATCCCTTTATGACCACAATGTTCCCATCTTCTGATGGCTGATTGGAACAGGATAACACACCATGTCACAAAGCTTAATATAATCTCAAACTGGTTTCTTGAACATGAAAATGAGTACACTGTACTGACATGGCCTCAACAATCACCACATCTCAGTGTAGCAGAGCACCTTTGGGATGTGTTGGAAGAGGAGATTGGAGTCATTGATGTGGAGCAACTTTGAGATGCTGTCATGTCATTATGGAGGAAATCTCAGAGGAAATTTCCTGCAGTGAAGTATTTAGGCAGCTCTATAGGAAGAAAGGTGGTCCCAGTCAGTACTAGGAAGACATAACTGGTGAGGGGCCGAGTGTGTTTATTGCCAGTATTGGCAGCATTGGCCACTCTGACATTTGGCAATGGTGCAGGAATAAAAAAATACAGTCTTATTATGAGGAAAATCAAGTAGATGAAAACCAGACCTTCTACAAAGTGTTTTCCTTCCATCCTGTAGGGATGATGATTTTCAATACAGCGCAGTCCACATTTGAGAACTGCAAAACGGTGAAACACTGCATGATAAATGACAAACATGGCCCTGCAGTTAGGCTAAATACATTTTTTATTTTTAAAAACCATACACATTACTCGACAAGTTTCAAATGTAAATCCAATCACGATATCCATTTAAAATGCTCAAGATAAAACAGACATGAAGTACTTTTATTTCCAAATGTTAAAAGATAAAAAAATAATAATCCATAAAACAGATGGAAAAAAACATTCATTCCCATTACAGGAAGAAGCTACAGAACAAACTCCTCACATGGATTCCTCTCGCTTTTTTCCAATTTCTCACTCTCAATCCTAGCTGCTATTTTGTCGTCTGTAAAACAAGGAAAACAAACCATTTATGACTTTACATTTCCACCTTCCACTTCCCTGTCCGCGGCCCTTCAGGTGAAGCCGGCCAGACGGCTGCAGGAAAAATCTGCAGCCCGCTGCCCGAGTTTATCCCTTGTGTGTGGTTGGCAAGCACCATCCCAAACATTTAAGCGTGTTCTAAAATGCAAACTAAAGAGAGGCCTCTTCTCTTTCACATCATTTGCACCCTGAGATGAATCTTCCAGAACAAAAAAAATAAATAAATAAAAAAAATCCCAAAACATTTTAGTGGCCAAAACCCCCGTTCCCCATAGAACACGATTGGTGTCAAATCATCCAAAATTTGTTAGGTACGATGAAAGGTATCATCAGCATTGCCATAAAAATACAAAGGTACAATTTTATTACGATTTGTATCAAAATTCTTTTTCCCCAAAGGAACGTTATGAAATAAGTACCCTGTGCAGATAGATACCAGTGTATGCCTCGGCTTTTATTCTTGAAAAATGCACAAATGTCGAATTCTTTAGCGCTTCCAGTACATCAGGTGTCAAAAATAGTTTTACAAACAAACCAAATGCAGCAACGTTTGTTATTAATAATGGTTTAAAGGAGTCTTCTGAATAGGGTGGTGGTTGTTGGTGGATTTAAATTTTTTAAAATGCCAACAAACCAGAAATAGTCAGAGGAATAAAATTAATATTTACCTAAAGCGTAAAGAGAATGAAATATGAAAAATGGTTCACTTTGTTTTTGACCAAAGATGAAGATGTTTTTGCTATCTAAATACACAAGCTCTGAAGCAAAAAGGGGTTTTCCCCTCTCATTTAAATTAAATACTTTTTCTATGCCTGAGTAAACAAATGTCAATATTCTACATTGGCGGGGAGTGGGAGGGGGGCTGAGAAAATTCAAAAATATAAATAAAATGCACCATTTAGGGGAAAAAAAGAAAGAAAAAGACCAGTGTCCGTATTTATCAAGCATCCAGAGGGAGGAAATCAGTCTCTGCTGTCCCCACATGTTAGATGGAGGATGACTTTGGTCCTGCTTTTAGCTGTGGAGGTCTTTTTTTTCCTCTCCCCCATAAGGAGTCTCCTAAAGGCGATAAATGATGGGACCAAGATTGTCTAAATTATTACTGAAGCCAAGGCACACTGACGTTTAGCCTATGTGAAGGTCTTACTGAGAAATAGACACACTCGTTCAGTAGATAATACAGCGCTAGTTTGAACTGCAGCGGTCATAAAAAAAAAAAAAAAAAGAGAACAAAAAAGTTGATCAAAGTCATTTTGGTGCTTTTGGCAGAACATGTTTTAGCGTTAACGCACCCACAAGGCCTTCGTCAAATTAATCTATGCTTGTGAGTGCAACATACCAGCTAAAAGAAGAGATTTTCATTTTATGGTTCCAAATCGAAAAGAAGAACTCCTACTTTACGCTTAAGCGCTTCATAAAGGACCTTGTATCTGACTCTGAGGTAAGACTTTGTTTCCTCCTCCCAGCTTTCGGCAAGATAAATAAGAGCCTGGGATTATTTTCTAAACTCCCTTTAAATAACTGAACCTTTCAACATGTGGAAATTCCTGAACACAACATAATGACTGAAAAAGAGAATCCAGAACTCCAGAAGGTTTTGTGCACATGAAAACTAGCGAAGAAATGGAAGAAGTTAAATATTTATAGCGATGTTAGTGGACTAGAGGCCTTAATTATCTTTCCCGTCCCGTCTCCTGTGAAAACACCTCGTCAGATGGACCTCTTTTTTCTATACAAGCCTTAGTGTTTATCGGTTTGGCTAGAAGGTTCTATATTTATCTACAAATATATAACAAATAAAACTTGCAGGCAAAAATAGTTAAGTTTCAATAGAAACACCCCTTTTTTTTCCTGAAAATACAGCAGTATCTGAAATAATCCTCTCATTCGTTTCTTAATCTGTCCCAGTTTTCTGCATCATACATCAGGAAGCTCTTTGCCTACAAACAGAAAAAAAGTATCTACAAACTTTGTAAACAGACCTGCTTTTTTTCCCTCCAAAAACATAAATAACTCAAAATATTAACAGCCGATGGAGCAGAAATAAGTTTCAAAATGAGCAAGGGCCAAAGAGATAAATATACAACACCATTCAGATAAAAGAGAAGCTAAAGGTTCGTTCATAACTCTTACAGACGATCTTCAAGCCAGGAGGAGCACCTCCCTTTCTCAATTAAAATATAATATAATAATAAAAACAGGTCACTTTCAATCTTAGTTTATAGTCACCCCTTGTTACCGAGAAAAACAAGTGTTACCAAGGAGGGAGGGGTGAAGACAGAGTCCTTGTGTTGCAGTGGGATAATAATAACCAAAAATAAAAGAAGACCAAAGAATCCACACCAAGCCGTACATTCCTCTGAATGTTTGCTGTTCTTTAAGTCCAACCCAAGCCAAGCTCACACAAGACGCCGCTCTCCGTCTAACCCTTCGTCTCGACGCTCCTAGTGTCCGTTCGATTTGTCTGAGTTGAGCTCCTTGGTGGCGGGTAGAAAAGAGGTGGTGACGTGTGGAGCTGGGTCAGATCAAAGCGAGGTCTCCAGGCTGTGTAGTGGGCTCCCTGGGGCTGAGGGGGTTCCTGACTTGAGGCCCTCGGGGAGGAGGTGGTTACTGCTCTCCACAGCGTTATTGTTCTGGTTCGGGGAAGGAGAGACTGGCGTGGTGGGGGCAACGGTGGTGGCAGGCGAAGGTGTGGGTGAGGGCGGTGTGGGGGTAGCGTTGCGCGGGCTGGCCGAATTGCGCTTGGTGGGAGCATCGTCCTCCGCGTCTGTGTCATCAATGAGGGGGATATGGGGCTCAGAGTCCTCTATCCGAAATTCGGGGTGGGTCATAAAGTTGTGGATGGATGATCGCGACTCTGGCTTCTCCAACCCCTCATAGAGGGAGATGGAGCTGCGGAATGCCTTCACCACCCGGATCTGGAGGGAAGGAGAAGGGACAGGGAGCAGGAAAGGTGTATTTAGTCACATTCGGTAGTGATAAGAGTGCGCCGCTCTATTTTAAAACCTGGAAAACACCACAGATAAAAACCACGGATTTAGGTTTTACTGGGCCAGAATAGGTGAGTTTTTAGGTGCTTCAAAACCAGAAATCTGTGAGGGGGGGGAGGGGGACTCCCAGAGAAACGTGCAGGTGTGCTGTTATTTCTAGTAGTAAAGTTTTACACTAATCTGGTAATGAATAGTTGTCTCCAACCATCATCTACGGTTCTAGTTGTATTTTAATGTATAAACAGGAGCAGCCCATATTCTTTCATTTCTGTCTCTCAGTGAATATAAAAATACCCAAAGACTAAAAATGAAAATGTATACTAAATAAAAATCTAAAGATTAATATCGCCAATAAAAAAAAAAAAAAAAGGTCTCAACTTTCTACGCTGCAAGAAAAGTGGGGGTTTTAATGTAAGCAGCACTGTGAATTGCTGCAGAAGTGCAGATTAATGACAGTTTATAGGAAAATCTTCCAGGTGGTGTACTGTATCCAAGTGCAATTTGGATTGTTGTTCACCCTCTAGAAGCCCAGGAGGGACAGTGACATGTAAACAGCAATGCTGTAAGCTATACAACTCACCGCTCCAGAACTTACACCTGTTATTATTGGTATTGCAGACATTTCAATTTGAAGCGTTCCAGAGATATTGCTTTAAATCCCAAAGACAGATGTATGCACAGACTGTACATAAGGAGTACTGTTTCAGAGTTTCCATCAGGAAAGTTGTTATATCCGGTGGCTGCTGTGGCCTGTGTGGGTGCCTGTGTTTAATGTTGCACTCCACTATCCTCCTGCTACAATGCTAATTGCCTGGTGACTCAGAACCCTTGAGTCCCATATGTGCAGCACTGCACAAAGGAGGAAAGATAAGGGAACCCAGGGAATACATTTCCCACTTCCAGCAACATGTATTGTGTAAATACTGTGTGTACGTCTGTATGCACTTTA
>NW_005187453.1:1246756-1251809 GCF_000239375.1 Pundamilia nyererei
AGTAGCTGTACCATAGTAAAAGGTACAATGGAATTAAGCTAATGAATTAGGACAGCTGTATGCACTTGATGGGAGCTGCATTTTGGAGCTTTGTTTGGGATCAACTCTTGTTTTGGGAAGTCAGAAGTAAGGAAAGGAGGAGTGGGTGAAGTAGCACGGTATAAGCTAAACAACCCAGCTACATCAGCACCATCTATAGACTGTGTGGATGCATTGCACAGATCAGATGCCTGTTAATTGGTGCTAATAAATTCCACTCACATAAAGACTTTTTTGAGATAACTGCACAAACGCAGATTTTGGTGTCAGCGAAGCCAATAACTTTGATATTGTCTGGGTAATGCATAAAGTCCACTCAAACCAGCCTAACAATAGTAAACAGCCTCATACAGTTACTGTGACAGGGAGAACAGTTCAAATCTGATCTGGTCTTTGTACCAGCTTATTAACATGTTTATTTCTTCCCTAAAATTGGGGATTGTTCATAAACTATGTGCTTTTTTGAGCCAGCCTCCAAGCTGCCATATGAAGTACTGCATTTGCATTTTGCAATTGCACAGTAATTTAATCTTTATGCCCTATTTGGTACAGAAGGAGCGAATGAAAATATAACGCTTCAAGCCATCACTGTTCCATAAAAGGCTTTCAATTGCAATCTGATGGGCTGGACTGATCAGATGTGCGAAGTGTGCAAATCGAATGCTGGTTGAATATTAAAGACTTTCTGAGAGACAGAAAAACTAAATCTGTTGGAGACAAAACCTGAAACTAGTCTTAAGAGTAATTAAAAAGCAACTTCGGGAAATCGGTCAATATCTCAGGGAGAGTACAAACCAGTGTCAAACTTGATGCAATGTGTTTTTTGTATTAGTATTTCACAAAACACTTGGTAGAGTCCTGTGTCTGATTAATTAAAATGCAAAAGGGAACCAAAAATAAATAAATAAATGAAATGAGGGGAATGGCGTTCTTTCTACAAGAACACACCAAAAAAGAGAAAATAAGGGATAGAAGCTGGACACAAGAAATTACTGTTGTTGGGCATGCTGATCAAAAAGTAAGGACAGCTGGAGAAAAGGACAGATGGAGACAAAGAGAGTGAGAAAAGAAAGGAGTGGAAGAGAGACAGAAAGAGAGAGTGAGACAAAGTAAAGACTGAGGGTGAGAGGCAGAAAGAGGAGAGAGACAGAAAGACAAAAAGAGGGGTGGTCAGTTATAGCTTATGCTTGTGGAGTTAAAAAAAAAAAAAAAGAAAAGAAAGAAAGCTGCAGCAGCCAAGCATGTCTACAAGCTGGTATACATGTCAAAAACAGCACAAAGAGAGAAAACTCACAAACGAGACCAGAGACTTTGAACCCATGCAGAGCGCGGCGCTACCTTGTGTTCAATGGTAGTAAACCTTTGAGTATAGCCCATGACACATTTCACAGAATCTAAAGAAGAATACGTGGGGAGTCAGTGGTATTCATTGTTTTTAGGTCATTTTGGCAGCAACCTGCCCTTTGGACACATTTTGCCAACAAACAAGCTTTCACACACAGAAAATTGTCCAAATATTTTAAGGAAACCTGAAAGGAAAATATTAGGTTAATAATGAAGAATCCATGCCCACAAGCACCCATAAGTGTCAGGTCCAGAGATCTGAAGAAGTCGCACCTAAAAATAGAACTAAATGTTGCTGCAGCACTGCACGATTTGTCAATATTGCAGAGGCAAAAACAACATCGGCTCTGCTGTTGATGTGCCTGAGAAAAATCCCACAAGTTTACATTCAAGAGCACAGTCATTTATTCCATTTTACTCTTTTTGTGACATCTGTAAAACATTTAAAATTCCCTGCTCGTCAGGTGGTCTGTCTTTAAACTCTGAAAGAGAAAAACAAAAAGTGTCACTGTCAGCAGGCACAGAGGGTCGAAAGGAAGGAGTTTGGAAACACCACCATCAAATGACCAAATCCAGTCTCGGCACAGTGACCTTCCTATGTGAGCGGATGAATAGTGTGATGTTAAAAGGCAGTGCATCCAAAGACACCAGTAAATTACACCTTATTACCACTTGATGCTATTGCGGCAAACCATTTCTTCTGGAAAAGCCAAGGTCTTATTTTCACCACTGACATTCAGTTCGTGTCTACTCTTTTAGACCGTGATCATGGGCATATACTCAAAACATTTACCTAGCTAGGGACTAGAGAGCTGCGACAAAGACCCATGAGTGCTACAGAGGCACAAGGCAGACTGAGGCAGCTGCAGACAAACCTGGAGACTGTCAACCCAGAATATAACTTGTTTTTTGTTTTTGTTTTTAAATCATAGTAAATAAACATCACCCCCCCCCGAAATAACAGTAAACCTTGTTCATTTCTGAGACCAAAGCAGAAGCAGAACAGAAAACATGATGACACAGAGATAACACCTCGACAGTAGAAGCGACCTGGTTACAAGGTACATATATATAGAGCAGTGTTATCGAAGCAATATGGAAGATGTGGTTTTGAGGTCTTTTTTAAAGAATACAGGGGAGAACATTAGGAGAAGCATGAGAGAGGAAAAGTGTCAACGTTAGGTGAGAAGAAGAGTGGAGAAGGAAGATGTTAGAAGAAGAAATAAAAGTCTCATGCACTAGAGGAGAACACGCACTCACACCCCACAGTGGCAGAAGCGGTGTTGGCGGCAGTGGCAGAAGTGGTAGTAGTAGAAAAGGCTACATGTGTAGGGCTAGAAACATTGGTTACATCGTGCTGTTGTTGGCTGGAGTTGGAGGCCTGCCGCCTTAGAGCCCCCTGAAAGGAAGTTCCACTCTGGAACGCACTCACTACATCCATCTGCAAAGAATCAGACAGCGTGACAGGAGAAAAAGCCCAGAGGAAATAAAAACACAACACAGCCAGAGGAGAGAGAGAAAAGAGAGAAAAATAAAGAAAAGGCACCAGTAACCATAAGAAAAAAATGGCACTTTGAAATTGGATTTAGACATTATAATTAAAAGAGAGAGGAAAAAGGGGACGGTTGGGTTTAAAGGCACTGATCGGAGGGAGCTCTTACTCCAAAAATCTGACCTCACTTTCACTCTTTTCTCTGCAGATTCCTTCCATACTTCCAGCTATAGCCATGCCAATACTCTTTAAACATTCAGCTGTTCTATCGTGCTGTCCATCCAATCCAATTCACTTGCTTCTCATCAGTACCTTCAAACTAGATTTAGCAGATAGAGTCAGACTGAGTCAAATAAAAAACAAAAACATAGGCAGAGGACCCTGCTTTAGCTCAGAAGCAGAACAGAAAAATTAGAGAAAGGCTTTTTTTTTTAAGGGCACAAGCCATTCTTTAGGAATGCCAAGAGAAAGAAC
The DNA here is from genome assembly GCF_000239375.1 of Pundamilia nyererei. Taxonomy (NCBI): domain Eukaryota; kingdom Metazoa; phylum Chordata; class Actinopteri; order Cichliformes; family Cichlidae; genus Pundamilia; species Pundamilia nyererei. The sequence continues at coordinate 1,250,106 of NW_005187453.1, forward strand.
AAAATAGATTTTAAGCTGGAAGAGCAGTAGAGAGTTAAAGGGTTTATGGCTTTTGATTCCCTTGGTGTTGGGGTGTGGTGGTGAGTGCTGCACGTGAAACTGCTGAGACTTGTCACCTGAGTTTGGATGCGATTGAGGCCTCGGAACCACAGGATCTGGCCTCGACGAAGCTCCCGTTCAGCATGGTCGATCTCATCCATGTCCTCCAGCTCCTCCAACTCTTCGTCTGGGATCTCCTCTTTTTGGGTGCCATGACCTGCTGTTTTCAAGAATTTTAAGCGGCTGGTGGGTATTGAAGAGATAACCTGGAAGACAATGAGGATACAAGTGAGCAACCGTGACTCCTGATGAAGTTTTAGCCCCCCGTGCAGTTTAATCATGGCTTGTTCTGCCGTGATTAAGTTAATCGCCGACATTAAGCGGACAGTGACCATGAAAATTTGATGGCCAGTTCAATAACAAGCGGTTTGCTCTTGGGCTCCAAGCCCCTCCCACTGCTGATGAACAGGAGGATCCTTGCACATGATCACATGCAGATGCTGTTCAGTCAATTTAACAAGAAGGCAAAAACTTTACTCCTCAAGCACTAGCCACAAAGATCACAAAGTGGAATGCAGATGAGTCAGACACATGCCTGGTGATTTTAAATCACACAATGTCATAATTAGAAGTTATCAGACAACACCCCCCCCCAAAAAAACAAACAAACAAACAAACAAACAAAAAACCCAAAACAAACAACAACAACAAAAAAACAAAACAAAAACAAAACCCCCGACATTGCTCTGGACATTAACCATTGCTCTGGTCTGTGGGAATACAATCCACTACGAGGGTTCCACACTGTTTGGCTAACATACAAAACACACAAATCCATCTGGTGTAAAAATGGATCCATCCAATATGGCAACCCCTTATTAAAAAGACAGCAGCCAAAACAAGCTTACGGTACTGTTACCCATATTAACTGTAACTGTATAGCCTGGTAACACTAAGGGTTTCTCCTAAATATGTATTTTCAAAAATATGTAATTCTCTGAGTCTTCAGCTTTTAAGATACTGAGGGTGCATTAAGAATCTACCGATGTGCCAAAAGATCCCAGTCGACTGTGTCACGCGGCCTAGAATTGAAGACTGCTGAACTCCATGCACCAACAGGTGTGTGAACACATGTTGTCAGCGTCTATTTAGGGGACCGACCGGCCTTTAAGGAAAAGAACAGAGCAATCGCTGCTTTGGAACCAACAATCTTGGTACTTATTCAATTCAGTTCCTCAACTCTCAGCTATGTGCTTTTATAGGACTTGGTGTAGTCCCATTTATGTAAAGCTGGTGACGCCAGCTGGCAAAACTGATATTAATATAAGTGCTGATCAGGATAGATGTGAAACAGAACAACATTAAACATTCGTTATGAACCTCCAGTCATTACTATAAACTGCAGTGAGCGATCTCACCCTTCAATCCTTAGAAAAAAAACAAACTATATTTTTCAACTCATGTATAAAAGGTAAAGAACTCAAAAAGTATAATATTTAAATTTTAAAACATGTACCATTGAACTACTAATATTTTACTACATTGAAATAACTTTTCAAAATTGAAACAACTGCAAAAGAAATATCTTTAATAATCCCCTTAAAGGTCAAATTAAAATAATAAAACGGAATAACTTTGATGACCACATGTGTTTGTGGTAGCTAC
>NW_005187453.1:1251849-1254389 GCF_000239375.1 Pundamilia nyererei
AATCAATCAATCAATCAATCAATCAATCAACCAACCAACTACTAATTACTAATCTCTTCACAGCAGCGGGACATAATGTACTGTTACACGTCTCTGACAACACCCTGTACCTACTAGATTAGAGCTGACACATGGGGGCAGTGTAATACCGCATTTCTGTACCTTGCCAACATAAGGTAAAGCTCAGCTGTACTTTCATACCTGTCCCCACAGAAGAGAGCCGAAACCTAAGAAAGTACACCACAGCCACTGGTCAGTCGTCAGAGCCACGCAGCTGAATGGCTTCCCTCCAAACTGCACAATAACAATCTATGAAAAAAATAAAATAAAAAAAGGAGCAAGAGAGGGAGACTTAATCAAAGTGTAAAACCTCAGATTTCACCTGTGCAGACTGATGCTTCAGATAAGACTTAGTCTACTGTACCTGAATAATAAAGGTACCCAAGACAATACTACAGAAGATTGGGTTGTTGAAGATGCCTTCAAAGACATTCCTTTCACCGTGGATCTTACGGGCATTGATCTCATTGAAAAGCTGCATCATTACAAAGGTATTGAAGACAATGGTGTAGTGTTCTGAGGGTGGGGCATGGAGGGGTGCATTCCTGCCACTGTCAATGTCCAACAATTTCTCTCCTACAGAGGGGGGAAAAAAAAAAAATCCCAGTCAAGAAAAAGAAAATCTTGGATAACAGTGCAGGGTACAGAGAACATCTTCAGACACAAAACCCTTACCAGCAAAGAGCAATGTAAAAATGATGACTAGCTGATAAACTCCATGACCCAGGATGTTCTTCATCATGGTGCGGGAGATAAGAGGTTTGTTGCGGCCGTATGGCTTCCTTAGCAGCAGGGCTTCTGTAGGGGGCTCTGTGGCCAGAGCTAGTGAAGCAAAAGTGTCCATGATCAAGTTGACCCACAACATCTGTACAGCTTTCAGTGGAGAGTCCTAGTGCAAGAGAGCGAGTCGCCAAATCAGGTTATGGAAATTCAGATCATCTATTAAACACATTTCGATCCCCACGAACCAAATTACACGTTTATGAGCTGGAGCAGTGACTGCACTGAGGAGTACATATTTTGTTATGAGGTGTAAGATTGATGGCAGGTAGGAAACAAACAAATCTTTTTCGTAATGAACGAAGACATGAGAGCCAGGTAAGCTGCTCTTGGATACTGTTGCATTTCCACAAGGACAAATTTCCAAATTTCCAAACATTATACATAAAAGCCTTTATTTCTCCTCAGTTTATTGCTGGATCTTCATTCCCTCTGCTTCAGCTCTTTCAATGTGTTGCTTGTGGTACCAAGTTAATTTCCATTCAGAGCATAACAGTGAAATAACTCTTCAGACACGCAATAAAGAAAAAAAAATCAAAAACAAAATAACCCTAAAATATCTAGGTGCTAACCTGTGTGATGCATGCTCCTGTAAACGCTACAATGACAGCCACCACATTGACCGTTAGCTGAAACTGAAGGAACTTGGAGATGCTGTCATAGACGTTTCGACCCCACATGACAGCTTTAACGATGCTGGAAAAGTTGTCATCAGTCAGAATGATGTCAGATGCCTCCTTGGCAACATCTGTCCCAGCAATGCCCTGGAGACAACAAGATGATCATTAAGAATCTGTTCCAGCTATCCACCAGATATTTAACAAGATGATTAAGTGGCCTAAATTCTGACTTCTTTCTAGTTGACTGCCAGAGTTACCATGGGATACTGAGCAAGATGTTGATGTTAAGAATGACCCAATTTATATTTATGATTAAACCTTATTTAAGAAATTATACACAAGTAACTTACCATGGCGAAACCAACATCTGCTTTTTTCAAGGCAGGACCATCATTCGTACCATCCCCTGTCACTGCTACTACTTGTCTCTGTTCTGCCACTGTGCTATCAATAATACCTAGAACAGAAAAATGTCAAACTTTAAAATAAAACTGTTACAGCCTAAAAAAAAGAAACGGAAAAAAAGAAAAGAAAAAAAGGCTAGCAGCAAAAGAAGAAAACAAACAAACACATTAGTTCACTTTTTCCATTTTTACCCATGTCAGAGAAACATAACTACCTTTGACTAAGGTGTGTTTGTCTGTGGGGGAAGAGCGAGCCAATACTCGAAGTTTGGGCCAGATCTTGTCAATGCGTTCTTGTTCAATCTAGAAACATGAGACAAAACCCTAATAGAATCCAAACAGCACATCTGCAACAGTCTCTGAGGTACACTATTTTGCTGTGGCCCACCTCTCCCTTTTCATTGCGTATCCTGCGATTGAACTCTTTTCCCTCCACGCAGAGGAAGTCATCTCCAGGCTGTAGGATGCCACACTTGGTGGCGATGGCTCGAGCTGTGTTGATGTTGTCCCCAGTCACCATCCGCACGGTGATGCCAGCACGCTGGCATTTCCTGATAGCATCTGGAACCTGAAGGGAAGCACAAAAAGCACAGGAAAAAGAAATATCACTAGGGATTATCAATCTAAGTGTTCAACTAAATTGTATTTTTTTTTTTATATCTATCTATCTATCTAT
>NW_005187453.1:1254750-1264798 GCF_000239375.1 Pundamilia nyererei
ATATATATATAGATATAGGATTCTAAGCACTAAAAAAAACAAAACAAACACTGGTTCATTTTTTTTTTTTTAAACGAAGGGGCCCATTATTTCCAAACCTCATCCTTTCCTACAAGCAAGCCCAGCACACCTGTCCAGTACATAAAATGGCAGAAAGCCAACTAAATGAGCGACAGTGAAGCATCTAGCAAGCAAATGACCTAACTTTTTCAGGCAAGGATTATACTCCCTCACCAACGCCCACAAACAGTTGCAAACACCACAGAAGCATAGTTGTGCTTTCTTGTCTACTTGTAGGATGCAATGTACAGATGGCGCCTTTGAGGTGTAGAAGTTGCCTGGATACATTTGCATGCAAACTAGAGAGTACTCTGACATCTGCACCGAGTCTCAGGTACACCCTGATGATAAACATTTATGTCACTCAGATCCTAGAAAACCCTTGTGTACATACAGATATGGAAATTATAAAATTGATGTAACAAATGGGTCCTCCTGGAGTAAGCGCTCCCTTTAAAGAATTTTTTTTTTTTGCTTTGCTTAAAAAGTGTGTGTGCCCAACAGTCCAGTAGATGAATAAAGCTGACAACTGACAAATAAAGCTCTTTTACATGTGCTTGTTAAATGCTCAAAAAAAAACTTATTCCAACAGCTTTAATCACTTTATTTTTGGAAACTAGATTCACCTCAGCTAGTATAGACTGCTAAATTAGGTCTATTGTTTTTACTGTTTACATTCACCCATCATTTATTTTGTGTTGCTTCCAAACCACCTGAAATGGAGTCATTGATGAGTTTAGTTAAAATGGTTGGTCCACAAATTGAGTGCAAACTCTGCAAACAGCAGTTTCCATAGAACTGTCAGCCAACTAGAATTGACGTATTCTAATGTTTGATCTAATTATGGTTTCTTAATGATAGACACATCATAGTGTCACCAATTCCAGCAATCTGCCAGTATCAGCAGTGTGGCAGTTTCTCCTTCATACACGTTTGGACAACAACCATTCTAAATACTTCTTTTTGAGTTGTTCAATGTGCCACATCAAGCAATGGGTTCTGACTCAAAGCCAAAAGACGGACCTTCAAATGAAGTGCAGATAAATACTCTACCTTTGTAGACAGCTTCCTTACTAGCAATCAAACAAGTGAAACTGTTTGTGCATAAACTCACTAACATTAGTGTAGCCACTAACCTCTGGTCTAACAGGATCTTCAATGCCAACCACACAGACGCAGGTTAGTCCACTGAGGATATCATTTTCATTGTCCCAGTCAGGCTCCCCATCAGAAGCAGGAAAATCTCTGTATCCAAGGCAGATTGTTCTCAAGCCCTCTGAGGCCATGGGCTCGATCACTTTCTTAACCAAGTCATCTCTGTCCCGTGGGCGGAACACCTTTGGCTCACCATTAGCTGTCAAGATTTTATAGCACCTGAAATGTGTAAAGACGACACATTAAATCATAAATGTAAAGGAAAAGAAAGAAAAAGAACGTGTAGGAGGGCGAAACATCCAAAGATGAAAGCCATTAATGGCTTGGAGTTAAGAAACATGGATAAAGACAGAGATAGGTACAGACGCATAAATGTAAAAAAAATGTCATTTAGACTTGATAAAAGGGTAAGAGAAGAGGAGAAGACAAAGCATTTGAATGGTGAGCTGCAGCAGTAAGAAGTCACACTAAGCCCTCTGTGGGTTAAAAAGAAGCCTGCTTGGTTAAGAGGCTTACAGAGCTGTTACCGGCTCATTTTCTCAGTGCCTGTTTTTAAGTCACAACGTAAGGGGCTTGGGTGGGATGCACTTGAACTTCTTAGCTGCTTAAGCCATTACACATATCATTTACAGCAAAGTCTGGCCAGCCGAATGAGTACAAAAAAAAAAAGAGCTATGGAACAACCTTTCATTTAGCTGATCAGACATCCATGATTTCATGCTTCTTCAGTAAAGAAATCATAGAGGAATTATTATCTAAGAGGATAATATTAAACCATACAATCCCCCAGCCAAAAAAACAACAACAACAAAACAAATCATAGAAAAGCAGAACATGTGAACAAACATGAAAAGTGAAAATGTCTCTTACTTTTTTAGGAGAATTTCTGAGGCTCCTTTGCTGAACATACGGTAGCTGCCGTCAGCCATCTTTAACACAGTGCTCATAGACTTGCGAACTGAGTTGAAGGTGTAGACCTTGTAGAGTTTCTCTTCAGGAATCTCGTTGCGGATAGCCTGGTAGTCGCGTTTTAACTCCGTAGAAAAGCCGAGCAAGGCACATTCGGTCTTGTTACCCACCTGTCGTGGCAGACCCCCTTCTTTCTCTGGAGGCTAAAAGAAAAAAAAAATAAAAATAAAAATGTGAAGACAAAGTTAATGTGCTACACAGTCAATTTTAGAGGTGCGCTGCTTTTTACAAGCATACCATGATTTTAGTAGTGTAAGCGCAGTTGACTGCAATGCCCAGAATCAGGATGTCTAAAGTGGAGGAGGGGATGTTCTCTGGTTCAGGGACCTTCTTGTAGTGCTTTTCAGCGATGTAGGCCTGCACCACAGTCATGCGATTCATGGTGAGTGTACCAGTCTTGTCAGAACAGATGGCAGTAGCATTTCCCATAGTCTCACAGGCATCCAAGTGACGAACCAGATTGTTATCCTTCATCATTTTCTGTAGGAAGATAAAAAAAATAAAGTCTGACAACACTGAAAGCTATATTTTCTATAATGAAAACATTTTATTTTTGTTTCATGAAATAAATGTGGTGAGATTTTACAACTGAATGACTAACTCCTTGATTAACTAAAGCCCTATGTTGGCTAAATAATACCCTAAAGCCAAGTAATGATCCCCTTTCCTCAAATTGTTAACCAGATTTTAGCAGCTTGATCTTCTAGTTTTAATAGGCTAAAGTGTAAGGTGGTTAGTTCGTGCACAGGTCACTTGGCTAGGAGTCTCACCTTAACAGAATACGCTAAGGAGATTGTTACAGCAAGTGGCAGGCCTTCGGGAACAGCGACCACAAGAACAGTGACACCAATGATGAAGAACTTCACAAAAAATTGAATGTAAACAGGTGTGCACTCCTTAACCCAGGATAGATTCTGGATCCAGAAGGTATCCACTACAAACAGCACCACCAGGATGATAACAGTGATGGCTGACATAACCAGACCTAGAGGCAAAACATGAGAGAAAAGAAAGATATTAAGTTATATTCCTATCAGGACACATTTAGCAGTATGTTGCTTATAGTGGGTGTAATTGTGATTATACAATATAAACAGTTGGAGACGTACAACCCAAAAAAAGTTGGAGTGAACACAAGGGCATGAGAGTACAAGCACATAAAATGTTTTACAATCTACAGCACTCAGCTGTGCCAGAACGAGTGATTTTGACTGACTCACCTGCTTTTCCAATCTGTACTGCTAGTTTGGTCAGTTTTCCCTGGAGAACAGACTTCTCTTTCTTTGGCAGGTTGGCTTTCTTCTTCTCCTCTGCATCTGCTCCTTCGTCACTGTTCAGAGGCTGCATTTCCATTGCAGCACCATCCTGGGCTTTAGCTGCAGCAGAGAGAACAAGACAAGGTTGTTAAAAAGGGCCTGGCTATTCCAAATCTGCACTGGCCATTACTGGTGCTGAGTGTTTTAAATAATTATATAAAGGAATACTGTGTTAAATTCATTTAAGAAAGACTCTAGGATTTATGGAAAAAGCAACGGCTGAAATGAAAGTATGCTGATTTGTCAGTTATGATTTGTCAGTTATGAACACAGAGTATTCATTCACGATCAGGTGCCACGTCAAGCCTACATTTGAATATTTGCTTCCAATTTGCAAGACCAGAAATAAAAACTGCATTCTACAGCTGTGGGTGAATAAGGTTGATACAAGTCAAATAAACGTATTCATCTCTCTGGTAATATTAGAAAACTCGAGAACAGTTTTTATATTTCGTGTCTATAGCATATAATCTAGCTCAACAACAGGCCTGGACTAGATTTCCTCTGCCCCTCATAAAATATCTGTTTATCTGACTTTACAGGTAACAAGTCAGAACAAGTTGATTGAAACGGGATCACAAAAATTGCTGTATGATGAGAATATTTAGAATATGTAGAGCACTGTATCACAAGTGAACTGATTAAATAAAATCACTCAAAATTATAGCATGCTTTGTTGCTTCCCTGTTATCCCAGGAACTGTGGAAATGTCACTGTAATTATGTTTGTGAGCTGACGGCACAGAAGTTAGTTGAAAGATTTTGAATTATTTACCATACTTCCGCCAAGAGGTTTAAAGAACAGGTTACCTAGCTAGTGACAGATCTATTTGAGGCATCTCCTACTCTTCCTCCTTCTGCAGGTAAATTCCCATAAACCTCTCTTCTCAATCTCCCTCAGGGCCACTTTCTGTTCCTGCAGAACTAATGGGAATACCATACCCACATCTAACTAGGTAACCTTGGACACACAAAGCCTCTAATGCCAAAAGGAGGAGAAGAGGCAGCTGGCAGGCCAGCAGGGGCTGGTCTCTGTCATGTCACGCACCATGATAAAATCATTAGCTTTCCTGGGCACTGACGCTATGGCAGTTCCTGCAGGACAACTGAAATATTCTCTTAACATTTTGAAGTCTTAAACAAAGTACACAATTCTTTTAAAGCATGGGGAGCCCTTGTCCAATTTGGGGATACTAAAGGCTCTATTTATGGTACAATGGTATGGACAATAGCACAGTATTGTGTGCGAATGCATGCAGCAGGAAGCAAGAGCACTGGGCTACTGCAGCTGCTGTGGACTGTGGCTTGCTCTGCACTTACATGGTCGGTGTAATCTCAGTCTAAAGGATTACTGCTGATTCCTGGCAGGCAGAGGGAATCTGTGCACAAGGGACCAGCGCCAGGGTTGTGGTCACAGACCCAAGCACTACTGATCATGGTGTCCCAGCAGAACAAGGCTGGCTCGCTGGCTGAGTTACCACTAAAGAGTCTCATTATCATTGTTATCGGTCTGAAATTGCACCAGTGCAAGTCTCAGAGTTTGACTCTGAATAGTTCAGTCTGGGACATCAATAGAAATTAAAATTGAGGGGGGCCTGAGGGAGAGTCAGAGAGAGATGGGTGGGAAAGCAGATGTTCTGGCCCCAGAATTGTTGCATGGCTTTAATCTCCTCATCACTAATCGCTATAACTGGATTCAGTAGCACCTGCTGCTCGAAGCGCAATGTGCCAGGGAAGGACGAGAAAAGAAGAGAGAGAGACAGACAGGAGGACCAGACAGTACAATGGAGAGCCAAGAACAGCCCGTACTAAGTATATGCTGACATAGGGTCATGCAAAAATATGTAATTCCTCATTACTTGCATGAAATTATGGTGGCCAATTATTAACAGACTGGGGCTGTAACCTACCCTCAGGACTGTTAAATGGGGAGGGACCCACTGATGAAGCTAAAGGCTAATACCTAAATGTAGGCACTAAGCTGTATGGCAATTACATGTGGTTAAGCATGTCAGTCTGTGTGTGGGCAAGTTACTCACCTTTCTTTCGATTTTCTACAGAACCATCCTGCTTCTTATCTGTAGAAGAATGCAACACAGAGTTAGGAACATAATAAGCACAGTGAAAATCCAGACTTTTTTTTTTTTAAGGATTAAATAAACTATTTAATCGTATAAGAAAATACTGATAAATGTCTCTTTATACAGTAATTAGACCAATCATTCTTCAAATTACTGATTTAAATGAGGAGAACTCTACCATCATACATAAGATGAGCTACAAATAGCCGATTTGGTTGGCAGAAAATAAGTCGTCTACTGTGACCCTCTGACAACTTCTAAAAGTTGTTTTAAAGTTGTTTTTAAGGTCAAATCAGTGCTTTTTGCATTCATACAAACCCTGCTATAACTAAATTTTTCTGCAGATTATAAAACTAATGGTAAAGACAATGCTCTTTGTGTGTCTGTGTTTGTGCTGAGTTTATAAGGGCAACAAGCAGAGGAGCATACTGACTTTTTTTCTGTTTCTTCTTCTCTTCCTTCTCCTTTTTCTTTTCCTCTTCGTCGTCATCATCATCTTCCCCGCCTCCGAGTAAAGTGAAGATAATTCCAGTTTGAGAGTTGACACCCACAGCAGTGACCAACATTTTCCCTGAGCCTTCCATTACATGGGTGCCTTTGAACAGAAGAAGGAAAACAAAGTGTCAGTAAATGACATCGGGAAACAGTACCTAGGATAAATGCCCTGGTCTTTGTTTCCATATGACTTCTTTCAGGTTTCTGTTTAGACACTGGTGGCAGCTTTGTCCCTGCCGATCTTTATTTGTTCCTTTGAATGTTTCATTTTGGTTCAGTGAAAATTTTACGCTAGATTCCTTTGTTGAGAAGGTGGTTTAGCCAGGCTTTCAAGCAGTATGATGATATACACACGAGAAACTAAATGCAGGTTTTCAATTGCAGGCAATAAATACAAATGAATAGTGCACTTGAAAGTACAGAAAGAATAAGTCACTACTGCAGATACACTCCAAACCTTTAATCAACAGCCTTTAATCAAAAGCCAATTGTTAGTCTGTGTGAAATAATGGAATTCTGAGAGGCTGTAACAGTGTTGCATCTCTGGCTCTCCATTCCTCTCAAGACACGATTAAAAAAAAAACAAAAAACAAAAAAAAAACAACCACACAGAAACATCAAATATCAAAAAAACACGACAAGCTAAAGTCGGAGTAAAGGAGCGAGACCCACGAGGCTCTGACAGCCGAGGAGTGGAAAGCATTTAAAGGTTCCTGTGTTAATTAGAAGATGCTTTTCTTTCATTCGTGAGAAGGGATACGGGCCGTGCTAAGGGAAATCAAAGAGCAGTAGCGAGGCAGCGCATAAAAACACAAACACACATGACTCCTGTGCCTTGGAGGTGTGCCAGGAGAGAGCCAGATGAACTAAACAAAAGTGTTTCTCCCTACACACGTTTTTCGTGACAAAGCCATGAACTGTATTTAAAAGGGCGTTGGGGACATAGGATGGACAGAAAAAAAAAAAAAAATGCTGGAAATGTTGAATGGCTGATAACTTCCGGCACTGAGAGGCAAGATCAGGAACCAATTCAGTTTCAAACATGTTTTCAACAGAACACAAGTTTCATGCTGAGCTGAATGCTAACAAATATCTGATGGTCAATTATTTTCAATTTCTGGATCATAACAGTTTATTTATGAAGATCCAGATGATCACCTGTTCTTACTGATTTCAATAAAATTTTGGATCATTTATTCAGTGCAATGAGTATTCCAGAAAATTTCTTTTAAAAGCAGTTCAATATATTGGACAACATAATCTATAAAACCTCTGAAAATTCGGTCCTTCCCAGTACGAACCAGTAAAAGGAGAAGGTTTTAGGTTCATGTTACCTGATAACAGCATTGGATCTTTTTCTAGTGTTTTCTTGACGTGGTCAGACTCCCCTGTGAGTGAGCTTTCATCGATCTTCAGATCATTGCCTTGGATGAAGACTCCGTCAGCAGGCAAGAGGTCACCTGAAACATTACAAAGCCAAACAAGCCTTTAATTTGGAGAAACAACATCTTAGTAACAGTTTAAATTGATGCCTTAATCACAGGCTCTCAAAGACTCTATGACTAAGCGAGTCATGTGAAACACTTTAGTGCTCGTCTCTTCAGAGGTTAGTGGTTATGTCAGTAATGTTCTTTTTACTGGTTTATGGATTTAAATCATTAGTGAGCTGGCTGTTGCGTTCCTCCCACGACCAGGAAAGTTAAACTTGAAGAGAAATCCTCATCTTAATCTGTGATGAACTAAAACTAAAACCTTGAACCAAGGATGACCTAAATGTGCAGTACTGTTTTCTTAATGGCCCATATAATAAACATCTTAATAAAACATAGGTTCCAGAATGTATCGACATTCTTAACAGATTGACTTTTTTTAACCATCAAATAAAGGCTTATGTTTAACTGAGCTCTTACCGTATTTTACTTGTGCAATGTCCCCAACCACAATCTCCGCCACAGGAATTTGAATAACTTGTCCTCCACGGACAACAGTAAATTTCTGTTCCTGCTCAATGCGGCTCTGGAGGCCTCTAAATTGCTTTTCTTTACTCCAGTCATTGAATGCTGTTACCAGCACCACACAGATAACTGACAGAAGAATGGCGGCACCCTCGATCCACCCCGCCTCTGCCTCATTTTCATCCCCACCACCACCAGCAGCTTTTCCACAGTCTGAAGGAGGATGGGGGGAAAAAAACCCATTAACATACAAAGCATAAACTTAACACATCACCTCATGGCTCTGAGAAAAATAAATGCCATCACATCATTACATGTCACTGCAAGTATCACTAAATATATTTAACAAGAGACATAATTAAGACTTCAAACATAAGTAATATCTAGAAAAAGAAGATAAAACATAAATGTAATGAATGGTTTCTTACTTTCTCTCTCTGCATCTGGAGGTTTATAAAAAGAAAGGCCTAGTGAAACTATGGCTGCCACTTCAAGGATAATCAGCGTGACATCCTGTAGTGCCTCCCACACTAACTGTAAGAACGTTTTGGGCTTTTTGGGAGGTATAAGATTTTCCCCAAACACTGTTTTCCGCTTCTCAATATCTGCAGGCTGTCCGCTTAGACCTAGGTAGGCAAAGACAGATAAACAAAAGAAAAAAAAAAACTGTTAATTCATAAAATGTTAGTTTTAAACCCATCAGGGAATTTCACACAAAACAAGAAATATTTATTCACATCAGAAAAAAAGAAAAGAGAAGGCCTTAATTATGTGTCACAAAATTGGAGCACAGATGGGCGAGTTGCTGCAGTTCACAGGGGGGAGCGTGTCTCACTGAAGTAAGAGTCAGTGAGCTGTGCTCTCATCAGCAGGCCTCCAAAAGCATAATTTCCAAAAGGATTCAGCATTTCTGACAGGACACTGTGGAGGACACAATGCCTGCAAACAATGACACATTCTGTGGGTATGTCAAACATTTTCACCTCTTTCAGACACGCCAGGGAATGTGAAAACTATGGTCAAATCTAATCCCCCAAAACTGCTGTTTTCAACACAATGACCAACTGACTAGGGGTTGAATCAGCTATGGACTCACAGGTGCCTATACTCACACACTACTGTCACGTTATGGAGTCATCTCTCTGATACATTACACGTCTGGCTGCCCTGAGACCCAGTCATCCATGTGTACAGAGAAGGAGCTTTCTGCAGCAACCCATTCAAATGCCTCAACATTCAAGGCAGAGTCAAATATTCAAAAGGGCCTTCGCACATTTGATGATGCATGACAGTTTTTCAGTTCTATTCATGCTAGCTGTGTGTGGGTGGGGGTGCAGACTGGATGGAGAGAGAGAGTGTGTGTGTTTATGGGAAAGAGATGGAGCAGGCCTGAGGGCTGGGGAGGAGTGACTGTGTGAAACTGCTACTGACAGGCAGATGGGGGTGGGCGGGGGTGGTTGGGGGTGAGGGTGTAAAGGACCGAGACTATTAAAGAGTGGAGATGCTGATGGCTAAACGGAAGCTGTCCTGGCAGTATCAGCGTATTAACAGGGAAAAGGATCAGCAGGGCATGGAGAGAAAGAGGAAACGACAGAAAAACAGACAAGCAGACCAGAGGCATAATAAAAACCATGACACCGCCTTGGAAACTGAGCACAGTGACAAGAGCACAGACAATAAGATACATTGTTCTTCTGATCTCATGCTGTAGGCACAGACAGTTCAAACTGCTGATTCTGATGGGGTTTTCTTTTTTATTAATATTGGAGAAGTCAAAACTCCAGCAACACTTATTGTGTTTAGAACGTCATTGTCAGGCCAACACTTTTTTGTGTGTGAACACCGAGACTAACTACTGTTTCAACAATAATGTTCTATGCACTCATGTGTTCCTGGAATTCTCCATTAAGATTTTACCCCCTCCCTATTAGGGCTGCCACAAACGATTATTTTGATAGTCGACTAGTCACCGATTATTTTTGCGATTAGTCGACTGATCAGATCATGCATCCATTGGA
>NW_005187453.1:1265810-1290884 GCF_000239375.1 Pundamilia nyererei
GGGGTGTAAGGCAGCTGGAGCGTAACCCAGCTCTCATAAGGTGAGGGGCAGAGTACACACTGGGCAAGTGGCAGTCTGTTGCAGGGCTAACACAGAGAGAAAGACAACTTTTTACACTTACATTCACACCTACCAATTAACCTAACTCCATACATGTGTTTGGACCACGAAAGGAACCTGAATACCTGGAGAGCAGTGCAAACTCCAGGCCCTTGTTGGGCCCTGGGTGAAAGAACAGTGAATGGACGTGTAATTTGTGGTCATTTCATAACCAAATATCTGTTGAATTAAGAATTTAATCTCTGTAGACTCTTCTCTGGAAGAGTTTGGAAATACTTTGGATTCATTGCAAGTGATGTTGTGAGTGTTTTACGCACATCCATCATGCAGGTACAAAGACCTGACTGAAAGACCTTAAATTTTGCTTCTAGGAAATGTACTCTGATCAGGGACTAAACACCTTATTTAAATGAAGACCTTTTAAATAACAGATATGTATCATGATATAAAAGTGATACATCGTGTTGATTTCATTTTCCATCAAGTTATGGTAGTCCCACCAATTCTAGATTTCACTAATAATCTAGAATAGATCTAATGCCAATAAAGTAGCATATAAAATATCAGAAAACTGAGTTAACATTAACACCAAATCCCAAAGTAAATGCTTTTTCCTGTTAAAATATAAACCTTGATATTGGTTTTGTGTGTGTCAGTTTGCTAACTGATGACATAATTGGGCTCTAAAAACATTTTTTTTTTTAAAAGGCTTGAATTAAATACATTTACAGTTGATTTGTGTTTCATCCTTGCCAATTCATTATAATCAGTGAATATAGTAGGATAATGGTTGGGTTAAACTTTACTCCTCAATAAATTACTTAAATAAATAACTACAATAAAAAAATGATGACTTCAGTGAACTGCTTCATAAAATTCCAAATTGTTTCCATTGATTTCAGATGAGAGTTAATTAAAAGAGGGTATTGCCGTTTTTTTCCTCATTCCTACTCACCAAGCAGGTCAATAAAAAGTTGTGTAAAGAAGAAAATAATCCTGTATTACTAGTTAAATGGTTAATTGACATTACAACCTAACACATACTTTTCTAAAAGAGGTGAGAAGAATGACTCACCACCAGCACAACACATTAAAAAAAAAAAAAAGTGACTGGGTTTATCCAGCAAAGCTGACTGTTGCTGCTCCGTGGCTGTCTCTCACCATCTCCTTTAATTCTCTGTGCCTCTAATTAAAACACGCTGACAGCTAATACCCCACTCAACTTTACACCACATTTTCCCTTTGTATTATAGCAATAAATACAAGTGACAGAAGCTGATCAAGGTGTCATCTCTCCATTTGATTCACAAACAGAAAATAGGTTGGCCTTGGCCTCTTGCATCATTTTAGCCCCAGTGTGTCAAGCAGCTAATCATTAACCATTTAATTTGGATGCTTGTGCAAGCTGACCCATCTGAGTACTGTCATTTTCAGTCATCAGTAAGAGGTCAAGGTAAACCTTTACCCTGGGTCTATCACAATTAAATGAGATGGGAACCACAACTAAGCATCATTGACTCAACAAACTAAGCCTGAGAAATAATTCCAAACTTGCGTTTTTATGCACACAATCAAGAAAAGAGGACTTGTGATTGTTCACTGTACAACCTTTTGTAGATTAATTTGCTAAGGAGGCGAATCAAACCTGGTGAACTGTTTTACTGTGAGTAAAATGTATAAAAAGATTCTTTATGTTGCTAAAAGGTTAACCATCAACCTATTTACGTTAATATAATATGAAGCACATCTGAGTCCAATTAGGATAACTGGATTATGGGATTTCCATCACCTCTGCTTAAGTTAAGCCCCGTCCACATTTAACGTGCTTCATCATGATGATTAGTTGGTGGTTGACATTCCCGACTAGTTGAGCAGGTAACCACCTTGTCAAATTAATTAGCAGTTTTATGCATTCTCAAGGATGAGAAAAGTAATCGAGACCTTAAATGGTATTTTACCTGTTAATATAATATAATAATATTGTATATATAATAGTTAATATAACCTACTATGGTAAGAGCACTTTAGAGTTTAGTTGACGGTGACAGGTAGTTTGTAAATGAAACAAGAGGAGTAATCAAGATAGTTGAGATTACAATACTGATGAATAGTCATGTTAAACACCATATACTGATTGATTTTTTTAATGTCTTTTTTTTTTTTTAACCAATGATTCCTTCAAGTTTAAATAAAAACACAAAAATAAAAATAATTCTAAATGATAAATAAAGAGTCAGGCCCTAAATAGGGGATGTTTTTTTTTTTATGTCAAGCCTTTCTCACAAGAGAAGCCATTCATCCCTGCCGGCCTGCTTCCACTTTGGGATGTCTACGGGTGCAAGGGAGCCCCAGGCGGCAGCAAGTTTGTGTGCCTCAGGAGCCACAGGGAGAGCAACAAGCAGCCAGAGCTGACAGCCAGCTGTCGCACGCCGTGGAAAGATGAGCGGGTGAGAGAACCAGAGTCATCTGGACATAAAGGTCCTGCCTTTTTCTCCAAATTAGATTAATCTAAGGAAACCTTGTGAGTTTTACTTCCTGTAGATAGAGCTTGTTGACCGAAGGCCTACTTTTAGCCATGGGGCTTACGGGGGCAATAAAGAAAAGGAGTGCATTTCAGCTATACTATATGCTGACAGACTAAACCTCATCAATCTTCAAACTTTAATCTCAGTTTCTTGACTGCATGCCCTCTACCATTACACTGACGCAATCTAGCAACAGAAAGAGCTAAACATCTGTTAAACCACCATCTATATGGCAGCTCTTACAACAGCAGGTGTCTCCAGGACCGCAGTTCTCTGTGACAGCAAGTAACACCAATTCCAGGTACAGTGTAAATTTGCAGAGATAATCTTTTGTGTGAATCTAAAGTCCACTTCACACTCTTCAACAGACAAAAACCTATTTCCACTTCTTGTAATTTTACACGCCTCTTTCTCTTATAAAAAACACTAAAATAGGGTTGTTTATAACAGCCCTCATAACTATCATTTTAACAATTTCTTCCAAAAGCCTTTTCAGAGAAAATCATGAGAGGATTTTAGGTGTTGCTGCATGTAAGAATTTATCTGCTCTAAGACAGCGTTGATTAATAAACTGAGCATTGAGACTCTCAAAGGATATCATCATCCAATTTCTGCCCTAAAAAATAGAAATCTGTGGTACTACATGTTGATCAAAGTACCATCATCACATCACTCAGGAAATTTTGAGACTACAAATAACAAAAGGCACAGTGTCTAACTAGAAAATCAATATCTCCATAGTTTTACAGAATTGGGTTGAAATGAAACAGAACTCCTCTGCACACCTTTAGTAACTAAAGCAAACTAAAGCAAAACAGGAAAATAATTGTGCTCATGTATCAGTTTTCAAGCCAGAAATGACTACATGTGTATCAGCACACTTCCTAATTTCTCGCTGAACTGAACCAAACCAAGCCTGAGAGCTGTTATAACCACTCCCAGGCAAAACGCTTCAGCATATCACTTTGAATTTAGACATGAAGACAAGATATGCAGGCTTCCTGAATTACAAAGAGAAAGACTACAACTTAACAGTCCGAACCTTGACACTGAATAAGGGGGTTTCCTGTTCAAAATGACAGATACAAATAGGCTGTCAGATTTTATAAATTAGATCAACTGGATGCATACCCTGGGACCCAAGTATCAGACAATGTGAAAACAGCAATGAACAAGGGATAACTGTGAGGATTACTGCCAATAATACTAATTTAAAGTGGCCATGACAATTTGATGACTCTCAATCTGCAAAGAAAATAAGCTACTTGGTTTGAAGAAAAAAAAATGCTGTGGTTTTAGCAACTGTTATATACTGTGGCATGATATCACCTACACCCATTACTGCAGCTCAACACCTTCTTGCCCCAACTGTAATAACTTCCATCTCCAAGCGAAGATGACATCACTATATGTTTTTTTTAGGCTTGACTAAGTCCCCACAAATACCAAAGAGAACAATAGCACCATTTTCACAAGCTGAAGGGCTGCTGTGAGCATTTAGTATATTTGAAAGCATATACAAGACAGAGTTTCCTTTGAAATGTTATTGCTGACTTTGATATCTAATTATGCTATCGGTGTGGGGAAAAAAGAAACAGAAGCAAAAATGAAACGGGGGGGGGGAAGTAAAAAATGATGTACAAGTGAAACCAGGTCAGACAGCTACGTGTATTAGCGAGATCGCTCCCTTCAACTCTCTCAGTAAGAAAATATTTTAGCACACACACTAAAACACTTGCCATCTAAAAAGACATCAACCCTTTCTAGCTTAAATGCCTCCACCTCTTTTTTTAGTACACTACAGTATGGTGACAAATGGGTTAAGGGTTAAAATTAGTCAAAAACCATTTTTCGTGCATTGTCTGAATAAGCTTTTGGCAGTTCTCACTGTCACAATTGAGAAAGCATAATTACATCTTTTTAAACTCACAGCACTGGCATGTTAATTATCAAAATCAATCTGAATCAGTGAATTGAAATCCAACTGAATAGGGAGCTCTCTGGTGGTCTATTAAGACTTATGTACAGACATGAAAAATAGCAGTCGTACTGCCACGATAAATTACATTTAGCCTCATGCAAATGGAGCTGGCTTTAAAGTCTTAGATTATGCAAACTAGTTAAAGCAGAGCAAGACATTAGTGCACATTCCTAACAGCTACATTTACTCAAACTTCTTTGGATGAAAAGAGCTTGGGAAGTGGAGGATTAGCAGAGGATTGGCTTCAGAGGTTCAAATAATGCCCACCCAACTAATTAGAAATCCCTTTTCAATTGTCAGGATCCTGTAATCTTAAATGATGGCTCAATTTCCCAAGCCAGGGACAAATGTGCTGATTGAAACAGTGGGTGTATACCAAGTGGAATGGGGATGTAGTCAAGCTCATCAGTACAGTCTTGTTTAAAAAAAAATAAACCAAAAAAACCCTGCCACTTTAGCCCAATTTATTGAAATAAATTGGGCTAAAGTGACTGTTCCCTTTGAAACCTTCAAGTAACTTGCTTTCAGTCTCATCGTTTTGGACAAGCTGAAAATCTTAAAAGCATTTTAAAAACAAGACCGTTGATATGCTGGACACCAATGAAGGCAAAACAAAAGAAAAAAAAAGATCTGAAATGAAGGCTTAACAATGTAAACATGTCCCTAATATTCAGCTAACTTATCTTTTCATTTATTAAAATACAAATCAATACAGTAATAGGACTTCTTTGTGATTTATAAGGAAAAATGCAAAGCTAAGGGGCCTCAACTAACCACATTCTCTCTTTTTTTACAGCATACACTCAGCTGAGCAGAGGGGGAGGACAATTTACACAACAACCAATGTCACTCATGCTGAAAATATGACAGGACTCCATATTCACCAACATTACACAGCCACATGCATGTTTAGACAACTTGTGCTCCCTCAGCAGCTAAATTCCTATTCAGCAATTTTTCATTATAGTTTAGACAATGGCCCATTGCCTTTAGTAAATCTAAAGGGAGTTAGACAAACTGCACCGTGCACAAATGGCATACGCAGTATTATCCAAGAGAGAAAAAAAAAAGAAAGTTTAAGGATTAAAGTAAGTTAATGGTACTTGCTCAAATAACAGTTGCTTTGCAGTTTTGTAAACGCTTGTATTTACCATTATTTGGTTTACTGAAGCTCAGGAGACTTTTACCTTGCACCGAGTGACTGCATACAAAGGACTGTTACAGTGAATATGTGGTGCCATTTTAATCTGGGATCAAACTGAAAATCCCCACAAATAAAGAGTTCAGTCAAGGTCATACTAGTGATTAGGCAGACTGTCTATAAAGGGAAACAGACAGAAGTAGCAGGGGAAAAAAGAGAAAGAAAAGATAGGCGCCATCAAAAGCAACCTACTTTGGGTTTCACTATACCCTAAATGGAATTTTTCCCCCAATTCTTCTAATTATTAGCTTATGAATTTAATATTGAAGAAGACAGTCACAAAAGAGAAAGTCACTGCTTTACTACCAAGCCTTACAGAGTCCTGTTTTGTCCTCCACATGTGGGACATTTACCTGCCTGCAGACTGGTACTGTGCCCAAGCAAACAGCTGGTCTGTCTGAAACCTACACACATAGTCAGAGAGGTGAAAAGGGAGAAAAGGAGGGTGTGTGGGACATATCCACAGGCCTTGAAATAGAGCAGGACTGGCCCAGGTCAGAGCCAGTCTGCCTGGCCACCTGTCTGGTTTGTGAAAGCTTCCAAGGAAGTCATGTCAAGGCAATCAATAATATGGATGACACACCTCCTAAACTATGTGTGCACCACATTGTCATTCCCAAAACTAAAACTGTCATGCTGTAAATGATCCAACTCAAATCATGTTGAGTAAAAGTGTTACTATACCATCTATTGGTGACGTTTTTAACCGGTTGCAGAGTCCTTGAATATCCCCATAATATTCCGCAATTTTGGTTACTGCCTCAGCGCTCCTCAGTTCCATTAACCCACGCAGTTCTTTTAGTGTGCAGCCAAACTCTCCATCATGGTTGGCCTCCACTATGGAGTTCTTCACCCCACTGTACGAGTTGTTCGCCATCTTCTTACTGCCTCCCCAGTCTATTGCAAAGTGTTGCTGCTTTGACTTGACAGCAGGGGTTTAAAAACACCCAAAAAAAAGGGCTGTCCTGGAAATTCTTAAATCCTCAAGAGTGTGAACACAGTGACAGTTCCCATAAACAGCCAACAGGCCCTTCACAGGCAGCTGGAGTCATATGCCAGGTAAAAGGGATATTATGAAACAAGCCATTTCCCTGGGAGAGCTGAGTTCCTATTCTTTCATGGTGACTGAGGATCACCCACAGAGCCAGAGATCACCATGCATCCAGATCTGGAAGAGAAGAGCAAACACAAAAAGAAATTTATCAATATTCACACCAAAATGGGCCATTACATGAAGAGGAGGATTAAAATTCATTTACTGACATAGCGCTTATGCTAACTAATATCTGGCCAGGAAAACATTTCGTTTTCAGTATATAACCTACCAAGCTGGAGGCAGCTGAGACAAGTAGCTGCGTTATTAGCAGAACTGCCTCTAATCAATTGGCAAGAGATTCTGATTAGTTTTACTTAAGTTGCAATAAAATAATTTTGCCATCAAGATAAAACTCTTGACTAGTAATGAGCACTCTTTTTCTTGGTTAAAGCTTCTTGAGCATTATGTACTGGTTATCTACTGTTAACAGAGCTTCAACAACACTTTTACACATTTTTCTTGCCTCTTGCATGAGTTGGACTTGAATGAAGCATAAAGTGATTAAAAACAGAACATATTCAAACAATAACAAAATAATAACCATGTTAGACAATGTTAAAGCCAAAGCATGACAGTTCAACCAACTAACAGACCTCATGGACAAGCACAATAAACCACAAGACCATTTTCTACCTGCTTTTTAGTTACAATTCAAATTCATGTTTCTGTTTTTCCTATTAATATAAACTGTTCCTCATCTGATAAATAAGGATGTTGCCTGCTGTACAGATTGTGAAAGGCAATTTTTTGAATTATGATAAATAATAGGCTTTGTTGTTGGTCTTCTACCTTATCTGTATTAATAAATAAACAAACAGCAGACCCTGATACAACATAAAGTCACTGTGTCAAATACAAATGTTGTTGAAAAGACACTACAAAGTGCATATCAAATCTTGAAGCCAGCACGGCAGAAGATCTCTCTATAATGACCATAGCTACAAGGTGGAGCAAAAAAAGATTAGTGCAATTAAACCAGGTGTTTACCTTAAGTTTATTGCTTTGCACTTGAAGGTATGCTCTGCGTAGTCAGCCCATTCTCCCCTGTCATTTTATACAGAAACGCTTGTTGGCAAGCTTTTACTGCACTTACAGTAAATTATTGGGTTACGTTTGACTTCAGTAATGTTATCTTAACTTCTTTACAGAGAGCAGAGGACACAGTGAACACATACACACATACTCTAAAACCAGGGACAGATGAGAGAAAATAAGCTGACCATAAAGGATAGAAAAACAGTACAAACTCTTACACCCTGCTGTAATAAATAAGTGCACAAAAATCAGGTAACACTTTTCACTTCTTGGGATAGGAGCATAAAGCCCCTTGTCTTTAAAGTCATTCCAGCCAAATTTGTAAAATTAAGATTTCACAGAGACCTGTTGTAAACAAAATGGGATTACTTCAATATTTTATCAAAATCAACAGAACCTTTGATCATCACATTCTAATCAGTCTATACTTGAGTCCAAGTGAACATTTAAGGAAGAATTCCTGGGCTCATAGAATCATACATGAGGACAAAGTGAATACATAATAACATCTTGCTTGCAATACCAGAAATCCTGCTACTGTGTTGTAAGCCTGAACATAAACACCACTTTAACATGATGCGAGGGATGTGAAACAGGCCTTCTGATCCATATGAGTAAGAAGTCTCATGGACCTGATAAATCTTTTTTTAAAAATAGGTTTTTACAGGCACAGCATGGACCTAATGTATGATGATGTTTTAGTCTCCGTTTTCTAAATCTACTTTTCCCAATTAATGATGAAAATCTTAAAACAAACAAACCCACATGAAAATCGATATTTTAAGGTAAACTGGGCATGTCCTTGACCCTATGCAGTTTGCTTACAGGCCACAGATAGGAGCAGTATATGTCACAATAACCTTGTTCAACCTGCATGTTAAACACTTCCTTGTGCTAGTTTTCAGCTTTCAGCCCAATCCTCATGTTTTAATCAGAAGAGAACAATTTGACCTGAATAAAAAGTCTTCTGGGCTGGATTCTTGACTTTTTAACTAACACGATTCAAAAAGTCTGGAGAAATGGGATCAAATCCAATCAAGTCTGCTCCTCAACTGGCTACCCACAGGGATGCACACTCTTGCGCTCATTATTTATCCTGCACACAAATATGTGTTAGAGCAGGTATGAAAACAGGACCATTTTAAAGTATGTGAATAACTCTGTTATTGTTAGTCAGCTCCAGGATAATTGGATCAGCTACGGCCCAGTACTTGATGATTTTGTTAAAAAGGTATAATGAGTCTTCAATTAAATGTAACTAAGACAAAATATATGATCACCGATTTTAGAAAGTGCACTCATACACAAGAGATCACGTCCATTATGAGTGAGGGAATGTGCTTAATCATAGAAATATCTCAGAACAATTATTGATTCAAAGCGAAACTTTGAAGCAAACTGTGAAGCTGTGTGCAAAAAACTAAACTCCACAATGATACAACCATGATGATTTCATTTAATCCTATTCTCACTGAATCCATTTTCTCCTTGTCCTTGGTGTCAGGTCTAATACATTTATCTGTAAAGAACAGAAACTCATTCAAACAAATTGCCAGACCACCTGACAAACTAACTTATGAGCCACTGTTTGAGAGAAAGATTTCTAGCCCCAAACTGTTGAACAACACAGTTTAAAAACTGCTTCACTGCAGCAGCTTTCACTTAGATGAACAAATCCATAGCTTTACAATCCTATGCCAGGTGAATTCATTATTATGTTTTTATTAATTTCTTTAGTGTTTTGTATTACGCTTATCTGTTGTCTCTGTTTGTATTGAATATGTGCGTGCAAGGATGGATGACTCACTACTGGAGACCAAATCAACCTACGGGTATAAATAAAGTAACTTGAACCTGAACCTGCTACCCTTGAATATGACTACTACACTAAAATAAGTATAATTTAAATAACTTCAAGTTTAGTCTGCCTGATGAAGAGCTTCTAATACAACATTACAGTCAAATCTTTTCGACTAAACACCCCTATTTATTCTAGACTACATCAGTCCCTTTGCCATTTCAACAGAAAGTCTCTCACAATTAAATTAAAAAACAAATCACAGTCATAAAGCCCCTGGCTTCCCTGCTGTGTGACTCCTGGGGTGCCGTAGTGAACAAGGGCCAACTGACTGATTACCCTAGGAAAAGCCTTTTGTTTAATCTAATTAAGACTATCTGTCGCATGAGGGACCTCCATGGTGCTCTACATGGGAGAGTCCATTCCAATGAGAGGCTGCTGTCCATTCAGTGTTAATCAGACTAACACAATGTGGCTCATTCACGTCAACCAGGTTGATACAAATATGTCTTGGAGAAGCTCGGATGAGAAAGCAACCTCCTAATAAAACTACAGAGGCTGAAGCATAGCAAGTGTACATCCGTTTTAGGAAAGGTTTGATTTTATTGATTTCTTCATTTCAGAAGGAACAAAACTGGATTTATGGCTGAGATCTAACAAGATGGGCCCAGTTTCTATATGAAATCACTACTATACTAAAAGCCATGTCAAACTAATCTTGCATTGCACAAGGAATCTGGACCCAGCCATCTGATCCATTAGGAAAGGCACCAGTGGGGGTACACGGGAACATTAAGCCATGTCTGGAAATAACACTGGGGATACTTTACTTGCTTTTTCTCACTTTCTACATTTCAAACAGTAACACAAATCACATTTGAAAGGAAACTTTTCATTTGTCTTTACAGCAAACAGGAACTCCAAATGAATGTCAAACTCAAGAAAGTGTTTGAACTCTAAACTGGGTAAATGTAGCCTTTATTATTGCTTAGTGCACAAATGGATACTTGAAGCTTATTCCATTGAGATTCTTGGAAACTATTCTGTCACATGTCGACTCTATTTGAAGCCATCTGCCATGGAAAACCGGACAGAATTTATTATTTATTACACGGTATAATTGCCAGGCCGGGTATGCTGCCGAGGTGGGAGACATTGTGGAAATCCCTATTGTGAGAAGGAAATGCACCTTTGCATGATTTGTGCTGCCCAGAGATTTAGGCTCTTCATTCCTGATGTGGCATTTTCATTTTTATTCTTGAGTATAATCACAATGTACTCTGGCAAAATACACAGACATGAATACACACCCCAAACTCAAAGCGCAAGACTTTATAGTGTTGTCAAACAATATATAAATTTATATATTAAAAAAGGTGACATTGTATTTCAGCAACAGCCATTCCAAGCAAATGACACATATTTTAATCCCAGGAATTTCTGTCAAGAAACTGGGTTCCTTATGGCTGCTGGCTGTCTGTGTTTCCACTGTCGTCTAAACACTGATGGCTCTTTTTACAGGCCATTAATAAAATAAAACTTCACAACAAACTGATTCACTCCCTTCCTGTATGTGGTACTAATTAGGGGTGGGGGGAAAAAAATCGATACTGTGTAGTATCGTGATATTTTGTTTGCTAATAATGTATCGATACAGGGACAGCAGAAATCGATATTTTGTTACAAAAAACGTTTTTGTGGACTGGAACATGCTGATCAACATGCTCTGACTTCAGAGCATGTTGATCAGCTCCTTTTTCTGAGCAAGAACCCTGACATTCCTTCACTGTCCAAATGTGTTTAACTTTTTTTTGGCAGCAATAAACATGACAGTTTACTTATTTTAATTTAAGACATGTTTTATTTTAATTAAGTTTAAAACTTTATTTAATGTAAAATTATATTTTGTTTTAATTTACTTTCAAATTCTTCAGTTGCTGAATGGGCTGCATAGTTTTCATAAATTGCATAGTTCAGAATAGCTATAATTGTACCAGATGGTTGCATTCAGTTAAGTTGGACTAGACTGTAATACAAACCGTTCAGTTTGTCAACAATATAACTGACTGAAATGAGAGAAAGACTGAGTGCGAAACTTTGATATTAGATAAAATGAATATTGATAAAGTTTACTTTTATGTACAGAATCTGAATATCGCAAAATGTTTTTAAAAATTGCAATAATATCGTATCGTGCGTTAAGTATTGTGATAATATCGTATCGTGGGATGTATGGTGATTCCCACCTCTAGTACTAATTGAGATCAGTAGAAATGTTAGAAAAGCAGCATTCCCACCCGTTAGTTTCCTTCACCTCTGAAAAATACTAGCCAAGAGCAAGAAGCAAGTCATTTGTTGTTGTTTTATTGCAGGGATGAAATTATTACCTATGTAGTAAATGCAGCTGTAGTCAGGATAGTTTTGGAATTCTTTGTACCAGATCAAGTCCACAAATCCCACCAACCTGACACAGGTGAATTTCAGGGTAGACCATCTTGTACCCTAAAGAAAGCATGTGACTTTCTAAATTTGTTAATGGCCTCAAAAGTACTTGCATCAAGTGGCAGGACTTTAACTTTCTTCGAGCACCATATGGACTATTCAAGACAAGCCTATAATTTTCAGTGTAATTCACTGCACCTCCCACCCCATGTCTTACTATAACATTCACACCCCCTAACCCAACATGCAGCAACAATGCCAAGATGAAAGAAGTGCCAACATTTGCTGCCCTGGGTCAGTTTCGGGTTGCAGTGCAGCTCAAATGTTACAACAGTGGAAAATGATTGTGATTGGATCTCCAAGCCAACAGCTGGCATGGTATGGCTGAATGACAGAGGCCAGAGTTAACCCTTTCCAAGCCTCAGTAGCAGACCGATAACTCAGGGTGGATGTGTGCTGGTTTAACCCAAGAATTACAGACATGCACATCACAAGGCTATTCAAAACTACAGTCACAATGAATCCCCTACAAAGAAGATTGCAGCAATTGGGAACAAGTAGACAGGACAATAGTGATGGATGTGTCATAAATATACTTATGTCTTTGTTTCCATGTTAAGGAAACCCTCTGGCAATTTGAATACCTTTATGTGCCAACAACTTGATGCAAGTCAAGGATAGCAATTCTAGGGATCCCTCTGCAATGGAGCTGCCTAATGCGAGAGGTGATATTTTTAGCTTCCCCTAGACTGTCCCCTCCCCCCACTGCTAGCCATTGCCGAACTGGGTCAGGCCATGTAAATGTGGAGGGTACAAAGCAGAGACACCCAGCCATCCTTGTGCTGTGTGGCTTGCAGCTGAGAGTGCTACTTCATCCCACCGACTGGAACCTCTACGTAGCTCTCAAACGCTGTCAGGCTGCCAGTTCATGAGAACGCACAGTCAGTGGTGTCACCGTCAACACGCTTTTCCTCTCCAGCTCCTTTTACTGCATGTATGGAAGGACACGTAACAGCATTTGAAATGAAAGTAAACAATCATCTTTTCCTCCAAAAACTAAGGCTGCTGGATAAATAGAAATAACATTTTATATATGCATTTCACTGTCTATCATATTATATTTATAGATCAATTTATGGACACTTTAAGACTACCGTGTTATTTTAAAAACATTTATTTGTGCTCTAATATTATTAAATATAGTCTTCGTACATTTTTTTTTTCTTTGTGTGTTCTGTCTTGTAGGTAAGCAGATGTAAATTGTTTTTTGGAACAACATGATTTCCAAAAAAATAATAATAATAATTCTGGTGCAGTATGTAAAACTTTGTACTGATAACAAGCCAGCTATACACATTTTTTTTTAACCCCCACCTGGTAGAGTTTCAATAAACATTTGTGGATTCATTCCTAGTTGTGAATTTCCCTGACCCATTTACAATTATAAGGCACTACTGCCCGAGGGCACAAATTTGACCACCATTCAGTGCTTTATAGTATTATGCTTCATAAATGATGAAATTCTTTTTTGCAAGTGAATGTTGAAAAATATTAATTTTAAATTAATTAATTAAATTTAAGTTATCATTATAACTATTTGCCAATGCAATTTTACAAGGATGTTAATGCCTGTCTGTGTTACTTCTAAAAGCCTCTCTCTGTTTTTATACCCAATCATTTTACCAACCTGTTTGCAACAGATCTGATTAGTGTTGAGACTTTCGACCACTTTAAGCAATTAAAAATTTAGCATTTACTTTTCAAACCTTTTAAGGAACAGGTTGTACTTTTCTTTTTGAACCTTTGTGCCAACAAAAAGAATTTGCTATACAACAAGCAGTATGAATTTGAAAAGCATAAGCAGTAATATCTTAAATTTACCAACAAATAGTTTGACGCTGTCTTACAAAAGCAATGCAGGTGAAACACATTCTTATAGACCGGTTTTTAACCTCTTACATAACAACAGAACAGACAAGTTATAAAATTTAGTACATAGTGGCCATCTAGGCACATGAAGACTGACCGGTTTCTCAAAACTGTTTATATTAACATTTATAGAGCATGTCAAAAATAATTGTTGCTACATACATAAATGAGGAGAAAGCTGGGCATTTAAATAAGTAAAACTGAGAAACTGACCACATGAGTATTTTTGAGTGCTGGAAGACTGTCCTGTTGTTAAAGTTGTATTCTTACCCTCCACCCCCCACTGTTAAAAATAAATAAATAAATAATTTTTTGGACAAATTCAGAATTAAAATTTCAACATTTACCTACAGAATTTGTTATCATCAAATCAAACATGCCCCTTTTCTTTCATAGTACTGGCCACAGAAATACTATACATGAATATAAAAATTTTACTGCTTTCTACTAATTTCCTCCTGTCAAAGATGTAAATGCACAGCAAGAGGTATGGTTTTATTGAGCTTTTGCATAGCATTTCATGTGCATAGGATTGAAAATGTTGCAAAATGAGGCATCTTTCATTGAGGCACTTTGAAGATCAGAGGCTTTCTGTGTTCTTGCTTATGTGCGATACCACAGACCAGATCGGTGGCCTGGGGTCCTGCTGCCCCATCATTATCTGCTGCAGTCTGAAATTGCTGTTGCCATCATTTCAGTTTTAGGATGCACAATTGTTGACTTGTGCATTATATATTTCACAAAAAAACTGTGGTACAGAATGCATTGCTATGGTTTAACACATGTCATGCATGTGTTCTGCATTCATTGTGACGAAACCACTTGCTGTAACTGTTAATAAATAGCCTAAGTTAAAATGTATACTAGAAAGAAAGTTTTGAAGCTTTAAGGAACAGACAAATGATTTCATGATCCACATGATTGCATTTGATTCAAATAAAAATTCAAGTGGTATTTCAGGGAGTGATTGTTTCCCACAAATACACTGCTCTGACTTGATTAGGCAGGAATTGCTCTCTCATTGGCTCCACCGTATGATATTACTTGCCCAAGATTTTCAGAGCATGCTACAATGGCAGTTTAAATGTGTAGAGAAGATTACACCAGAGCAGGACTGTATACTGTATGCCACAAGTGATAACATCCAAGACAACCAGCAATGCTTTATGATGAGAGAAGTTGAGGTCTGGAAGTATGCTTCTATTATATAAGCTCAATGACGCTGAAGTTCAAATGAACAAATAATAATACAGTTAAATCATCTAGCCCACTTTAAAAATGTCCCTTTAATCATTCAAATGAGTCAAATCAGTCAAACCATGGAGCCCACCATGTTGCAGAGATGCCAAAACTAACATAAATGTCCGTCAGACTGACTGGTAGCATATTTAGACCTTCTGACAGTCTTCAGGGCTATTTTACAGCACGTGCTTTGCAATTATTTTAATTAGGCACAATCCCAGTATATAATAACTTTTGCCAATCTTCAATTATAGTACATTTGATCTCCTGAAATTAAAAACTGAAACATATAACTGGTAGTCACACCTGTGTAATTTGTTTCTCGTGCCAAGTTAAACAAGATTTAAATGAACAAGTAGTAATGAATGACTAAAAGACCCTGTAACCTAAAACCCCTGCTTGAAATAATCTTGACCTTACAATCCACACACAGTAAGAAAGATAAGTAAAATGCCATCATTGGTAAATGTTACCATGAATACATGACACTGGTTCAAAACCACACTATATTTAGCTTTCCATGCTGGTTTACATGAGGCTTAACGCCACCTTAGATTAATGACCTGCAGTGGTCACCTCAGTGAAATAATGCTTTAAACTAGCAATTATAAACATTAAACTTGAAGAATTACAGAGTACACTAAGGACAAATGTTAGTAATTTGTCTTAATGTTGGGCTTATAGTTGTCTGCAGTGCAGAGCATGACAATGAAATAAGTGAACATGTGAACCAGCAGCTGTAAGAGGAACTCATCCATGATGAGTTAGGAACAGATTTGGCAGGCGACAACTGCCTGGAAGAAAGTATACCAGATATGCGGCATTACTTCACAGTGGCTATAGCAGTTATCTCAGCAGCAAGGAGCATGTAAGATTGGTGAGAACAACATTCTTCAGCACAGAAAGAAAGAAAGAACATGCACCGCTGAAAAGGACATAGAGGTGTGGTCTTGAAAGGTTGCTTTTCTACAAACGAACTAATGAGCCACAAAGGTCAGGTGATCTTCCCTCTGAAATATAACAATTTTTTGAAAGAATTTAAAAAAAGTATTCAAATAACTACTGACTCATATTAGTCACTCAAGGAGAGGGGTAATGTCTATAATCAGCCATTAGGGGGGAAAAAAAGGTGGCACACCAAAGAATAAGAAAATATATTTTTTGTCATTCTTGAGTGACAGCAACAGTCTGAGTTCAAAGGGCTCAGACAAGGCAACAGATTGTGTTACTGATGATCTAAGTGAATCATTAAACAAACTCAATTTCTATATGCTGCGCTAGACAGCTACAATGAAGCATTACTCACAGGTAAACCTGAAAAAAAAATAGACTTCTAACGCAGTATTAGCTAGAAAATTCAAACATATCTCCAAACTGAATCACAGCAACTGTCATTGCAGCTAATACAATATTGTGCAGCAAGATATTGTGATTATATTATTTAACAAGACCAGAGTACAGATGACTACTACAGGTGACTAGCACGCTCTGTGTCACCGAGTTTTATGTTCAGCGTCTTTTCATACAACTACAATAATAGAATGTAGAATCACAAGTCATTATACAAACACTGAAAGACATTGCTGGCGCTGCAGCAAGCTGGGTGCTATTTAATTGGATAAGGAGTGATCCCTTCAACTAGACACCAAAAGGTGCTCTGTGGCTGCACTCCACATCGACCTGGATACTGCAGGTAATGTCTGAGTGCACCAATCTATATTACGTCGTCAATCAAGATTAAGAGTGTAACGTTAACGTACGTAATCATCTTGCAGTACCTGGAAGCCCTAAGAAATACGAGATACATTACGGGCAAGTGGAAGGTAATTTAAAGAGACGAGCTGCAGTCAGTGTGTGAGTTTCTATTGCCGTGTAAGTATGAAATAAGCGTTGTTCTTTCAGTAGCGTTACGGACGACAAGTGGCAGTTTTTTTCCCCTTAGTTCGGAAATAACATGACAGTTTTGCCATACCAGGACATTTAAGAGTGGTAAACAGCCATACTTGCTCAAATGGGTTTCTCGTAATTGTTTCGAGGAGGTTAAGAGATTGGGACTTGAGATTAAAACCTACTAGTTGCGGTCAAATTATTGTCTTCAGATACAGTACAAATTAAAGTGTTGGACAACAGAATGCGACACCAGCAAATGACAACCCCAGAAAATGATGTTAGTCAATAAACGAAGGTTCAAAACACGCTTACTGTGGTGACAGAGAGCAGAAATGACTAACGCGGTTTTATGGGTTCCCCGAGTTGCCCGTATTGAGTGTGTTGAGCAACCGCAGCGCGTGGACTCCCAGCGCTCGCGGAATATAGTTCCAGGCCGTTTAGCAGTATTACTCCACTAACGTTAGGTATCTGCATATAAAACGGGAACTGCGAGGCGTTAGACAAGCTGAATGACATATCACCATGTAACATGCAATGCAGGCAACTTTCTATTAAAGATATTAAGGTCCATAGTTGAAGTGTTATTTAACAGCGGGACCCCGCGAGGAGCAACCAAGTCGAAACGTTAATGTGCAGCCCAACAGATATGTTATTAAAAAAATAACAGCGGTCCTGACTAGCGTACACGGTTAGCAAACTAGCACTAATGCGTTAGCTTATGATGACTGCAAAGAGGGGAAATTCACAAAAGATACTTCCAACAGACTGACAAGTCTAAAAACTTAGCCATGAGCCATGCAGAAGTCCCAAGCAAACTATGCACAAGCGAATGAAATCTGGCAGCATCCCGGGCTGATTAGCTACCTGTGTTGGAAAACGAACCGCCCCATGTCAGTATCCCTCCAAGATAGCTAACATTAGCTTGGTATACCGCTAACTACCCAAGGCAAGCTACCCACAGTGGTTGGCCCTCGTTGATCAGTGCACACACAAAAAAGAAGACCTTAACCGGTTATGGGGTTACATGCAACATCCAAAATCACTTGGAAAGATCAATTATTGTGTGGCATTTTGCCGCGCTAATAGAGAAAAATATAAGTAAAATAATACTTACTCCGTCCTCTGAAGAGCACCCCAGCTCCCTTTCTCTCTTTAACTCCCCCTCAGTCTCACCAAAGACTAGACTCTCTCCCCTGATCTGAGGTATAATCCCGCCCACTGCGCTGTCACAACCACGACCAAAGCCTGCAAACCTCACACTGCCAAGATAGTTCCTATCTCCCTCGAGCTCATGAAAACCCATGTCACTTTGACCGGAAATCATATGAGACATGCGTGCGGTGGAAAAGCGGGATGATGTTGCCGCAACTCACGTGGCTGACTGCTGAGATAATAATCTCTTTATGTTTAATTACAGAACAGATGCAGACCAAGACCACCTATTTGTTTTTTAATGCAACACGATGAAGGGTGCGTGTCTCACAGCGGTATTGTTGCATCTCTATGATTTAAAAATGCTAAAATCAAGCTGAAGCGATATCGGGGATATCGTGAGAGACAACCGACCAAAAAATAACGTTGTAAAAGTGGAACTCGACGATGGCGGAAGTACACCAAGGTGAACCATTTCGCCTCGCCTTTTTCATTTCTGTCACAACACCGCCAGGGACATGTGATGCACGTCAAAAGGAGGATGGGTATGGACCGCTGGTGTGGATTCCCATTGGCTTAGCCAGCATATCAGTCGCCTATGGAAACGGTTACGTCATGATCCCCTAGTACTCCTTCTTTGCTCCCGTGTAGCTTTATAATAACAGGATTATTCAACAGTCCCCCCCAATCATATGATGCAGCCTGCAGACAGTAGGTAACGAAAACGCATCGGTTTTGCTGTCCGGGCGACTCAACCCCACCTAGGCTGCACGAGGCTCTTCCCCTCGACGCCTAATCAAACCTGACGTTATTCTTTCCATGACGTAGTGCGTTTTTTCTCTCTTCACCAGATTCAATGCGTGTATTCTTTGCGATTCCTTCAGTCCTCTCGGGGAGTCACACATTCTGCACAATCAGCCTCCTTATTACTTGGGGCAGCTGTCAATGAAATGCAAACAGCAATGTGAGCCATTAAACCGATGTGACAGAAATTTAACAGCGTTTTGGTACTGCAATATATTGCAGCACAAGTCCCCTGTAATTGCCTAATATGTTTTTTTTTTTATGTAACAGAGAGTGCAAGGTGTTAATAGGAATTAGAAAGTCTGTGATCCAGAATTCAGACAAGGTGGTTATTGCAAAACCCATCTGAACTTTGCACAAACCAAGTCAGGTATAGAAACTGCTATTTGACAAGCATACAATACTTTAAAAAATAAAAAAAAGAAAGATTAGTTGTGGTAGATCATAAACAGAAAATAACCATGGCCAGGGTCAAAACTCAGTGTAATACACTTGCTGTCTGGACATAATGGGATTTATCATTAACATGAGTGCCTTGAGTGCACGGCAGCAGCTGCCTCTTCAGAAAGGTCCAACGTGTTTAGGCTTGTGTGCAAATTAAAAGTTGGAAAATATCATTTCAGAATTTCCGAGTCAGACAGACGTCAAGCGGAGAAAAGAGATTTGGAAAGAAAGAGGAAGAGAAGAAGCCGGGGGGAAAAAAAACCCCAACTTGATTTATGTAAGATGACTTGTGCAATCATTTGGCCTTATGTCTTTGTGATTTGACTTTAATGGCTCAGTCTAAAGCAGAATGAGGAACAATCAGTCAAAATGCATAGATAGGCAAAAAAAAAAACAAACAAAAAATGTTGTTCGCAGAAGCTGTTAAATGATGGCTGTGCCTCACATGTGCTCCCACACTCCCTTCGCACATTGTGAGCTGTCAGTTTTCTGCTCTAAAACTTTAGAGCTGTAGCTGCAGCTGCAGCAGTGCTTAGATGCTGATGTTTTTTCCCCTGTACGCCCAGCAGTAACACGGGCCTCATGTGAACAAGCTTTGGCACACAGACTTTGCTCCACAGGCCTTTAAACCCTATAGTGCCAAAGAAGCGACAAGATCTATTTTTACGTCTGCCATTTTTGCAGTTCACTGTAAGTGGTTTTGGTGGCTTCCTAAGTTGCAGCCTGCAGTGCTTTGTGTTGGCCAACCCAGAGCAAATGTTAGGTCATTCACTGACCCCCGAGGGCATCTCTTTCTCTCTTCTTCAGTCCATCAGTCTGTGCATCAGCCCTTCTTCTTTATCTGAACCAGAGGACACACTTTAGGTAATGGTAGGAATGCAAATATAGATTCATAATGGATCTTTACAATCTATATCAAACATATATGAGGACTGTAGATCAGCTGGCCTGCTCTGGAGGAAAGTTGAAGATTTTCGGGGATATCTTTATTCATGTTGTTCAGTCTGGCTCATTTCAGGGGTAGCAAATGAATCTGAAAGATCATAAATTAAGATATTGTTCAGTTTGTACAAAAATGCATGAAAGAATCTTTAGAGGGGACAGCTCTTTACTTCCTGCTTCCTGTTTTTGTGCTAATCAACTGTGAACCTTTCATTTAACTGTTAACCTTAATGTGTATAAGCAGAGCACATAGAGTGTAGTGGTTTACATATTCACTTCACAAGAAAGATCTCAGGTTTGATCCTGGGAGGAAACACAAATCCTTTTGGAAGGGCACCCGGCATTAAAAAAGCCAAATAAAACACACAGAGCTTACATGCTGCGGCAACCCTTTGTGGATAATGGAAAATAAAGCATGCATATGCTTATTTTAACTGTAAACCATTAGAATTCAATACAAAACGTCAGCAAAAAACAAAGCTTTTCCATGATAACGTTTTCTTTCTAGGCTGTGAATGATGTTTGCAATGTCTTTTCTAAAACTGACAGAAAATAAATTGGAATTCTGCCTCGTACCATCACTCCGTGCTTGTTCACTTGAAACCACTTAATCTTTCAATCCATTTAAACACTTATGGACCACAGAAGTGAGCAATATGATGAAGACTCGCACCAAGGGCCTTTTAGTTGTATGGGAAACAATCTAGATGCAGGTTGTTAATGGCAAAAGTGAATTGTTTAGCCCTGAAAATTGAGTGGAAATGACCACGTGTGTGTCTACGAACGCCAGAAACCAAACCATTGCAGAAATCCTCCTGGTTTTTAATTCTTGAGGAAATTGCATCTATGCAAATAGCGGGACTCTCTGAGAGCCATGTTGAGTTTTCAAATTGAGGAGACCAATCATTTTCCCCACAGCTGTTGCTGAATCTCTCTGTTGACTCAGTTTCTTGATGGAAATTTGCCATATGCTCTGGAGCATCTTGTGAACTACAGTAAATGTCAAGTGTCATTAGCTTTTGTGCATGCTAATGTCTTGTTCATGCTGTTTGAGTAAGCATTAATGATGAAGCATGCCAAAATGCACTCAAAAAGGGGACGTTGCCTGTATTGAAAAAATGCTCAAAACAGAACCTCATTTAATAATTTAGGTTAAAGGTAAACACATGGTCGCATTGAGGCGGATAGTCAGGGGAGGCAAAAAAAGTTAAGCAACACAGCTTTGGTAAGCGTGATTATTCGTTCATCCCAACATAGAGCTTTAATTACTGGGGTACTGTTCTACACACCATGAGACAACATAGCTTGACAAATAATTGCAGGTTCGGTTTGAAAAGCGTCTAGCAACCGGCACTGTATGAATGTGTCTGCTGTTGTGCGAGGAACATTGTTGCCGACTCTGCAGCTTATCACATTTTCAGACAACACGCGGCTCTGAACTGATTAAGACATTTGCACAAAGAAAAAAGCCAAAGGGAATGGAAAACAGAAGCCACAGAAAGATTATCAGTTAATTCCTAAACACTTTTCTAAATAAACACATGACTGCGGTGGAAATGCCTGTGTTGCACCAGCAGATCATGTGCCTCTTGAGGTGAGGCAAGTGGAAAATGTGAACATGAAGATGTCTCATTAGCAGACTTACATAGCCGGGTCCCTATCAGTCAGGACATGCTGTATGAATATTGCTTCCTTTGGTCAGCGATCTATCTACACCACTTTGTTTCTTCAGCGGACATCTCATTTTCCACTGGCTCAGCACATTGGCA
Organism: Pundamilia nyererei; assembly: GCF_000239375.1. NCBI lineage: Eukaryota > Metazoa > Chordata > Actinopteri > Cichliformes > Cichlidae > Pundamilia > Pundamilia nyererei. The sequence goes on from NW_005187453.1 coordinate 1,288,121, forward strand.
AAGCGTTAGACATAGAGGTGTGGGGAGTGACTTCCTCCTTTTGAAGAGGAAGAGGAAAAACAGTGTTCCATACTTGAGAAAGACTGTTGATCACGGATGTTGACGTGTAAGAATTTTCCAATTGCAAATTAATCAGAAGTCCACTTTCTAAGTATTTATACATAAATCTCACTTTATGTGATGTTAATATGTCAAATAAAGTTGGTTTTAGTGTTATAAGGTTTGACTGTAACAGACTGCTTAGACCCATTATTGAAAAAGGACAAGAGCTATATTAATCAGACAAAGTTGATATTAGGGATGGCTGTTGCACCGGGTAATAACAAACCTTTCTTATCTAACACATCATTAGTCTGCCATAATCACTGTAATCACATTTTTCCTGAAATCCTGAGTCCAAACATTGGTTAATGTCTGCTAAAGGGACCCCAATTATAAGATTAACATCAAACTCTCCTGACTGGCAAAACAGCCGAGACACAGACACATGAATTATACCTATGGTGCAGACAAATGCTGAAGAGAAGATCTCAAGAGAGACCTTGTGGAGCAGTCTTACTGACAAAGACCCCTTGTGCGAAGGAAAACTGAGAAAGGAGAGGTGGTGGTGGTGGTAGGTGAAGGGGGCTGTCTTGATTGAGCTGCTTGCCTTAGGTTTGTGCATGTTTGTGTTTCCAGCTACCCCAGGAATTTACTGCACGGCACTGGCAAGGACGGCCACAGCGAGGTGAATGGCCTGTGGGATAAAGGCCAGAGTTTTCTGGGAAAAAGGGTAGTGGAGAGAGAGAGAGCAGGAGGAGAAGCAGAGGTCATAGAAAAGGAAGAGAAAGATGGAGCAAAAGTACATAGACAAGGAGTTATTGTAAAAGGCGAAGAGTCAGCAAATAAGTGTGAACTGGAAATAGAGATGGTAAAACAAAAGCTGTGTGTGCCTCGTGTGTGCGTAGGGAAGGAGACAGTGGTCTTACTCAGCCCTGAGCCAGCAGCACTGAGATTATCTGGCCAAGTTTCCACTCGCAAACAATAATTCACCTCAAGTGCCCATTGAGGCCAGACTTTGTAAGGACAGCGACCCACCCAGTGCAAAATTAGGTTGTGTGAGTGGAAGAGTCTGTGTATGGTTATAGTATGCCATCACCATATAAACTTGAACGTGTGATGGCGAGCCATAGAAGGGTGTGTTGGTGTGGTTGCGGGAGGGGGAGCATGCTTTCCATGCTCTGATTTCTGTTGATATCTTCTGTATTTACATTTGGCCCAGCTAGTGGTCAAGCTAGAAAGCGTGTTTCATTCAGGCTAGTGAACATTTTACATGTCATAAAATGCAGGGCATATAAATAGTGTTTATTCAATTACCGCCAAGGCACACAAACTACCTGAGAGCCCACATTTAGACTTTTCCAGTGCTCATGGAAAACACTGGAACGAAAGTGGAAAACAAAACATACAGGACAAAAATATTGCAGAATTAAACACTGGCTGCGTGCGTTTCAGTCTCAAAATAAGAAACAAATTAAACAAAAAAGGGAACAAACTTGAGTATTTAAGCACAGCTAGAGAACAAGGGCTAGTTAACATGCTGGCAGAGGTGACTTTGGGTAAATTAGTGGCAACAGGCGGTAATTAAGAATCGTTTTTACTGCGCTCAGTTGTTCAGCTAGGCGTGGAGCTCATCAGCAAATCTGCTTTTCTCTTCCCCTAAAGTCTGAGCAGTGCCACCAGGGACCCAACAAAACAATTAATGGCAACTTAATTACAGGGCCACATCAGATTTTTTGCTTAACCCACAGAATGTGCAGAGAGCAAGAGAGGGGCATGTTGAAAGAGCTTGTTTCCTTAAGATGACACACAGCTTTTTGCAATGTCCAAATCAGAGTGGCACTGACTGGGCACAGATGGGGCACAGAGGAGGAGATCCAATGGGAACTTGGTGCCCTTTACACCCTATTTCTTCCCTTTCACATGGGGGCTTTTCCTCTGGGAAAGGCACAAGGACCAGGACAGGGAGGGTTATAGACTAAGTCCTAAATTTCTTGGTGCAAAGTAATCCTATGGCATTTGTGCACACAAACTCAAGATGGACACACAAATGCACACCTTGTCCTAGGTTAGGCTATAGCTTTGACTTTCAAATGAAAGAGAAGCAGTACACATACAGTATGTGTGTCTGAGACAGAGAGAGTTAAATGGTTTCAAAGGGAAGCAGTAGGCAAAGTGAGACAGACTACAGGTGGCTTTATTGACAATGAAACAGGTCACATCTGTTCAATAATGCAGAATAATTGTTTATTACATAATATAAAACACTTTCCAAGGACTCGAGTGAATTTTTCATAATTTTTAAGCAACAGTTTGACTTATTGTTAATAGGCTTACAAAACCTTTTGCCAAAAAGAGTTGGACAACTTCGATACAACTCACTTTTGTGAAGGAGGTTAGCAGCTCATTGGCTTAGCAAAATCATTAAAGGCAGGGGCAAACAGGTAACCTGGCAGGATGTGACATAAAATAAAACGAGTGGTGCCAGTCCTTGAGATCACTAATGATAATTTTTCATCTAGTTTCATTAATTAAAAAAAAGTCAGGCCAGTGAAGTGCCTCTATTTTTAGTGATTGTGAAGAAAACTATAAAAATCAATACATAGCAGTAGTTTCTAGAACGGCGCAGTGTCATATTTAGCAGCTCTTACATTGGTCTCTATTAGAAAAATCAAAGCCTGCTCCTGCGTTAGTTTTCTCAAACTAGCAACTTTTGCGACACGCA
>NW_005187453.1:1290904-1311180 GCF_000239375.1 Pundamilia nyererei
TTTTTTTTTAACAGCTATTCAAATACAACTATTCTTTTGCTTGCCCTACGTAAAAAAAGAAGCACTTTACACTACAAATACATTAAGCTGTAGTGGAATGAATTAAAGTAATTTCAGTGGTAGCGCCACTGCATGAAACTCTTATGCACTGCATAGCCCTTTAAAGCCAAGCGTATCATATTTGATGTGTTTTTGTGAGTTTATAGTACATAACCAAAGTTCTTTTCATGATTACACTGATCAGGGCACTTCAAGAGACGCAAGCTGAAATGGAGTATGAAAAATGAAAAGAGCTCCTACAGCATCAACTTATTTAAACAAGACAGGAAGAAAACCAATTCTAATGGGCACACAAAATAAAACTATGAACATTAAATAACAAATAAGCACATGAAGTGAGTCAAACAACAGAATATGGTCAAAGCTGCATTTGTGAATGTGAGTGGAATTTAAATGACATTTTCCTGCTTGTAGAACAAACCCCAGACTTTGTGGTTTCCCCGTGGCAATTTTTTTTTTAATATCGTTTGAAATGTGTCTGTGAGATTGAGTATCAACAACTGTTAAGAACACAAAATTGGCATTTACTTTATCTTGAGTTAAAGTTGCATTTTGCCCAACTGAGAACACGCAAAGCAATGCAAAAGGGAATCATTGCTTTAAAAAAAAATTGTGATTTAAATAAATAGAGATAGCCAGAAAAATAGGCAACATCAGAAATATAAAGACAACAACATACACAATCCATAAAGAACCAGTCATTGTTACAGGAGTTTTAGGAGTGTTCACTTTTTTCATTTTGTTGCACAAAACCGGAGCAAATATGACCTGTTGCTCCAGAAGAGATGCAAATTGGGGTAAAATCACAACCCTGCTTCGTTACCAAACTGTGACCAACCCCATGATTACATGTCATATCCCCATCATCGTTACAACTGGCAAACCCCCTACCCCTGATTTAGAGAGACACAGAGAGAGAAAGGCAGATCCAGCATGATCCTACCATAGCAGATGGATATGTCAGATATGCCTGCTTGGGCTTATGGAGATGCTTAGTGGTAAATGTAATGACCTGTGTCTGTGTGAGTGTGTGTGTGTGTGTGCCTACCCCCTCCATCCACTGTTCCAATTGCCCTGGATCTGTCTGGGGAAAACTCAGTCACTTTGCTGTGACTGAAAGACAGGGCAGAGCCAGTTATAACTTAAATTCTCCATTTCGGACTGAGACCAGGGAGTTGGAACTTCAGGAAGTCTGAGGCAGAAATAAACAAATAAGAACTGTGTTTACTTTTATGGCTAAAATGACAAATTACCAACTACAATGGCAAGGCAACATGATCGGGTGGAGAAATTGCTTTACACTGTTTTTTAAATAATGTTTAGAGTTAAAGCAGCTCTGCCCATCTCCTGGAGCATCATCAGTAGCATGACTAATAAAACAGTGTGTATATGATTTTAAGGCTTCAGCTTTGTGGTTTAGGAAAGGATTACTCATCAAACAGTCCCACAGAAATGGTGCATGGTGATGGTGTGACATGCATCACTTCAATTTGAGGAGTCTATTTAGGTTTTAAAAGAATGCAATGTGCCCTAAAATGAAGTTACTGAACACAGTGACAAGTTCAGCAAGGCTGTGGTTTAATTTCTTTAAGTCTTAGCAATTCTTTTTTTTTGGCTTTATTTAGGCTCAGATGACTGTCATCTTTAAATGGTGATCTGTTTGGTGTAAAGGGTTCTTTCATGCATGCTTTTCAATTTCATAATTATCGTTAACACATATTCAGTAACTCTCACTCAGAGTTACTCACTCAGTCTTAAGCCATCTCTCCTCTCTTAACTTTAAAAAGCTGTACAATGGTTAATGGAAACTTTCCTCTGTGTTAGTTTGTCATGTGAAGGGCATTGTTGGAGTTTTCCAGTGCTCTCTCTATAGAAAAACACCCATCCCTAGCATGATGTATCAGAAGTTTGGAGAAAGGAGCATATGTTTGTCAAAGCTCTTTTGGCAGGCTTCCTGTTTTGACCTACAGGAGGATGAGAGAGTGTACGTGCGCGTGTACACATTGTTTGGGGAGGAGGTATTCCAGCATCAAAGCATGTTCTCGGAAGGCTCTTTTCCCCATCCTACTGGTGATAAAACGGCTACACTTCATTTCACTAATGAGCAGCACAATGACACAAGCCATAACTAAAATTGTTATCTGCCGAATGGCTGACATTTAGTCTCGGAGCATTGAAGTTGAACTCTCTATCATCATACTGCTTATTGGTATTTGTTCAATGTCAGTGGGTGCAGTCTATTTATTATAGCCTTGACTATGTAAAATTCCACTCAGATCTCCAGTATGTGAGAAACCATAGAAACAGACTGGCCTTTGTTTCTTGTACTCGGGAAAGTGTCCTGTGAGCTGAACTGAGTAATACTGCTGTGGCAGATGACTGGCCCACTCACACACATTCAGTGTTGAAGGAAAAAAAATGGGTGAAAAACTACAATTAATAAAAGGTGTGATATTTGGAAAGGCTGAAGATGATTTTCCATCGACTCTTCTTTTTCTTTTTTTTGGATAAACTCTCTTTTCAGGCACAGACTCATATCAGTCTAAATCATGCTAGAATCATGAAAGTATGATGTGTGCTAACCACTTAGTGTTGGTGCACTCCATTTACTTCTTTCACAAAAATGCGCAAACAGTTCCTAAGCTTAGCGAGCTAGTTTAACATCTCTGGAAATCTGCTTATTTGCTTTCTTGCTGGATATTAGATAAGAGGTTGGTACTCTTTCCATGAATGTCCTACACTTCAGTGTATCTACAGGAGGAAAAGAGTTCGACTTAGCAACTCTTTTTGCAACTCTTTTTTCAGTTGCCCTACTCCTCTTCTGCTGTGATAACCTTACATGCCATAACTAAACTGCACTTAAGCACTCGAGAGTATTATTTCACTAACTTATTTAGCATATCTTTTTAATTTTATATTATGTTTTTATAAAATCATCCTCAGTAAAAGTGCAGAGGTTTACAAAAACAGCTTCACGAGACACAAAGGGTTAAGAAAACAGTCTCATGTTCATGTAGTCTTATCAAGTTTTTAAACCCTTTCTGGTAGAAATGAAATATTTCCCATAATATTATACTTTTAAGTCTTTAAAACCCAAGTGTGACAAGTTGGTAGTTTAAATAACGTTACAGAAATGTACTTTATAGCCTCATTAGAGTAGCCAGACAACACGAAGCCTAGTTGGAGTACTATATAACCTAGTTAAGGGCTACCCTACTTTTAGCTCCAATAGCCCAGTTACAAAAACACCCAGAAGAGTCAGATTCTCCATGAGAACAGGGTCCAAATAAGTAATGGCAACTCTGAGCTTATACTGGAGCTATCCTCGCCCTAAAATAAAGAGGGAAGATTGGGCAGAGTTGTCAGCAGGAGCCAGAACTGGGATGGGATATATTACATTCATATTTCAGGCATCTCTCTGACAAGGTTGTCCTCAGTGACTTACATGATCTTGCTCAAGGACACTTTGGCAGGACACATGGTTGTTAATGAGCACTACATGCACTTGCAGGGATAAAAACTGCGAATAAGAAGTTACTGGTTGTCGTTGCATAACAATGTTGAGGCTGGCTCCGGATACTTTTCCCATAAACTAAAACAGCTTGGTTAACCTCAAGCTAAAATATGATCATAAAACAGTTTCTCAAAGTCCCGTGTGTTTGTCAGACTCATTTGCAAGTTTACAAACTTAATTGAATAACAATGAACCTCTTAACTTTTAGCAAATGTTTGCCACCGTTGGTGAAATACATTCTGTGAAATGTATTATAGACCTGTACACTCTCCTTTAATAAACACATCTAGCTGTTTTCAAGGTCCAGTTGGCAAACATTAGCCAAGACAGTGATGTGCTCCAGGCTGTAACAAAACATGGGTTCTTTCCAGTTTACCCCCCAGTGTCAAACAAGTGTCTCTTGACTGTCAATGACTTAAATACATTCCCCAGAGCAGCAGAATCGAGGAAGTTCTTGCTATAAAAGGGAAAGAAGGACAGCGAGGAGTCGTGGTGGCGACTTGGGTTAGAGGCTGCAAGTCATCATTAGCGCTATTATCTGGAACTCTGTGCTTGGATGTGCTGCAACCAGGCACAGTGCCAGTTTTAGCAGATGCTAATTGCTATCATTATAGATAGACTGTGTGCTTAAGCTATAAACTGTTGTGAGCTGATGATAAATGGAGTCAAGTGACAGGAACACCAAGTAAGATAAAATAAATGCAAAGTCTTGTTTTGAGGGTTTTAAATTATCATCATCGTTTTCATTCCCCCGTACTTTCCCCCTTCTTTTCTTATCTACTTCCCATTGAATCACTGCTCTGATTCACTTTAATCGTCCACACTTCCTTTCTGCTATTTCTCTGCCTCCCCGAGACGTTGTCCCTGCTCCCCGTTTATGTAGGTCATAGCCCAGAGAGATGACAGAAAAGCTCCCTGGCGGTGGAGGTTTCTGGCAGGATGGCAGCGGCGGTGGTGTTAGTGGTGGGAGGGGAGGGCAATGGGAGCATCGGTTCCGGAGCCATGTGGCATTGTACCTGCTCATCCATAATGGATCAGGGCCAGAAATAATGGATGAGGCTGGTGAGTAACCTGAGGAAGCAGTGGGACATGGAGACTTGATTCGGCCTTAGCCTCGTTTTCCTCCTCCGCCTCCTCCATCTCCCGTTGTCAGCCAGCAAGCCTTTCTCAGAAAACATGGAACACGATGCTCACCCAGACACGGACCCATTGAAAACAAACATGAGACACTTAAATAAATCTATATTAGTGGTTCAGAGCTCCATGATATAAGGCTCTGTTTTTTATTACTTTTTATTACTTGCTCAATAAAATAATTTACTTTATTATTATTCTATGACATAAGACAAGCTTCCTCAGTTTCAGGTTCAACTTTTAGTTTATGAATTTAATGAATTTAAAACTTTTAACAGAGAGAATATATTGTAGGAGGTGTGGGCTTTGAAACAAGTAGGCACTTTAGCATTTTAAAACTTGTGATATACATTATTGCACAACAAGTATGAATATATTAACTGCTATTGTTTTATTATATTAACACATCACTTAAAACCCCCAGATATTAAAGTGCTAACATCAATTTGCTATCGTTTACATTTAAGCTGGTGCAAACTTTGAATTAGGTGGGATAAATGAGCCTTTGATCCAGCACGGCTAACTATTTACTATCCATGATGGGATCTTTCAGGTAGCTGGGCCCTTCAAAAGGAGCACTGTACCCAAACAGCTGCCACTGCCCACACCAGCATCATAGCTTACCGGAGTCATTCGAAATTCAATACTACAAAGCCCATCCCACCTTACAGTAGCAATCAATGACCAGCACTTTTGACAGGCGACACTGCTGTCTGCTGAGTGGAGGGTGACAGATGGGAAACAGGGATGGCTCTGTCTGTGTGTGTGCCTTTATGTGTGTATGTGCGTGTGTGTATGTAGGAGGGTGGGCGGTGGAAGGACTGGTGAACTAGTGAAGCTCATCCTCAGTCACACTGACAATGGCATGCTTAGTCACACATCTGATGGACTGTGAGAAAGAGAGTGTGCGTATGTGTGCAGGCAGGAGTCAGGGTGTTTCAGAGGGTGACTAACTTGTGGCTTCACTGAGGGTGGGCTGTTAAAACGACAGATTGTTTGGACCTCCATGCTCTACCCCTGTCACCATTCTCCTCTTGTCAGCCCCCCCTCTCCCCAAACTCCAGCAATGATGTGCTCCATTTATTTAATTAAAGTCCCCTCACTTCTAAGTGGCGGACGATTGATTTCTCCAGGAGCACAAAAGCGGAGGTAATGTCATTGGTGAGTGGGCCAAGAGCTGATGAACCTTTAGGTGTGAAAGTAAAAAGGATTTCCAACATACTTTGTGTGATTACATAGCAAAGCTTTAGGCTGTGGGTGTGTGGGCACAAATCTGCCAGAAAATCAATCAGTCACTAGCAGCACAGTACCGTGAGAGCATATGAATCATGAGTCAGGACGGGGGGGTGTTGTTACAGCGTGAGCGCGAGTATCAGTAAAAATGAGAGTGAGATGTGAACAAGCAGATACATTCATGGCTCGGTAGATAAAAAAAAATCCGCAACAATGGGACAGTCATTCACAGAAGCCTGTGATGTTCAGCTGAGGAAGCTGGAGGAGGACTGCGACATCTCAGCATGTAACTGACACTTATCCAAACTAAAAGCTTCACTGCCGCTTCATTTGCTCGGCAACATAAACAAAGCATACAAGCGAATGTACAACGCTCCACATGTTTTGCAAATGTGGGTAAACGTGCTTTTCTAAGTGCACATGATTTGTGTGTAGCCTAGGCGTCGCCACGCTTCTCTAATCAAGTCAGATATATGCACAAATGTAACAATAGAGGGCTGATTACTTCGTTGACAAATATACACTGCAGGCACCTCAATTATCAGCATGTATCGTTAAGTGCAAAAATAAAGGGCATTTGGTAGAGTTGGCATTAATATGCAACAAACCAAGACACATGATTGACCCTGATTTCCGTCTCCCACTGCTTTACTTTTTCATATAATTGCAATCAAAACAGAAATCATATAAAGTAACCATTTCATAGAATTCAGCTGGTACCCCATAAACCAGTGTGCTATGGTATAACTATTATAAAGTGCTGCTTGCTTTCTGCATTTAAACGTGTATGACTGCTTATTTGCTGTATGTGGTTCTTGTACACATGGGATGCACAGAAAGTTAAAGGAAGGTCAACAAACCATAAACTGTAATATGAAAAAAAAGAACTGGAAGCAACGACTTTGCAAAAACATGGAAGATTCATGTTGGTAAAATGATTTCTGTGAATCCATTTTCCATGTCTGGAATGACATTGATTGTCCACACTCCAACAGATATCCTTTGTGGAGCATTTATTTAGTGTTTTCCACTGAATCATAACAAAACGTTTATTACTGTGTGCAGGTACCTGAATGCATCATACAGTTTGCAACTTATGTAAATTTCTCTTACTGAGACACCTTCTGACTCAATCCCTGACTTGACTAAGGCATCTTTTGTTTGTAGTTCGTGTGACAATATTGTGGTTGCATTCAGCAGCTGAGATGTGCGGTTATTGCATGGCATGCTAAATGCTCTCCGGAGAGAGTGGCATGAACAAGTAAAAGTGAAAACAGTATGAGGATCAGGTGCTGCACTCTTTTATGTCTTGCATCGTCACTATGACTGCACTCGAGAGCTACAGCAAATATAACTAATCTTTTTATTTTCTGACTGCTTTGCTTATGAGCCCATGCGTTTAGTTTAGTTTAGTTTAGTTTATTCGGATTCCTATTAGCTGCAGCAGCTGCATCACCTATTCTTCCTGCCATCATAAATCTTTACACTTTGACAGTACACTGCAAAACATAGACAACATAACATCATCACAAAACACACATGCAAAGATCCAAAAATATCTCCTTACATTACAAATTATGCCCCATATCAGGGTAAACACTGAGAAAATAACATTTACATAAAAGCTTTGGCATTACTACTGATGATGTCTTTGATTTTCTAGTATTGATATAATTGAGCCATTATACATGAAAAAAACAAAACAAAAAAACAAAACAAAGAACAATCAGCTAAGTCTTATTTGAAAAGCTAAAATCTTCATTCCTTTTGTTACTGTGTGAAAACAATTCTGTTTACCCCCTCTATTAGTATCGTTAATACTGCATCCTAATAAGCTTGGTTGAAAATATCATCACATATTTCAAACTATTCTGGTGGAGTTTGACCCTGAAAAATTAAATGCTTTACTAGGAGAGATTTTTGATATCTTCATTCTGATTACGCTGCTGGTTGAAAAATCCTCCCATCAATTCGGCTGAACGTGACACAGGCAAGGTCCCTCTGATTAGAAGTTTAACTGCTGACAGTGACTGATGTGTCACTATAGGCCAAGACACCCGCTGGCGGTGGCACCCTTGGATTAATACCAGCTCACTCGTGAGCAGACATGGATGAGACATTATGTTTGGGAACTAATGAACCTATTTTGTTTAAATCTAAATCTCTCTAAAAAAAATACTACAGCATTCATTGCTGTGAATGAGCATGCAGCCCCACTCTGCTGAACACATGCACTCAAATCCATGGACATGCTGCTGCTTTCCTCTACAGATCATTTCATTTCAGTAGTAAGGGACAGCTTAACATCCCTGAGCTTAACTGCTCCCTGCACAGCCACCTCAGTGCAGCCAGTTTAAAGACTCACCCTCCCCCATGTACATGGATTTGACAGAGTAGCAGTGGAGTACAGTATAAATATTTCAAATAAAAGAGGTATGTGTGGGTATGGCTCATCTTTGCTCCCCTGGACACTTTTAAAGCCTCTGCTTGGGCAAATATTTGGAGGTATTAAGGCCCCCTCACATTTAGAGAAAATCTGGGATTTTAAGTGGTTGTCTCTCCGTGTTAATGTGGCGGGATGAGTGACAATTTGAAGCACAGCAATGAATTAATTTTTTTCTGTGTGAAACGCTTGATCTTGTTTGTGCCATCTCTCACGTTCACCACAAGACTGAAAGTTTCGACAAACGAGCGAAACAGATTGCCTGTGAATTCTAGCTCCCAAAAGTCTCACGTTTTCTGTCTTCAAACCGATCAAAACCCCCCCCCCCCAAAAAACTACATGAAACCTGCATGAAGCATTGCAGCAGTGTCAGGCCTGGACACAGCAGACGCATCAGGAGAAATGTTTTTATTGTTACCAAATCCTCCGGTTAATTTTCAATATCTAATGTCCTGATGGGCTCTGGCTGCATCTGGTAATCCACAGTGATGTGATTGGTGAATATCTCAATATAGTGACCTATTTTCTAGTAAGGTAACTGGCATGCCAGCCTGTTTTAACTCATCATATAAAATGGTAACTGGATGCTCTCTTGTGTTGCAATAATGCCATTTGCATTGCTGTTTTGGTGTACATGAGCATTTATAACTGAGAAGAAGCAAATGTGTGTGTTTATGCCGTTTAGTCCTTCCAAGTGTGTGTGTGTGTGTGTGTGTGTGTAAGTGTGTGTGTGTTTGTGTGTGTGTGTGTGTGTGCGTGTTTATGTGGAGCTGGGTGTGCATGTGTGTCTCTGTTTGTTTGTTTTCGTGTGGCAAGAAGGAAGAAGACAAACAGAGCGTATGGCTTCAAGGAGGAAAGTAGCTTGTCCTTTTATTGTATGCAGTGTCGCTATGGCAACACAACACAGGAAGAAGCGCACATGTAGAGAGGATGTGGCCCTTGTGATAAAATCAAAGGTAGCATCACTCACTCACAGCACCGCAACTCAGCAACTCTGACTCTTACACAGACACTTAAAAGAAATTTAAAATAATAAAAAAAGCTCTTTTTGAGAAAACAACAGATGCAATGTTTATACTGTACATTAAAAAACAGGTCTTCTGACAGCTGCAGGACAGCCCTGGAAAGCAACAGGAGTGTATGCTGCGTCCTCACTGCGGCATGAATGTAACAGGAGAGCGAGGGAGCTGTGCGTACCCTTGAGCACAAAACACTTTATAAATAACTAAGAGACACATGCTCGAGGCTCATTAACATTATCATTCCAACACACAAATATGCACACACACACACACACAAACACAGACATGCACACACAAACACACACACACAGAGGACATTGAAGATATTAATAACTGTCAACATGTATAATTAGCAGAAGCAGTTACCACAAGCAAAAGCTGGTGGACTTGGAATACTCCACATACATTTGAGCTGTGCGTGGGGGTAAATGTCCTTCCATACACATGAAGACTTACAGTGCACACTTTTAAGCACTAAATGGAATCGATAATATGAAGTAGAGCTGGGCGATATAAGATTTTTTCATATCGCGATATGTTTTTTTCATTTCAGGCGATAACGATATCTATCACGATAAAAGTAAAATGTGAAATAATCAGCAGCTTGTTTTTATTTAAATATTTATTTCCCATAATAAGTTCAACAGGGTAGATGTACTTAAGGAACATGAGACTTTTTCAGATAAATAAAGGCAAATATTGCAAAATACACAAAAGGCAGCCGCTAAAGCGTTTAAGTTTCAAAATAGAACAAACGAAACAGACTACTAAATTGTCAATTCCACTTAGAAACAAAATATTAATTCTAAAAATAAATCTTAGTTTGTTTTACAGAAGAACAGACAAAACTGACTAACTTTTGTCAATATCAAATAAACTGAGAACTAAAAGGAAATTCTCAATCTCTCCTTGTTGTATAGCTTAGCTTTTCAAACAGTTTTAACAGTTACTTTAGTCTGACAAATGACGAATTAGCGCTTCCAGTCAGAGACTGAGGCTACGTCCACACGTATACGGGTATTTTTGAAAACGGAGATTTTCCGTTTTCGTTTTAAAAAATAATCCCGTCCACACATAAAGGGAGAAATGAAGGAAAACGCTGCTATGAACATGCCAAAGCAGCAGGTGGCGCTAGATTCCTAACCGTGCAGAAATGTTGGCCAATCAGAAGTCTAGAAGCCTCGGTGGGAAAAAGTAAACAAAGCTGGGGCATAGAAGCAGAACCGCGTCGTATGTGTGGAGGGACAGTAACTGTGTGTATATGTAAGCATTTAAACACTGCAGAGAGTAGAATTAACAGTAACAGTATTGTAGAAATTCATTTCACCGAAACAATAACGTGGCGCACAGTGTGACGTCAATGCAAATGTAAATGTAAATGCGTAGCAAATTGTGAAATACAATAAACTGGTGCATGCGCTACGTCCACAGGTACCCGGGTATTTTTGAAAACGCAGATTCTGCGTTTGCACCTTTCGTCCACACGTAAACGGCGTTTTTGGTCACTGAAAACGAAGATTTTTAAAAACTCCGGCCAGGGTGGATATTTTTGAAAACTCAGTTTTTACAATTTACTACTACTACTCTGTTTTTTGTCAGACTTGAAATAGCCGAAATACCTTCACACTACGGAACTTCTATCGCTCTTCCGTTCGACAATCTCTCCGGCATTGGAACCATCATCTGTTTTCTCTTCGGTAACCTTCGGTCACGCTCGGTTGATTTTTCTAGTCGGCACACTCATTTCCTCCATTACCCGGGTGGTACGGTGGCTGGCTGCTTCCCAAACAAATACACATGTGCGGCTTGGCACTTGTGCTGTACGTAACAAGTCACGTGACGTGACGCTGCGGCTGTGATTGGTTCGGCTCTGCGCTACTTAATTTGGATTGGCTGTTTTTTTTTTTTTTTTTTTTTAAGAGGAGAAGAGCGGCGAGGTCTATCACGATAGGTTAATTTTTCTATCGAGAAAAAGTTATATCGCGATACATATCGTTATCGTTCTATCGCCCAGCTCTAATATGAAGTAAATGTAGAGAAGCTTATACGGTAAGTTAGTCGGATCAAGACCTCAAATGGACTTATAGTTCATTTTAGGTGACTTGAAAATCACAGCTTTCCCTCTACTTATACACTAAGTGAGGTGCCAATTAAAGAGGACTTCATATGTGTTGCTGTCATTATGATTAAAAACAAAGAGTGGTAAGAAAAAAAAAGGAGTCCTGAGTCCTGAGATCAAAGAATGAGATGAACACAAACGCACATACAGGCTGGGCCATCGCCCAGTCACGTTGTCTGTGGTAATGTCAGTACAAATTTTTACATAATATGAAAGTGTAATATCATTGCTATAGCAATGCCAAGTGTTTATGTTCAAGCCCAGGTATATCTGAGAGCAAGAGCCACGTGTCACAGCTTCAGATAATGATTCAGTACCTAAAAACAACAACAATAATAATAATAATTCATCATCAAATATTTCACCAATCTCCAACAATGTTTGCAAAATAGGCAAAACCCCCCACTAAAGATGAAAGCAACAAAGTTGTTTCACCACATCAGGTAAACATACCGTTGAGCCCAACCAAGCTACGAAGGAGGTGTGTGACCTACGTGTTGTGTGAACCAGAAGTAAACAAACAAACAACAACAAAAAAAGCATTGAAGGAGTACTTGCTGGTTTTATTCATAATAATAATAATGGATTGGATTTATATAGCGTTTTTCAAGGCACCCAAAGCGCTTTACAATACCACTATTCATTCACCCTCACATTCACACACTGGTGGAGGCAAGCTGCAGTTGTAGCCACAGCTGCCCTGGGGCAGACTGACAGAAGCGAGGCTGCCATATCGCGCCATCGGCCCCTCTGGCCAACACCAGTAGGCAAGTAGGGTAAAGTGTCTTGCTAAGGGACACAACGACCAGGACAGAGAGCCCAGGGATCGAACCGGCGACCTTCCGGTTACAGATGCGATTCCCAACCCCCTGAGCCACGATCGCCCATTAGCTGCTCCATATGACAAGAACACCAAATTGTTGATGCGGTTAGACAGCAGATAAGCCGGCCATAAGTAGGCTGGTTATAAAGCTCAACCCAATAAAAAACTGTGCAGCTCCTGTAGAGTTAAAATATTAGTTTAATTTAGTTATTGTTAAAATAAAGTCTGAAGGAGTTATTTTATCTTTTGTGCTAAGCACGTTGAGTTTACATGTTATGTGCTAAATAAATAAGGTTTCCATCACCATTGTGTCATTGGGTATTTGAATGTGTCATTACTATTCCATTATAATGCTGTTGCTGCTGCTGCTACTGGCACCTTGTGGCAATAGATTCACACTTGAAATTAGGAAATGTGCCATCAAGGACAGTAGCTCACTTCTCTTAATTTATTTGCACTTATAAATGCTGCTGCCTGCAAGCATCAATAAAAAGCTTTGCTTTATATGTCATTTTGACACTAATTTAGACAAATGGCCTAAATAAATGATAAAAGTAAAAATGCACTCATTTCTGTCTGAACACATTCACTTTTGCTACCTTGAAAAGACACATTTCAATTAGTATGTGAATTTTAAAAAAGCATCCTAAAATATGTTACGTGCAACTCGCATTAAACTCAGTTTCACGTAACAAATATTTTTGAGAAATATCTTTTTTGCTCACACTGCAATAAAACAACAAAAGGAATTAGAAAAAAAAATTCTAACTGCTGTCCAGTGAGTATTTATTTCAAGTTGTTTCTGTTGATGTTACTTTAATCTTATATGGGTAAGATAAAATTAAACGAAATATGGCTAAACAGCCCAGCCCATTTGCCAATATCAAATGTGAAGCCCTAAAGAACTGCCAAATAAAAGTTTATTTATAAGTAACTTTATAAGTAATAAAGACATACTGGCAATCTAATTCTACTTCTACCTCTTTTGCATACACAGGTATGAAACAAACTGCATTCATAACAGTCTTGAAAAGGTCTGTAAATTATAGCCTTCTGAAACCTGCAGAAATTCAGCCATAGGCAATCTTAATAAGCTTCAATTACAGTCTGCAGGTTTTGAGCATAGCTTGTATATAAAAGATGGACGTAGCTGAGTTTCATTGCCGTTGCCATCTTAGTGTTTTTAAATCAGACAACAGACATGAGGAACTACATGGTCACACGTAAATTACACAACACGGGTTATGTTTTAAAGTTGTATGCCAACTTTAAAACACACCCTGCTTCAAGAGACCATAATTTATAAAATGCATACCGTGCTGAATTCAACAAAATCTGAGACAAGACACTGAAACCGTAAACACACCAGGAAGTGTTAATTGATGTCATGGAGCTATACAATCGGGCTTCTTTTTGCAGTCTTAGAGATTGCCCCTGCTGGCCATTTGGAAGAATGCTGGATTACAGAATTTCTGCATTGGCTTCATTTTTCAGACCTGGAAGCTGCCTCCATTTTTATATACAGTTTATAGTTTTAAATTAAAAGTAACAACGACAATGCAAACTTTGCATACACCAAAGTAGTGATGCTTATGAAACATCACAGTGACACCACAGTTTTTACGGTTCCTCCTCAGGTCCACACAAAGGTATGTAACAAATCTCAGAGAGACTGTTCATCTTAACTTCTTCCTCATACCACGAATGTCAAGCTTTTATGGGAAAGTCAATAGAATTCATACTCTGGACATGGTGAAATTTGCAATATAACACTGTAAAAATACATACTGTTGAAGCAATTCTCTTAAACTTAACATACACTAACTTGCCGTCTTCAAAAACAAATAGTTTAATACTACTATGAGAAAGGAAAGGACAAAGAAAGGAAGAGAAGGAACATGAATACAAACTGGTCTTAGAGCAATCTTGCTGAAGCAGGGACCATTTAGTGTAACTCGACCACGGTGACTGGAAGAATGGCCACTTAGAGAAAAAGGGAATGTAGCAATGTGAAATAAAAGAAATAAGGACTGGTGTGGGGATCATTTTGCTGCAGTGTAATCCAAAATAAATACCCCTAAGAGAAGCAAATAAACACCAGTTTACATTCCAAATTAAGTGGATCAAATATGATGTGCATATAAGCACAACAAGCACATATGTGAGTCTCTGCTGTCTTGAAATGAGATATGAGAAGTGGGGTGCAGCTGCAGAATGGGTGGGGGGAGTGTAGTGGAGAATGGAACAGAGAGGCAGCTGCAGGATAGGGGGGTAGCGAAGAATGGAGAGCCCACTGGCAGACAGTGGAGGTAGAGGAGCACCATGTGCAGCTGTGGCTACAATGTAGCTTGCCATTGCCAGTGTGTGAATGTGTGTATGGGTGAATGACTGAATGTAGTGTGAAGCGCTTTGGGGTCCTTAGGGACTAGAAAAGCGCTATACAAATGCAGGCCATTTACCATTTACCATTTACCATGCGTAAACAAGGTTCCACTTACACAGGCTGTCTGGACAAAAAAAGATGTCCAGAGAAACAAAAAAATGTTTTTGACCCGAGTTGAGAAATTTTCCAACACATTTTTAAGATATTGTCTGACAGTGCAAATTCAATGTATTGCAGATGTATGCAGCTATATGCATAGAGGCATCCAGTGACATCAGTGATTGTAAACTGTACAAATAAGCAAATAATCGAAAAGAAGAGTTGCAAATTAAATGATTTACCCTGCTTGATTCAATACTTTGTAAAAGAGTCTTTCAGCTGCTTAATTGATCAATAGATCTCTAGCATCAAGCATATTAAAATTTTTCTAGACGTAATCTTTGCAAAGGCTCCAATGTGTACAATTACCAATCAGATGATTAAGTTATATGGGCAAGAAATCAGCCAATCAAACACTGTTCCTGCTTCTGGTGTTGATTTCAGTCACAGTTTCTGGTGTTTGGTAGCAGGGGCAGGATAACAGCCATCTTTAGTGTTTACATGCATTAATCCATAGATTTTAGTTTTATTTTTTCAAAACTCAATGTATTTTAAACATGTACATTCATAAGTTCAAACCAAGCATTAGAAAGGCGATTTAAGTCACTTTGAATGTGGCATGGTGGTTAGTACCAGATGGGCTGGTCTGAGTATTTCAGAAACTGCTGATCTACTGGGGTTTACTCACACAACCATCTCTGGGGATTACATGATCCAAAAAAGAGAAAATCCCCAGTGAGCGGCAGCTCTCTGAGATAAAATGCCTTTTTGATGCTAGAGGTCAGAGAATGCTCAGATTGTCTCTGACCAAATGACAACTTGTTATAACCAAGGTATGAAGAAGAGCATTTCTGAATGCACAACACATCGAACCTTGAAACAGCTGCAGGAGACCAAACTGGGTGCCACTCCTGTCAGCTAAGAACAAGAAACTAAGGCTACAATTTAAGCAGGCTCACCAAATCAGCAGCAAAGTTGATCTCAATTTCTGCTGGGACATTGGATGTTTGGGTGAGAATGTTGTGTAAACAACACGAACGCATGAATCCAACCTGCCTTGTATGAGTGGTTCGAGCTGTTAGTAGTGTAATGTTCTCTGATATTTTCTTGGTACACCTTGGATGTGAATTTCGTTGTTGGCCATGTCGATCCCTGACCCCTTTATGACCACAATGTTCTGATGGCTGTTTCCAGTGGGATAATGCACCATGTCACAAAGCTCAAATCATCTCAAAATGGTTTCTCTAACATGACAATGAGTTCACTGTTCCCCACAGTCTCCGCAGTTAACAGATCTCAGTCCAGCGGAGCTCCTTTGGGATGTGGTGGAATGGTAGTTTTCACCACGTATGTGTGGCTAATAAATCTTCTACTGCGTGAGTGTCTGTCATGTCGATATGGACCAAAACCTCTGGGGAATGAGTTGAATCTGTACCAAAACGGTTCCAGGTACTTGCAAAGTATACTTACTAAAGTATCCATTTTCACTGAATGCAATTTACACACAAACCTTCTGACATAAATGGCATGTATTGTATCTCCACGAAGTAACATAGATTTTCTCAGTGTAAGTTAATTTTCAGAGTGACCTAAACTTAAAGTAAATGTGCAGCCCATGACCAAATATCAAAACACAAAACCCACATATATTGTGTGTTTTGGGGGCATTTATTTCACACCTTGTATAAAGAAATGAAAACACATTAATTTTTGTTCTGTACAGAACAATACTTTGCAGGAGAGCTGCTGTTGTCACGTGAATTATGAAAAAGTACTATAAGTACCATATGCCTTTGGATCAGATTAGTGAGATTCCCTAACCTTATTCACTGCATCTACACCCTGTCACTTACAACATGCTGCTTGGAGCGCAGGAAGAATTCAGCCATCTGTTAAAGTAAAATGCAGGAGACAGGCGGACATATGCGTTTCAGTGTGTATGTACAGTAGGTGTGTGGGGGTCTGTCCTGAACTGAACCCATTTGGGAGATAACATCATTACTCTGTGGAGCTGCCACCCCCACCGGCTAGCCTGCCGTTTCCAAGGCAATGAACAGGCCCATTCACATTCCACCTCAAATGCATTACAAGATGTGTGAGGGTTTGCTGCTGTTGCATATACAGTGGGGCAAAAAAGTATTTAGTCAGCCACCGATTGTGCAAGTTCCCCCACTTAAAATGATGACAGAGGTCAGTAATTTGCACCAGAGGTACACTTCAACTGTGAGAGACAGAATGTGAAAAAAAAATCCATGAATGCACATGGTAGGATTTGTAAAGAATTTATTCGTAAATTAGGGTGGAAAATAAGTATTTGGTCACCTCAAACAAGGAAAATCTCTGGCTCTCACAGACCTGTAACGTCTTCTGTAAGAAGCTTTTCTGTCCCCCACTCGTTACCTGTATGAATGGCACCTGTTTGAACTCATCATCTGTATAAAAGACACCTGTCCACAGCCTCAAACAGTCAGACTCCACACTCCGCCATCGCCAAGACCAAAGAGCTTTCGAAGGACACCAGGAAAAGTATTGTAGACCTGCACCAGACTGGGAAGAGTGAATCTACAATAGGCAAGCAGCTTGGTGTGAAAAAATCAACTGTGGGAGCAATCATCAGAAAATGGAAGACATACAAGACCACTGATAATCTCCCACGATCTGGGGCTCCACGCAAGATCTCATCCCGTGGGGTCAAAATGATCATGAGAACGGTGAGCAAAGATCCCAGAACCACACGGGGGGACCTGGTGAATGACCTGCAGAGAGCTGGGACCAAAGTAACAAAGGTCACCATCAGTAACACACTACAACGGCAGGGAATCAAATCCCGCAGTGCCAGACGTGTTCCGCTGCTGAAGCCAGTGCTGAAGTTTGCCAGAGAGCACATGGATGATACAGCAGAGGATTGGGAGAATGTCATGTGGTCAGATGAAACCAAAGTAGAACTTTTTGGTATAAACTCAACTCGTCGTGTTTGGAGGAAGAAGAGTACTGAGTTGCATCCCAAGAACACCATACCTACTGTGAAGCATGGGGGTGGAAACATCATGCTATGGGGCTGTTTTTCTGCCAAGGGGACAGGACGACTGATCCGTGTTAAGGACAGAATGAATGGGGCCATGTATCGTGAGATTTTGAGCCAAAACCTCCTTCCATCAGTGAGAACTTTGAAGATGAAACGAGGCTGGGTCTTCCAACATGACAATGATCCAAAACACACCGCCCGGGCAACAAAGGAGTGGCTCCGTAAGAAGCATTTGAAAGTCCTGGAGTGGCCTAGACAGTCTCCAGACCTCAACCCCATAGAAAATCTGTGGCGGGAGTTGAAAGTCCGTGTTGCTCGGCGACAGCCCCAAAACATCACTGCTCTCGAGAAGATCTGCATGGAGGAATGGGCCAAAATACCAGCTACTGTGTGTGCAAACCTGGTAAAGACCTATAGTAAACGTTTGACCTCTGTTATTGCCAACAAAGGTTATGTTACAAAGTATTGAGTTGTATTTTTGTTATTGACCAAATACTTATTTTCCACCCTGATTTACGAATAAATTCTTTACAAATCCTACCATGTGGATTCATGGATTTTTTTTCACATTCTGTCTCTCACAGTTGAAGTGTACCTCTGGTGCAAATTACTGACCTCTGTCATCAGTTTAGGTGGGGGAACTTGCACAATCGGTGCCTGACTAAATACTTTTTTGCCCCACTGTACCTATAGTACATGTGAGTGGTAGTGTGTGTATATATGAACAGTGTCCTCATCAGTTTGTGCTGTCCATGAGCTCCAGCGGTGAATAAGTCAATATTTCGTATCTTCTCTGTAATGTAACATAGGTAAATACATATTTGTGTGCATCAGTGTGACAGCCAACAGGTTCACAGAGCCTCAGGGTAAAAGAAAAAACCCACAAACATACGTAAACACACAAACAAATGCAATCACAGTATGATTGCTGGAATAAACAGAACAGATAGCATGTAATACATTTCTGCAACTGCCCTCTGTGCACGTCTGCGAGCTGCTGATACAGTAATCTAGAGGACATTTTACAAGCTGCCGTGCTGACACCGAGCATTTTCCACTCAAAAACATTTCAACCAGGTCTCAAATTAGCGAGAAGCCAGTCATGAGCATATTTATTCACGTTTGTGTGCTTATGTGTGTGTGTATGCACACGTGCAGAGCTGGCAGCTCCTGCAAGGACTCCAGGTAATGAGAACCAGGCCAACTCGGTTTGGGTAATGACTGCTGAAATATTGTGCTCCTATTATACACTTGCTTTGGAATCTTTATGATGGATTTAATTGGACAGAATGAGCAGGGGGAACATGTGTTTATGTGAATGTGTGCGTATGAGAGTGCGCACTTCTTTTTACAGCTGTTTGGGTGGCTATTGATTACTAATTAACTGAGAGTAAATTGACAGAAACGGCCTGTGGAGCCCCGCAAGGCACATTTATGCTCAGATGGGAGGGGAAAAGAAGCAAATACGATTTGAATAAAGTCCTTGTTAATATAATAAACATTGCATGAAAAGGTTCATAAAATTCATATGGTTTTAAAATTGCTGATTCACAGAAATAAGATGTGGAAATATGAAGAGGAATGCTAAACATTTACTGGTTACTGTTTCTCAATTGTGTGAGGCTGACGCGTTTCTTTAACGTATGTAAGAGTAAACCAAACATCTTAGGGGTTCAGACCTTTTAAGATGTCAACCTGGACGATGTCAAGCCAATTTATGCTTTTTTTCCCCGCTCTCCAAATCTCACTGTTAAATATGACCTATCACAATGAAAAGAGAAGCAGGAAGGAACAGATGGAAATAAAGGATTGGAGCGAAGGTTTGTCTTTGAGTGACAAATAAACCCAATGGCTGCATATGGCACAGGTCATCTTTCATTGAGCAATGGAAACATGATGTAAGGGGTGAAGGCCAGGCAGTGCATGAGTGTGTCCGTGTGTGTGTATGCGTACTGCAGAGGGAAATTTTCCAAAAATGTGCACACAGGAAGGGTGACAGGACATAATGCAACTAAATAACAATAAAAAGAGAGGGAGAAAAAATGAATCAAAATATGAGCTGGACATCCAAAGGGAAAACAGTAATCATTTAGGTCATGGCGTAGACCTGAGCAAATCTTTGACTTCGTGGCTCCATGCTTCATGGTGGGATGATAAACTTTCAATGTCCTCAACACAAAAACGTGAAAATAAAAGCCGCTGTGTTTAAAAAGAACTAGGCAGAGTGCCTGCAAAGTGATCGACCACACTAACAGGTGCAGGCCTGCTATGGGTTTGTAAGCTAATTGGAATAGCCTCTTGGGTGCAGCTGTTTCTCGAGAGAGCACATACCAAAACTATAATAATAATAATATCCTGCATTCTCTGAGATTTTTCCAGAAAGTTGACACTGAAGAGTGGTTAACAGCAATGAAAAAATTT
>NW_005187453.1:1311383-1321485 GCF_000239375.1 Pundamilia nyererei
ACCACGTGAGGCAAAAACACACTATCACCTCAGCTTCCTGCAACAGCAAACATTACTCATTCATTTGTCCTTGTAGATAACACTCCTCTGTTTAGGTATATGTCTGCATACACACACAGAGGTCTTTCAAAGTATTGTTGAATATGCATTTCCTATTCACGAAATCCTTGATTTGTGTGCATATATGTGGAGTCCTCAGGAAAAGACTGAAAGCTTAGTGAGTCGATGCGAACAATATGCTATATCTGTATTTGAATGCGGTTGTGTGTCATCGCGCTCGAAATGCATGTTTGTCTTTGCATCAACTCCATCTACTCGTACATCCTCTCGATAAATGCTGTAAAATGAGAAAGTGATGACTGTTCGGCAAAAGATCAGACAGCAGGTAGAAAACAAAACAAACAAAAAAAAAACACACATAGCCAAGGTTGGGCAACAGCCAGGCATGCTGGGATTGATGACTCCGTGGGCAAACAGATGTCCTTCCAGAAGAACTGAGGCGAGGAATATAGTGCTTAGAGAAGAGAAATGTGTGAAAGAAAGTGAGAAAAGGAGGGAGGAAGTGATAAAAAATACACACGGGAGTTTGCGATAGCAATGTGTTTAACACTGAAAATTTCTTTCTGTGGAATGAGGGAGGGAGGAGGCATTCGGCTCATCTTTGTTATGTGTTTTGGTATTATGTTTTACACATACACCAACATATAACCCCCAGTAAAATGACCAGCTGTCATTTGTACGGATATATAAAGATGAAACAAGACAATGTTTTGATTATGTGCCTCATATTTTCTGTCATACTTACTCTTCCACAGTGGTAGATACTCATTTTAAATATGGTCTAAGTTTAAATAATGAGGTCAGTGTATATGAAAGTAATCCCTGTCAGGGAAAAATGCAGGCTTCAGATTGCACTCACTGCAGTATTTCAGACACTTGTTTGATCTGTATGATATCACTGAGAAGGGATGCACTTAATATGGTCATCTTTGGTGCCCAGCCCTGAGTGTGAGCAGGGGGGTAAAATGGCTTTCAGACAGCCCATATGGAAAAGAAATAGTAAAAACGTATATGATTTACTCATGAAAGTGGCCACTTTCTCATTACTTTCATATATTGTTTTAGTAAGTATCCAAAACATACAAGTTTCATTATATAATTTCTCAAGGGATCTTATATCTGTTTTCACCCTTGTTTGCTTTTCATACAAGTTTCACACAAGACAGATACAAACTTTATAAGATTTATATATATCTTTTCCATATGGGAGTGTATGAACTAAGAACCTGTACCAGAGCTCCGTATTATTTTAAACTGCAGCTCTAACAGAATCCAAAAATGGTTGCTTGATGATTGAGGGGCATTTTTGCCGAAGATATTGTCATATTGACAACAGCCAACCATATTTTTCCAAACACACAAGGCAAGCTAAAGGAGCCTCAATAAGCAGTTAGCATGAAATTAGCTAGCCATGACTAAAGCCTTAGCCGCACATACCTAGAGACCGGTCAGTGGTCCCATCACAACTTCCAGTTGCTAGGGAAAATTGTGTATTCCCTGACTGGATAGTGAGTGGTTGCTGGAGGTTGTTGGCTGTTGCTTGGTGAAATTGATCACACAGAATGAGCTGCACCAAAAATCTATTTATGATTACTTTGGTTACTAGCAGGTAGTGTGAAGTTTTTCAATGAAAACTTGGTTGATTACCCACTGCAATGACCACTTTTCATTTCAGCGTTAGGCTACATCTGCATCTTCCTGCCTATCTGCATAATGGGATTTGATTGGTGCTTGGAACAGCTAACTTTACTCCACCTTTAACTGCAAGTAATACCCACATTTTGTGAGAGGTAATAGCTTTTAAGCCTGGAATGCAAACATGTAAGTGGTGCCCAAGTGTACCTTTGAAATATATAAATGTGAGAAAGCTGCAAGACATTGCAAAATGTTCAGATGCTTGTTTGCTCAATTTTCAATTGAAATCCCAAGAGAGATTAACTTTTAAATGAAAAAAAAAACAAAAACTGTCTACTAATTTTCTGTTCTCCTTTAAGAGCAGTAATGCATTTATTGCTTTAATTGTCACCTATTGTACTTTCACCATTTCATTTGGTAAGTCAATTTTCTCTCGTGTCGACTCTAACAAAGGCCTCACAAGTTGGATTTCAGTTATGCAGTTTTTGTTGTTTGCTCCCTGGAACTTTTACTGATTTAGTTTGAAAAGTTCAAGCGTAGCAGTCTCTGCAGGGACCCGATTTACACAAACAGAGGAGAAAAAAAAGTGGATAAGGAAAAACTGCAGAGGATTTTAGATTCAATTTGGGTGGCAGATCTGTGTAGATGAAGCCCATGGCTATGTCCTGTGGGCCTCCCACACAGCCAGAAGCCAACTTGCTGTGTAGGAGTGAGACAGACTGATTGAAATTCGCCTCAAAGCGTCACTCTGCCCTCTGTCTGACATGCTGAGGGTAGATTCGTCCGGTTACTTTATTAGGTGAAAGAGAACAGGCTGCGCAGACTTTAATTGGACTGTTATGTACTGTTTTTCTTTGTTTTGTTTTTTTACTTAATGCATCTGCCTTTATATGTGGGATGCAGTGCAAGTTTGTGTGGTAGGAAGGTGAGAAACATGCAGGAACACACAGGAAAAAAGGATATTAAAGTGCATATTTACCAATCCTAAAAAAAAAATTTTGCTCGTAAATTTTGCAGCTGGGCTTGACTTCACATTTTGAAATTTAAAACAGTCCATCTTTAGCTGCTGATTGTCAAGACAGTGATTCATGCTTACTCACAGAAAGGATTTTGCAACAGTTTTGTTGTAGGAAATAGTGACAGACGCTATTGTATTTTTGCAAAAAGTACCCTCAGTTATGGTGGTCATATTGCTGTACATTGGAGCAAAGCAGAAAACCTTTTATGACTTAAAAAACAAAACTTCTGGAGCGTTTCCCCCTACAATTAGGAAGTGTAAAAAAGCAAAAATGACCCCGAGGACCTCATTTACTGTGTACCTGCTCATGCAGTGACTGGATGAAAGGCACAGTTCCTATGCCACATTCAGTCTGGTCCTTCATTTCAACAGTTGGGAATAATCGACTTTCATCCGTCCAGTTTATTTATTTTCCCTGAAATGGAGAGCATAAACACCTTTTATTGAGTCGAGGGAGTTCATAGACGGCTCCTCATAAAAGTATGGTTTATATTAGAGGAGTGAGTGTGAATATAAGAGAGAAAGAGAGAGAACCATGGTGCAGACAGGGGTGCCACAGCTGATTCTGTCATAGGGTCTACTTCCTCTCCACAGGATTTCTGCTTCCTGTTGTGTTGCCATGGTGCTGCACACAAAAGAGGACAAGCTACTCTTCTCCAGGAAGCCATAAATAATTGATTGGCAAGTGGCTTAATCAGCCCTGCGGCTGCCTGGCAATTCCACAGCTAATTCCACAGCTGGCTATAAATAACTCATTACGCTAATTATGGTATGTGAGCACACAGCTAGCCTGCGAGCACAAACACAGTCAAGCGTGAGCACTGTGGGTTCAAACATGGTGTCCGTATGGCAAGTTATAAACCTCCGTCGGCAGCCGCTGCTGCTCTCGTACTGAGATGGAGGAGGAGTTGCATGGAAACTTTTTTGTCTTCCTTATGATCCCATATGAGTGAATCCTGGTCGATTGTGTTTTCTAAAGATAAACCACTCAGATCCCCCTATGCTTGACAAGGACAGTGAGTGTGATTACCTGTGACGTTGGCCTATGAGAACTCTGTAGCTCTGACAGGCATCTCCTGCTGTGACTTTGACATATCTCAATACAACTCTTATTTTGATGGAGCCTGTCTCTCAGACAGCTAGCACTGACAAGACGATTTTGATGAGGGTAAAATAGAACAGGCGCTTAAGAGACCCGGAGAGAGGTCTCGTTCCTCTGGGCAAAGCATTAATGATCCTACTGTCTCTGTCTATGTCAATAGTTCTCCAGTGTCCATCTGTTTCAGTCACATACAGACTTCCCGCTAATGACAGGAAGTGTTGATACTGCACAGGAACGAACCAGTCACTGTGGTATTAAGGGCATCATTTGAGGAAAGACTCCCAACTTCGGATGCTATTTTCCACTGAAAACTTGAGGGGAGACGCAGGACAAAAACACGCTGGGACCAACAACCATGGCGATAGGTGGATAAGGCTGAGGAGATCAAATCAAAGGGCAGCACATGCAAACACACATGCACAACCTTTTAGTACAGTTAGCTCCTGGGGACAAAGTTGTTCTTCTTGGGGAGAGATTAAATGTTTGAAGACCCTCTATTATAACGTGCAACCACTAATGCACTAGTGTTCTTCAACTGAGTAATGAGTTCACCTACTCTCCACTATTCATCCTGCCTCTTTCTGTTCACTTACAAACTTGCAAAGTTCCAAAACTGGTACAATTTCAGGATCTCGAGGCGGAATCAGGCAGACAGTGTGCTGTGTAGTTTAATGGTCTCATCAGGTTAAAGCTTTGCATTTGGCCCTGAAACACAAATGGATTCACTGAGAATGTAGAAAAGATTACATTAAAGTGGAGACTCGGCCACTAGATGACTTAACTGCTCAGTTAACACACTGATACTGTGACATTATTGCCTGTCTGCTGACCCACTACTTTGATTCAAACTGAAACCGCTATATTACTTGTACAAACATTTGTAGTGCCAAGTGGAAGAATCCTGATAAATGCATGATGTAACAGTTTATGATTATAAGCTGGTAATTATGGTTAACATTTTACTAAAAAAAAGCCTTTATAAAAGTTTCTGTGCCAGCAAGTATCTGTTTTAATACAGTACTATACAAAAGTCTTGAGCCACCCCTTGATTCCTTATATTTTTCAAGGAAAATAGGAAATAGGTGCAGTTATCTGTTAAAAGATATGCAAACAGGAAAATAGAGTATACAAGGGGAAACATTTCTTGCAATTCTAACATGCTTGAAAGCATGACCAACTTTGTTCTTCAACACAGCCTGAACTCTCTTAGGCAAGCTTTGTTGTAATTTCTTTAAGAAGACTTCAGGATTAGTTCTCCAGGCTTCTTGGACATTTGATACTCAGTTGTGGATGCTGGTTGCCTTTTGCTCTATTCTCTGCCAAGATGATCCTCCACTGGCTTCAGAAATGTTGAGGTCCAGGCTCAGAGGAGGCCAATCCACGACTGATTGTGTGCTTTTAATTTTTCTTCAGTGTCATGCTAAAAAATTATGTTGTTGCCAATCAGTGTTGACCTCCTCTGTACACATTGAAAATAATTTGCAACAACAATTAAAAATTTGGTTTGCCACTGTCTTTCAGTCCAGTTCTTGTGTAATTTGGCATATTCATTCTATCTATCTGTCTATGAATACATGCAAAACATATTTTTATGCCTCTTGCACATAACTATAGTAATATTTTGTGGTCTCTGGGGACTATTGTATGACATGCAGCTCACTACCCAGTCTGAGTGTGCCCTGTGTCCTCTGCTAAACAGTCAGCTGGGGGTTCAGCTTCCACTGCAGACCCAACTTTGGCAACCATTACCGTAGTTTCAAACTGAAAATCAATTTGCAGTAAGTACACCTCAACAGGTCAACAGGCCCTCTGTTGTACTAATTTAAATTGCAAAGTATCCCAAAGCTGGGGCCATCACCAGAGTTGCTGATACCGTGACCAGAATCAGGATTGCTTTTATCTGAAGCGTGTTAATGATATGTGAGAAACGACAGCCCTGTGCCCATCATTTAATGCAAGAAAGAAAAATGACCCTGAATATTTTCAAAAACATCTATCGCAAGGCCTCTTTTTAAATGATCAAACTATTCTGCTATTGTCAGTCCTTATAAATGACACCAGGAGTATTGAGACAGTACAAATAAATCAGGGTGACACATAATGTGCGTCAGGAAATATAAATGTGTTCTATAAATAGACTTGTGCTCAATATGCGGTGCATGCAAATAATTATGCAAGACTTTATTTTGTTAGAACCCCAAGGAGAAACATGCCCCTGATGTAACATGTGAGTAAAAATAAACTATCGAGGCACAAGCCAGCCTAAAGGGTTAACCACTGGGGATACATTAATGTACATGACTGCACTCATCTCAGAAGTCTCTCCTGCTTGGACTCTTCGGACCATAAAAGTCATTTTGTAAGGAGTTTTTTTTTTTCTTTTAAAAAGGCCATTTGATGTTTATCAAAAGGAGTACAAAAGAGCTTGAGGGTTAAGGGAGCTGTAAGGGGGATGGTCAAAAATAACCAGCAAAGAAGGGAGGGTGACATGGGTAGCATTATTTCCTTTTCCTGAGGTCAGTGCCATATATGGTCATGGAGCTAGAAATAGGCATCTTCCAGCTCTTTGGAGAGACTGTACCATCAGTCATTTGGGTTGAGGTGCATTAGAAACATACTGTATTCCAGTCCAGGAGAGAGTCATTTCAACCCTGGGCAAATTGCTGCAAGAGAGAGGGGTCCAAACTGCGGCTCAAAACATGAGGCTGTGCATCTTCACCTGGCATCACTGAGTCCTTCCCCTGGGTGCACATCAGCAGAGAAGAAGAAGAAGGAGAAGACGAAGAAGAAGAAAAAGTAGTAGTAGAACAAGAAGGGTTCACTGAAGGTAGGGGATGGTTCAGAAGCAAAACCTCAATATTTACTAATATCAGGTAGTAAAAACAATAAGGCAGGGAACAAGAAACTGCTCACACAGCATGTACACACACACGTGCATTAACCCTCCTGACCTTTCTCCCAAGTAACAGTTGTGTTCCTTCAGGACTCACGACAGGCTACGTGTGCATTTGTGTGCTTTTCTGCATGTGTGTGCGTGGGTTTGTATGACGTAACATAAGCCCTCGCTATGCCCAGATTCTGCACAGCTGGGCTTCTCGGTATTCCAGATTACAATACGTCACTACTTTGCTCTGAGCCCTCCCCTCCTGCCCAGCGCACGCTCCAGTACACTCACATCTACTTTCAACACATGCATGCTGACACAAACCAACTCCAATGATGTCAGTGAATTCGCTCCTCTTTTTGCCTCTCACTCTCTCTCTTCCTCCATCTGCCTCCCCATCTCAGCCTCCCTATCATGCATACAAATTTGTTTACCCTTACTCTTGTTAGTTAGGCTCTGCATATTTACCCAATTTCCCCTTTTCCCTTTTTATTTCATCTCAGATCTTTTTTAAATATTTTTTTTTAAACAGGCCCTCTGTGTCTTTTTCACTCACCCACACAGACTGCATCAAGGCTTGCCAGGAGGCAGCAAAACCACTGACCAGATGTGCAAGTTATTTACAACAAAGCACATCTTGGGAAGGAAAAATACTTAAAATCCAACTAAATTCTTTATTTTAGGAAAAAGAAAGAAATAAAAAAAAAATCCCCACACGTTTTCCTCTCAGGAATTTTCCAAAATAAATCAGTGAGCAACCTTGATTTTTCCATCAACATCGAAGACTGTATTTACATTCAGTATGAGACATACTGATGAGCATGAAGCCCAAAATAGCCCTTATCATTCTCTAAATGCATGAGACTAGAGATCATAAGAATTGCAAGGTCTTGAAGAATTTTAGAGATAATTGCGCATTGTGTGCATGACCTACACTCATAAAGATATTGCTCTGTAGTGGCTCAGTATTTATTGTTTTCAGTTTTTGCCAGTGCAGTAATTGCTATGATTTCTTCAGAAAGTGAGTGGTTATCTCAACATCAACATCAACATCAATATCAACTTCAGTCAATGGGAAATTGGCAAATTTAGAGCTCTGTGTGTAACATGTATGGTGGTTAACTGTGCTGGTTTTATTAGCCCATTTTCAGTTTTTATTGGCAAAAAAGTCAAATTTGAAATACATTATATACTCGTTTTTAATCTATAAAGCATAATATTTGCAGGCATATATTTTTCATAGGATTAAATTGCATTTGCAACAATTAGTAATAAAAGCATTGAAATACAGTGTGTCTTATGTGCACCTTGTATTCTGCAGGTGTAGCTGCTGCAGCCTGCAACAAAGTTTACAACAAGTTGCCAAATTTGAAGAGCAAACTATGTCAGCAGTAAATGTGCACACAAAAAGCTTTGGTTTGTCCTTAATTATAGTGAGCTGTTGCTGTGTGAAACAAACTAGAATGGGGGTGCAGGTGAACAGATCAGTTTTCTTCTTGTGTAACCTTTTTATAACAGGTGGTTTGAGGATAAACAGGGATAGACACCAGTAAGACCACCATTTGCTAGTGAAAAATGTGTATTCCCTGGCCAGCTGGTGAGTGGTTGCTGGAGGTTGCCTGCTGTTGCTGGGTGAAACTGGCCACAAAAAGGTATAGGGTGCTGCACTCTAATACATCCTTGCAATTGTTTGGTTGCTAGCAAACAATCTAGCCATGCTAGCCATGCTAGTTATGGTTGTCCACATACACACTCATAAACTACTTTCTAAACCATAGTGAAACCGAGAAAAGTGTGACATAAACCAAAAAGAGAGACTGTTCACCAGTTGTGAATAGCTGCACCACTTTCAAAATGTGTTAGCACAGCATTTACTTTGAAGGCAAGCGTTCTCTATCTCTGGTTTGTGTTACACTATTTCCAAGTTTCAACTAATCCTGCTCAGTGGTTAGTTAGCAAACATTTGCAGATAAGTCAGCATCTTGAACGCAAACTTTGTGGCAGTTTGACTGTCTTTTCCTAACAACCTAACATCCTAAGAGAGTTGCTTTCTGGTCTCCAGGTCTGTGTAACTGAGGCCTTAAGCACAGAGCGTTGGTCATGTCTAGGAAAATCTTTCACTGCGCCTAAGTTTACTGTCATGTGTGTTATCACCATTTTTGTTCAGAAAAATCGAGGATGACTGGATTGAAACTTACAACTGATTTTATTCACACAAGCTGCTAATTGATTTTAACTCTTCACTCAGTTAAATAAGTGAAATGCCTGCACTGTCGAGCCCTGCCCTGCCATCACTGCCTTCCTGCATTGTTTTCCCTGTCACTAAGAACTTTAAGAATGCCCTTCTTTCTGTTAGAAACCTCATACTTTCCAGTTTCCTGTAAGAACGGGGCCGAAGCTGGAAATTCCACATGCCTAGCAGAGTTTTTTTTATTGCCCCCATGACACCAACTAACTTTACTTTCATTGACACTTTGGGCTAAGTTCATTTTCACCTGGATCCTCTCCTATTACATGCATCCACCTTTCAGAGTTGTGTTACAAGGCATAATTAGCTATTAAACCTGGATTTTTTAGTAGCTTCGTAAAAAAACAAAAAACTACAAAAAAAAAAAATAAAAAAAAAAAAAAAAATAAAACCTGAAAAATTATGAACCTTGGGTTCATAATTGGGTTCCCATTACGAACCCAAACTGTTACTCTGGTACCACCAAGAAAAGGACTTAAATGAATGACTTGAGGCTCAAAATGCAGAAAAACAAGTTCAATTGTTTCATGTTCTTTTTCTTTCTCCCGTTTGGTCCACATTAGAGTTGGAATCAGATTTAAAGTTTGATTGATTTAGAAACAAAAACCTATCTTTGTGATGAAGATTGAAGGTTTACTGATTTCACTTTACTGTCTACACACCTTGATCACACACTATTTGGCCCTATGCTAGCTACGCTAACTCAAATGCACTGTGATATATTTACAACCGCAGCCTCAAGGGAAAATTTTTTGACACATTTAGTGTTACAATAACTAGCCTTATCACCCCACTGACATGTACACAATCATCCACTCAACCAAGGAGCTTTTAGAAATGATGATGTGGCTGAAGGGTTCTGCTTCTCAGATGGTTCATATTTTTTGAGTTTGCTTTTCATTTTCACATGAATCATCACCTGAGAGCAACAATTATGTTGCCAAATATAAAAAACAAGACCACAAAAAACACATTTACTGGCCTTCAAATGGCCTAAACTGCTTTTCTTTTGCACTGCAACATAAATAACAGCATTTAATCACAATTATGTTATTTCTTTCACACTTTCTTTCCCTCAACTAAATCCTGTGAGATTAGACCAGGGAGGGGAGAAAAGTGGAACAAAACAAAAAGGAAGGTGATGAAAGAAAAGGT
>NW_005187453.1:1321581-1344825 GCF_000239375.1 Pundamilia nyererei
CACACTTTCTTTCCCTCAACTAAATCCTGTGAGATTAGACCAGGGAGGGGAGAAAAGTGGAACAAAACAAAAAGGAAGGTGATGAAAGAAAAGGTTACAAGCTTCTAACAGTTTTCAATGCATCATGAGATTCAAGAGCATCAGAGCATGATGTCATCTTTTTTTAAATACCAGAGTACATAAAGCAAGAAGGCACGCATACACACAGACTAAGACTATTAATAACGCACCGCGTTTAATCTGGACTTGATTTAAACAAGTGAGGCAGTAATCAAAACTAAATAATTCTTCACATTTGTGATCAAAAGCAAGCCAATCAACATTTTTAATCTTATAACACCTCCATATTTTAACACCAAAGCCAAACTATTTTTTTAAATTAACTAATTTGAAACCTTTTCTTTCAACTACATCTCAAACTATCATGAATATTGGCTCAATTGGCACCACATCATTCACACTCCACATAATGAACCTTATTACTCCAAAATTATATTGTGGAAAAAATGTAAAAGTAAATAAAGGAGCAGAAAGCAAATGACATTAGACATATGCTCATTACTCTGCTGCGAAAAGGCATTCTGGGGAATTTTCCACATGATCCATTAGAAAATGGTAAAATGAAATCATGAAAGATGTTCGTTGTTGAAGTTTTCTACCTTTGGACTGGTACTTATTTAACTTTTCTACTCTAGCACTCAAATCCTTATTCATCCATTCACATGCTATGCTTTAGTCTATGCTTTTAAACACTTTCTATCTTTCACACACACTCATGGTGCTATTGGGGTCAATTTTGAGTTCAGCGTCTTGCCAAACGACACTTTGACCATTGTTAAACTGTCTGACCGTGTGTCACCTCCTAAATGATGGACAGCCAGTCTACCTTTTGAGCCAAACTAAGGCTTTAAAAAATTTCTTGGGAATTACATTGCTCATGATCAAAAATATGTTTTGCAGTCAAACACAGCGGACCTTCATGTGATTCTGTGCTGTTAACAGTGAGCTCCTGTTTTAATTTAACCCCACTTTTATGCTATATCCTGTACACTGGAATTTTTATTGGAAGGGTGGTCTTGCATTTGGTATACAGACCACTTAACAGTTTATGTGCAAAAGTCCATGTAAGATACTGACAGGCATAGATCTGCAACCTCAGTTTTCATCCACTGCTGTTTGTCACATTCACAGGCACCAAAAACTGTTGTTCCTCCAATGGCCACTTGAGGCTGTCTCCATAATTAAGTCAATCCCCATAATAGTGTTAAAATGTTTAATTTTCGAGGAAAAATAAATATGTTTACAGTCTAGTACATGGTCGCTATAGCTAATTTTGACTTTTTGTGGATGATTTTGTAAAACTATGCTTTTCAAATTGTATAAGGGACTTAAAGTTGGACTTTGCAAGCCATGCTGTGAATTTTGCCCCAGTGGGTGTGTCTCTCTCTGCCCTGCCTTGAGTAGGCCAGGAGTACTTAAGTGCAGAAGAGCTCCAGGGACTGAAAAGCTTTTGCTTTACAGCTTGTGACCTCTGTTTAAGCGCTTACCTCTGCTCTGTGGAGAGGAAGGTGCTTTGATTATTTAGCATTTCTAATGTACTCTTTATGTTTAGTGACCAACATCTAGGTTTTGTTGTTGTTTCTTTTAGATGGAGACAGCAGATAAAAATCTTTACTCTTTTTTCAACCTGGACACTTTTAGTTTCCTACATCCTCTGTACTCTAATGGGGACATAACAAAGTTTTACATAACTAAGAACACTTTAGCTCAGATTTCAGTTGTACCAAGAGTGCTAGGTTCAATTTCTCCTGGAAGTAAAGAAATTTGAATGCCATTTAATCTCACAGTGCAGCATGGATGAACTTGACACACTACACTAGGGTGTAAACATGTTCTTGTCCTATTTAAAGAAAAAAAATCAAGATGGGCAAAATGTCAAACACTTGGTTTCAAAACAGTAGTCCACAAACCAGTGGGTGTAGTCTCAGTCGATCATTTGTCTAAAGTCCGTTATCCACGCCTAAGTACTGCCAAGAACCTGAAGCACCCTGAGCAGGGCTGCGTGTCCACAGCCATTTTTCCACCAGCGGCTTTTATTTCCTCCACAAATCCTGCACTTACTTTTAGTTGAAAACAGTTCAAACTAGTTTTTAACATTGCTATGCTCATTAATGCCATTTCTTACCAACTAATCCAAATCAAAGAGAGGCAGGACGTATGACAACTACTTTCAACCCCTGTGACAAAGAAACGATCATCGCTGTAATTGAGAAGCCAGTTATTTATGATCTAACAATGAAGAAGGATGTTTGTACCTAGGAGTGATTGAGAGAAGCCTTTCAAGTGGCAGTTGTGACCTGTCAGGATTAGCTATTTTAAATTGGATCAAAACATTTTAATAATTTTAATGATGTACGCTGCACAAGAAAACAGCACATTACTTTTTATAATGAGACTTTAGAGCTATGATATTTGGGTAGAGTCAGAGAAACTGTAAATATATTAAACTCAGTGAACTGTTGCTAGAGCAATACTGCCTCATACACTTTTCCTTAAAATTAGAACCAAATTTTATTTTGAGTTAAATACCTAACGAAAAATACTAACATGGAAAATTATATCAAAACAAGCTGTGGCTGGAACGACCGCAAGAAGGCTTGCATCATTAGCTGTCTCAGTGCCATGGCTCATTGTGCTGTGCTTGTAGGAGCAGCAAAGGTGTTAATGTGTTGCCATGAAGCGGTGTCGCTGTCTGGACATAGGGGGTGGTGAGCCTGTCATGCCCTGACACAGGCGAGCAGCTAAACTTAAAGTGTAGAGTGAGAGGAATGCCAAGGTCCAGTAAGCCCCTCGGGGCAATTAGGAAGGGAAGAGGAGATCCGACTGGGGAACAAGTGTGTGTTTTCATGTGTGTGTGTGTGAGAGAGAGACAGAGATAGAGTTGAGAGACTCAGTTGGAGTTCATGAGCTCATTTTCAGCCAGAGAAGTAACCAGTGAGCAAAGGAGTTCATGTGCAGTCAAGAGAACGAGAAGGGTAAGACAGCAAAGTTTAATCTGCCTTCCTCTTACAATATCACCACTACATTCACACACACTCAGTTACTGCACCAACCAACACACATGTGTGCCTAACCCTATCCTCAGGGACAAAGCTGGACATAACAGATCTGAATCACCCAAACAGAAAGCAGCTTTTTAAATCTCTTTATCTGTTTAAGTTGTCTGATGGTCAGTGACTTTTAAAAATTTCATCCAGACTGAAATGTCTGAACTGAGGAAAGAACTGGTACAAAAGTCTGTGCATTCTTAGTCACTTAGTCATTATGAAAGATTTCACCAAAAATTATTGCTCTGATGCATATGACATTTTGGATCCTTTTAGTGTCAAACAGTTATCCAGTGAAATAGCTTAACACCTGCAACACAGACTACTACACAGATGAATCCTCACTGGCTTTTCCTTCAGTGCCTCAAGACATCAGTGGCTTGAAAACATTACAACAGAATGCCCTGAAACATCTTTTTCCTGTTACTCCGAGGACATGAATCTATATGTACGAATTTAGGTGATTTTCAACTTTCAGTTTAAAGCCATGATTAGGTAGAATTTTATCAGTGCGTTAGTAAATGTAAACTAACTACTATTGGCCGCT
Source organism: Pundamilia nyererei (assembly GCF_000239375.1). NCBI lineage: Eukaryota > Metazoa > Chordata > Actinopteri > Cichliformes > Cichlidae > Pundamilia > Pundamilia nyererei. Next base: position 1,325,236 of record NW_005187453.1, read on the forward strand.
TTGTGTTTGGTGCTGCAAGGCAAGGCCCCAGTCATACAGTTCTAGAAACTAGTCCATGACCATCTGGCAACCACCGGTCATAAGGAAAAAGTTAAGTATTCCCCAACTGGTTGTGAGTGGTTGCTGGAGGTTGATGGCACTGACTAGGAAATGATGAAGTCCCAGTCACACAGACCTACAGACCAGTCAGAAACCCACTTGCAACCACATGTCGTCAAGGAAAAATGTTGCCAAGGAAAAATATATATTCCCCAACTAGTTGGGAAATGCCTCCTTGTGATTGATTGATCGCTATCATATTGTTGGGTCAGCGTTTGAAGTTACAGACCTGTCTGCAAACACTGTCTATGTACGCTCGTAATTATAATGAAACTGTGGAAAATGCAACAGAAATGGAAAATACAGATACATTGAGTCACGGATTTTAAGATGAAGGTGAAGATTCTTCATTTCTGGTTTGCATTACACTTTTTCAAGTTGCATTACCACTTGGCTAGTAATTAACAAATACTTGTAAGCTAACATAAAAAACTACAGGCAACTGTGAAAATCTGCTAGCAACCAAAGCAGTCACTGGGAGGCCTTTGGTGCAGCACCTTCTTTGTAACTGATTTCACCCATCGACAGCTAGCAATGTCAAAGAATCAGTCAGGTAATACACACGTTTCCCTAGCAACTGGTGGTTTCCAGATGGTTGTGGACTGGTCTCCAATGCGGCGGACAACTCGTGAGCCATGTGCACATGATGTCACATGAGAAACCTTAACAGCCAGCACTGCATTTTTAATCCAAAGCAAAAATGTTACATTCCTATGTTTAACATCAAAGTTCTTAGGTAAGTTTCAAAGTGAAGCATCCCAAAAAATAGCTTTTCACTTTCATGAAACTTGTCTCTCCTCCAAAGTTAAATGAGGTTTGGGATGTTAAATAGCTTCACGGTGTTCAGTCACAGCTTCTCGCTGGCCTCACATACAGGAGACACCGTCATCCTGCTATGAGTCAACAGCAATTGGAGCAGAGGGATATTATGCACATGGTTAACTAGGTCAGCCTAGGACATACTGTGGCTGTCTAGTCAATTCACCATAGAATTATTTCCATACTGATTGGGTTTAACCTTTTGCAGACTCCAGCACACCCACTCACTGATTAAAACTTAACTAACACTTACTTGCTGCAGCAGACAAATCTTTTGCTTATTGTAGATTTTTAATGCTTCGTAAGTTATGAAGATTAGCGTTTGAGCTTTTAAAGGCTTATCGGCATACTGTATTAGCACAACAAGGTTATTTAGCTCTCTTAGGCTTAGAGCTGGACTTGCATCCCATCCCCCCCAGTATGCTCAAAGTTCAAAAGACTCATACCGGCTATCTTCAATAAACCACCTCCAGATAGATTTTTCACCCATAACTAAAGATTTGAGAGGTGCAGTCAACTTTCAGAAGCAGACATGCTCAAACAGACTATTTGAAATGAGATTGTGAGGTTTAAAGAAGCTGCATTTAATATATATTTAACTAAAAGTAAAAAAATAAATTAATAATAATAATAAATACATATACATACACACATATATATTATATATAAAAATCTTCAGCACAGACAAGAAAAACATGTTAGCAAAGGCCAGCCTTGCTCTACCTGAAGCTAAAGAAACTTTGATCAAAGCCACAGTCACTGCACTGCAACCGTTGGTCTTTCAAGCTATATATCAACAGACAAGTTGGAACAGCATCATGCTTAGTTGGCAATTTAGCAGTCCTTTGATTAAAACCTGATGGTGCAATTTGGAAACATAATGACCTGTTTATTACAAAGAAAGGAACTAATTGAATAAGTGGAAAATGAGTAAAGAGGATTAGAGATAGTGGAGCCTATTTCTCTTTTGGCTGAGGCCCAGGAATTTTTTACTTTGGCATTGTTGTGCAATAAAAAGAAGCTGTATTGTTTAGGAAACCAACTGAGAAACCAGGAAATGCTGTCGTGAGTCTGCTCATTGAGGGCTCCTGTCTTTTGGACATGAGGAACTAAAATATGGACGCGTCTCTTTCCGAGTTCTCTTTCTGCTAAAAGATTTGCCTGAAGTGTAACACAGAAGTTGTCACCTACTGAAAACTAAATCAACACGGAAGGCTGTTCAAATGAACAATTTCAAATTAATGGTTTTCAGAACAATATATATATTGTTCTAGTGTTTTTCGACCTCACACCACTATTGACAGCACAAAGCTTTTCATTGGCATTATGGAAAAATCATGCTATGGCCTAAAAAACGTCAAAATTGGTTTTCCTCCAACGATTATTTGAACGTCACACTAGAAGCAAGTGACCAGTGGTCGTGAGGGGAAAGATATGTATTCCCTGACTGGTTGGAAAAAAACCTCTTTACAATTTCTTTGGCTACTAGCATCTTGCTGTAGTTGACCATAGTTAGAATGTTAAATGCCAATTTTTTAACAAACACTCGCTGAGCATGAGTGAAACTGTGAAAAGTGTGAGAAAACCAGAAAAACAGGGAATACTTGCCTTCAAACTAAAGGCTTTGCCTTCTGAAATGCCTTCAGTTTCCGTTTTGCATTTCATATTTTCAAGTTTTACTGCAGCTTGTTGAGTAGTTGGCAGTGTTTGCAGACAAACTGACAACTGCCGAGCAAACAGCCGTGGGACTCTGCTGGCAATCAAAGCAACTGCAAGGAAACATTTGGAGCAGCATTGTTTTTGCGATTAATATAATATAATATATTTAATATGTTCACAAGTTGGGGTTCGGGTTCATTGCTTCTTGTTTGATGGTTTTAATCTGTACTCCCATACATCATTCCTCTTTAACCCACCCCACACTTCAAAATACTGTTTAGTAAAGCTATTGTGGTAATGATTACATTTATTAAACAAATTCATATTAAACTGCTAACTGTAAATTAATTAATTTGTTATCCATTCATCCATTTGTATTGCTCTTGTATAACAATGTCACATCAACTACCTTTGCCCCCAGGTGCAAGAGGCCTTATTATGCTGCTTAAATGACAGATGTGCTTGCTTTTTTAGGACATTTGCCAACAAACAGTACATAGCAATGTCCAATCCTGAGTTAATATTCATCACATCAGCATCTTTGCTAATGATCTTCACATTAATGTTTGAACTGCTGCCCTGAACTGTTTCCATTTTAGGATCAAGCTTGGAGCATCAAACAAGTTATGCCCTGTTTTGTGATTAACCCTGGCAGCCATACACTACAGCTGGAAACGCAACACAACATCCAGCACTGTGAAGCTCCAAGGCTGTAGACATGACAAGGACAGAGCAGGTAATCAATTATGCCCTCTATGGTATCCTTTCTGTCAGACTGAAGGGAACACAAATTATGAAATGGCTATTGAGAGCAGAATCTTTTGCCAGCTACAGTTTGGACAGGTTTGCAGCCAGACCTTGAAATCAATCATCATGGTCGAGCGAGGAAGGGAGGTTAATTCCAGTTGAGGCACAAGTGGTAAAGCCTGCTGAAGGATTCACAGTGAGCTGCAAATTGTTCACCGAGGTTTGTCAGAACCTTGGATTCTGCTACTGTAAGGACATTTTTTTAGAGTCAGTCCCAAAAGCTCAGGAGCATTTCTGTCTGACAAAGCTCTTTTTGCCTTTCAGTGTGGTTGTTGGTTGAATTAAGTGAAAAGAGAAAAAAACAAACAAAAACAAACAACAACTGCAAATAGCTTTTTTATTCAGATAGACATCTGGTCGCAGAGGCTTTATTACCAATCTGCAAGGTCCCTGCAGATTTATCTTTCTGTTCTCTCCCTGCTGTGCCTTCATTCCCCCTCTCTTCCCATTCTCTCTTTCTGCCTGCCATCCTATATCAGACCCACAGCTTCTGCAGTGCCCTCAAGCACATTCACAAATTGACATGCTGAATTCTCAGCTGGGACATTAAACCCTGGGGATCAAGCATACAGAGAAAGCTCAAGGGAGATTGTTTATGTTCATCACAAGGTGTACTAGCTGGATTTCCTTGTGAAAGGACCACAGTGCCTCATCTCTAATCTGCAGCTAGGCTTTGAGTGAGAAAAAAAGCTGCAAATAATCTTTTTATAAGTTAAAACCAATCACACAACATTAAAACCACAGGCTGAACTGATGCAATGTCCTGCTAGGAATTCTTGCATTAAGGTTAATATTGGTTTGACACATAACACACTTAAACAGTGCCGCAGGCCAAGTACACACCACCATCCCATGGTAACACTTCCTGATGGCAGTTCAGCACACTGCAAAACAGCTCAAACTCCTCAGATCACAATCAAATAGAGCATCGGTGGAACACGTTGGAACAAGCCAGCTAGGCCTATACCACGACACACCACCTACAGGACCCAAAGCGCTCTGTTGCCAATGTCCTTGTGCCAGTAATCACAGGACACCTCCAGAGCTCCCATGCTCATGTCCTGCCAGGTCAGAGCTGTTTTGGTGGCAAGAAAGCTACCAACGCATTATTTGCAAGGTGTATTTTAATGCTGTAGATGATCCACGTACATCCTTTTAAGGGTGATGATTTATCTAAGTGGAGTAATGGACAGATGGAATAAAAGAAAATGTCTCCTCAATTATGAAAAATTGTATCACTTTGATGCTTTCATTTGTTAGTGGATGATGCTTGCAGGAATGTACTGGGATTGCGCTGCTTCAGTAGAATGATTGCTCTTATTCTTGCAAATGAGGACATATGATTAAATTTACAGTGCCACACACATTAGCGTTTGTTCTACACACTTCCACGCAGAGTTGCGCATGAGTATGAGCACACTGGGTTCGAAAAGGTACCACATTAATACTATATGTGAATTTTCTCGAACCCGCGCCTACGCACACACTTCTTGTCTTTTCAGGTCAGCTCAGTAGAGAGCACTCTGTGGTAATGAGCTGCTCCACTTTCATGACAGATGGAAAATGTGCAGCATGCCGCGCTCTTCTCCTCCCTTCCCTTCTCCACTCCACTTCGCCCAGTTCGCCCGACCATCCATCCACCCAACGGCGCCAGCACTTTAATGTATCAAATGAACGCGACGTGGAGGAGGAGGAGGAGCCACTTGGAGTTGAGGCAGTGGAAAGAACGCCTCACCCTGTTCATCAATATTGCAGCTTTACCTGGTGAAAGCTAACACTGCCCAACATATTCCATCGTGTCATTGGAAGAAAGGATCAGATACCTTGGCTTGACATGCCAACATTGTTACCTGTACAAATGATGACGCAAAGCTTACTTAATTTTTCATGGTCTCTTTGAAGGAGGAGGAGAAGTTTGGAGGCACTGGAAAACAGAACGTGTTCACGAGTGCTATTATCAACAAGGAGGTCATGTTTGTTCTCAGGTGACAAGGTGAGAAGCGAAAGAAGCCTGAAGAACACGAGCTCCTCCTGGTGCAACCGGCTCATAAGAGAAGCCTGATCTTCAGGTGTACCTAAAAAGGATATGCATCATTTTATTCTCAGCTAAAATGGGAATATTAGGAAGCCACAAAAATAAAGAGCAAACCTGCAGCTTCTCAATGTCAATAATACATTTGCACAACATTCTTCTACTGTCTACATTTACCTGTCTACCTCTCGAAACAATTACAAGAATGATCTGAAAAAAAAATGCAATATTTACTCCACAAATAGGTGGCTAATTAGTTTAGTGGGTTATCCATTGGGTTGGTAAGCTGGAAGGTTGGTGGTTCAAGGGGGACACAGGGGACACAAACCCCCTATGAGTTGGGTCAGGAAGGGCATCCAACATAAAACCCAGCTAAAGGCAAACACCAAAGCAAACATGTGAAGCTAACTGCTGTGACAAGGGACAGCTTTTTTAAAAAAAATCTACAAATCAAACATAAGAAACTTTGCTAAGGGCTTGTCTTTATGCCCTCTTTATCTTTCCCTCTATAATAGCACTTGTCTGTACAAGAAACCTGAACCAGCTGGCTTAACAAGTACATCAAGCGTTGCAGATTTATTTTGGTCTCTATTAATCATCCAGCACACTACAGCATAGATGTTTTAGGATTTGCTTCTAATTTAATTTAGTAAAGGTGAAAAAATGGAATGAAGGCAGTGCAATTATAAATAAAAGAGCAGCTACAGATTTGTGATAAATAAATAAAGCTTATACTAGTTCGTACAGTTGCTAGCAAACAGACGACCCCTCACTAATGAACCACCTGCAGCAGCTCAGCTCCTGCGTGAATGAACGTAACTTGAGTGAAGCGTAAAAGTGACTCAAATTCATATTCTGTCATGACGCCGCTCGTCTGAGCTGTGGTAACTGCTGCATATCTCATTGGTCAGAGGGAGAGTGCTGTCATGATAGCAGACTGCGTGCGTGGGATTGTGTGTGCCTGATCGTGTGTGGGTGTGTAACACGGTCTGGCTGAGGTCAGGGTTGGTGCACATTTAATCTGCTCTCTGGTTCCAGGCCACTCCAAGGACTTTGACACATCACTTCTGTATCTATTATTCATAACTGTGGTATTAGACTGTGTGTCTGTGTGCGCAGGTGCATGTGCGTGCATGTGTGGGCACAACACACCGTCCTTCTGAAGCACAATGTGGCTCAAAATTCGCCAGAATTTTTTTTGCAGCTATAATATCAACCTTGTTGCATAATCACAAAATTTCTACCACATACAAACTTACACTCACGCACGGGCACACTGTGCTCCCACTCCAGTTGCACAACCCCTGAATTTTAGGGATAGAATGGCCTTGTTTCATAAGCAGTCTGCTGCCTACTGGCAGCTGTGCTGTCAGATGAGGTCATTACTTGGGGCGGGTCACAAGCACAGTCTGGGCATAATGCTGGACACCATTGTGAAAACCCACCGTGTGTGAATGAGAATGACAGCCAAGGGCGACCCTAGAGCTGTGACAATCCTGTTGTGGGGAGGATGCAGGGCATTTGTATTGTTTCTGTTTTGAGTCGTGTTACCTCGCTGGTTTGTGCAGCGATGCATCGAGGAAAACAGGGAACAGAGGAGTTGAATGATGCCTGTGTGTGTTGGTGTGTGAGTGCAGGCTGGTATTATTATCAGCTCAATGCCAGGGTGGGGTGAATGGCCTCAGTGTTATCTCTGGAGCACAGCTTGTTTACGCTAATAAACACAACTCTAACTCCACTCCAGCCAATTGTAAAGCGTGCATTTGCCTATTGATGCCACTCCAAAGCAAGAAATCATCCGGGATATGAATATACACGAGAACAATGTTGGTGCCTCACATTGTTGTACGCTGAACAATTTCTCTGGATGCTCACATGCCAGCAATAATCAGACACTGACGCCTCTTTTGAATTCAGTGATCCCCATTGTTGAGTTTGTGTGGACAGATTTTTCTGCCTTTCAGAAAACTTCTTCGTGCTGCAGATCAGGCCGCAAAGACACGCAAAGTTCAGATGAACCACTTATTTGGGCATCTGTACCAGGAAATTGTTTCAGCTCTTTCCATGAAAGTAAAGACCTCATTTAATGTCAATAGCCAACATGTTCCTGAAGAAGACTTGTGCTAATACTGCATGGGGGAGTGGAGCACTCAAATCATTTCATCCAGTAGCTAAAGCTTCTTTAAATCCCTCCAAACATGAATTTTTTGACCAATAGGAAAATAGTTAATATGATGGGAGTAAAACACCATTCCATCCAATAGTCAAGCACCTCAGTTGTTTACCCAAATCTCTGCAATCCCTCCGTGAATATTTATTCAGCCAATGCGAGTGCAGTAGCCCCAGTGCACAAGGACAAATGTCTGACGATTTCCTGCTGGCATCTAGCGTGAGTGTGTCTTAATCCCTCTGTGCAGTAGGCTATTTTGAAGAAGTGACTACAGAGTGTGATGGATATGTGCACATGCTTCACTGCCTGTGCTCACGTATGTTAATGTGGCCGTCTACATATGACTGTCTTCATCTTTCTTCATGTAGCGGATTGTTTTCTGTTTCACCTCTTTAACCTCTAGCTTCCCCATGCCCACCCCCCACCGCCCCCTCTGCACCCCACCAAAGCCGCTTTGAGCTCTTTGCTCTGACATCACGGTAGTCATCATCAGTAGGCATGGAACAGACCATTAGGTGAGAAAGCGGGGGGAGATTACTTGCGAATCAGAACACTTTAGCTTTGGCGCTAAACAGAGAGTCTGAAAATCCACCTCGGGATGCAACAATGAGAAATTCTTGGCTTTCTTTTTTTGATGTTGTTGTTGTTGTTGTTTTTTTTGTTAGAGCATCTTTGATTACAACATAAATCTGATGCTCTAACAAACAAAAAAGTATGCTATAGCATCCCTTCGGCACAGAAGGAATGCTCCAAATATCTCTGCATCAGCAGAATAAAACTACCAGTCTCTCTCCGGTTCACTCTTCGCATTGTTGTTTTAAACATTATTAGTGAGAGGTCATGACTTATGGATATGTGCTGAATAAGAGATTAAAAAGGAGTCAAGAACAAACGAGAGACGATGTCTGCAAGCTAAACTGTTTGCCTCTAGGAGAGTGCAGTGATGTGTCAGTCTGGCAGGTCTTAGGCAGTCCTAGTCCGTGCTTCATGACACTGTGGGGAAAAGTCAGACACCAGAAGTTTCCATGAGCTCTACAAGCCAATCCTCTGTAAGGCTGCTAGCATGATTAAGGTGTCACAGTGACCTCCTGGACGTCTGTTTCAAGTTCACTGATGTGATGTAACACAGGCATCTCTTGACTCCATTAGGGGATCCGCCAGGCTAATGAGATGTTATTTTAAGAACAAACTGCACAATAAACTGAGGTATTCTGTGATCTGTATTTGTTTTAAATTATATTTGGGGAATTCTTTATTAAATCTGCCTAATGTACAAGTTCTGAAAGCAACATGTGAGAAGAATAGTAATTTATGGCCACAGTCTAATCACAGTAAAGTTGCCAGGCTCAATAAGGGGGCAAATTTCGCTAGCTGCCTGGCCAGATTGCACATATATTCCCCCCCCCCCCCCCCTCATAATTAAGAGGTTTGTGTTGTTTATTTCAGAACCTTTTAAAAAGCTACATTTTTCTGACACCAGTTTTCAGAGATATTTGCAGACAGTAAAGTTCAGATGACAAACAGGAAATATAAGAAAGTCCAGATGTTCTTGTGTTATTGCTTGGCTGGTTTTGTGGGCAACCAGGATTCATGGCATGTCATCTCCAATGTTGATGAAGATTGGTCAGTTTGACAGACGAGATGTTTGCTGTCTTTACAAGATTGTACTATTTGTGGAAGATCACAAATGCTCCAGTGCAAGTGGTCACAAAGTTACTACTGTGGAGTGAGCTATTCATAGCAAAAGCAGAGATTTTAAGCAGAAGGCCTCGAAAGGGACAGTTCAACTAAAATCAAGTGTTATTTTTGTTTATTACATGCAGATTTTATCCCACCTTGCCACTGTTTTGGATTACATGACAGTCAGTTCTGAACTGTCAACTTAGCGCACTGAAAGGGCAACAGGAAAATGTAAAATCCAGAAGTGAAAAATGGAAAGAAGTTCAACTTTAACAGCTGAAGTGAAACCTCAAAGGCAAAGGTTAAACTGATGAGAAAATGAAAAGCATATATAAGGCAATGGAAAATGATTTACTTGCACATGAACTTGGACTGTTCTTTACCCTCAGATGCCTTATGTTTTCTAGCTGCTGCATGGAAAGCCAAACTCATCTGACATCTTATCAAGACACAACCTGTGGTTGACCAAAATATTTCCAAATCCTACTTTACCATCTAGTGGTATAACAGTACAAATATTACTTGAAATAAATGTCACGGATGCAGGTGTTGATGAATCATGTACACAACAGCTGTCAAGGACACAAACAAGACAAGATAGCAATGTTTCACTTCCTTTTTCAGTCTTGGCCACAAGAGATAGGAACCGATAAACAAAAAAACTCAAAGTTTCCACTGGGGCAGGATCTTTCTCACACTAAGCATATAATAAATATCAGACTAACACGCTGGAGAATAATATCTGAGCTAATGATGTCACATTGGTTTCCAAAAAGCGTGTATTCTGGAAACCCATGATGCACAGAAACTATTTACTTACTCTGAACTAAGAGCACTCAATGAAAACAACGCATAAACTTCTGCAAACAGGCACTCACAAACATATACACACTCTCCACAATCCAAATTCAGGTTTTGCCCCTGCAGTCCTGCAGCAGACGGATCCGGTAACACTGTAGCCTTAATATTAACACAGGCTTTAAAAAAAGAAATGGAACCACATCCACAAGCTAAACCAACTGGACACCGGGAGCATTTTTAGCTATCTGAAATCCCCCATCTCCAGTTGTTCGGCCTACTTGCTGAAGGACTTTCCAGGTTCCAGCAGTATTTAATGTTGGCTGACATAATGTTGTAGCTCATGTGGATGGATGACTCAAATTCCTGCTAGGACACCCTTAGCATAATATCACTACAGCTGGGAAGCCCCACTCTGGAAGCCCCTAAATGTTCCCAGAACCTCCCCCAACAGCTTGACTTTAGCCCCCATTTCAGCCCAGTAAGCTGGCTGCAGCCGTGCGGTTAAAAATAAACCGCCAAGATGCCACGTTGGTCCTGAGGACATGTGTCCCCATAGCAACCTGAGATGACAGGTTACTGGAGGTCAAAGGTCGGATCTTAAGAGAATCATGTGACCTTGGGGACATGGAGGGGTGTAAAGACGAGAGTGGTCAGTCAGTCAGAAAAGTAGCAGCTGCAGCAACCACAAAGAAAATCCCTTCAGTGAGAGGAAGAGCGCATGGCATTTCTGCCCTCCACTGTCGCTCAGTGGAAAATATAAACATGCCCTTTGCAACTGAACGAAAGTCATTATGTAATTTAGCCAACAACAGTTTTCAGCAGCACATTTTCAATTATCTACAATACAAAACGAAGGCCATTTACGATTTTTCTCAGGGGAAAAATGCAAGAGATTTTTCTTGTGGAAAATTAACCAGAAAGTAACTATGCAAAATCAATACAGCAACAGAGTGCTAGAGATTTCACTCCCTTGCTGTTGGACGTTATCATTGCTCAATTTTAACTTTTAATTTTAGGACTATTGTCCACAGGTCTGCGCTGCTGATGCTTAACAGAAAGGTTTCTGTTTTTTTTGTTGTTGTTTTTTTTATCTATTATGTAAATTACTGGGTGATGTTTTAAAATAGGCAATAAATAAAATAAATAAATAAAAAGCTTTCACTTTTATAATTACAGGCCAGTCTGGGCAACAAGCTACCAGAACATTTTGTGTAATATTACACATTTATTTCTCACAATTAAGCTGACGAGTTTCTATCATGTACAAAAACAACGTGCTGATATAACTACACTTCTTTTTATTATATTAACATATCTCAAGCATTAAATGTGCAAATAAACTTCTTTACACTAACATAAAGGGGAATTTTACTGGTCTGGTCCACTTAAGTGGTCCGTTTTTATTTTAAGAGGCTAAAAACATCCTTTAAACAATAAATAGAACATCACATGAGATTTAAGAAAATAAGAACAAACACATAATGAGCTGGTTTATGTTACTGGACTTCATAAATGTCAGCGTCACTCTGAGTCTCCCTACTTGTGAGGCACATCCTGGGAAATCCCCCGTCTTACTTTTCGTGATCAGAAGCTGGGGAAAAACCCCATGCAGAAGAGGTGAAGACCATCTAATGACCGTGTGATGGAAAAAAAAACTAAAAGGAGAAGAGGAGAAGGTAAGAAGGAGAAATTACACTGCATGTAAGGCTGGCTGCAAGCGTGACCCAAGGGGAAGCCCTAGCAATAAATGTCTTTTAGTTGTAACTCCACCAGCCTCTCATATCTCATTCCTCTCATGCCGTCATTCACCAGCCGGTGGATATTTTGAACTTGTGTGGGTGACCCCAACACTGCTGTAAAAAGAAAAAGGCATCACATGGCCAAGTTGTGTAACACTTTCAACCTTGTGGGTGCAGCCAAAATCTCCAACTTATTACTTCCACAGTTTTTGCCACGTATGCATACAGACTGATTCCATTCTTTGGAATGTTGATAAATGGATGTGATAGCTGTTAAACTATCAGTTGTAGCACTTAGTTGGCTTTGCAGTGCACTACATCAATATTTCTCCCTATTTTACTTTCTCGCTACTAAAAAGAAGGAAATATTTCTAGGTATTTATGGTGGGATTTTTTTCTGTGTGTATTCTAAGAGTTAGAGAAGAGAAAGAGAAAGCATATAATAAGCTTGTATTAATACCCCATTTGAATGGCTTTGTTGGTCACATTGAAACTATACAGCTTTTATGCACATGCACACATATGTACATAAATATGAGAATTTTTTTCACTCATTACCTATTGGTCTACCCAAAAGGTTGCATCTATTTTCCTTGAATTTAACAGCCTTGTGTTTTTTCTAATAAAACTGCCACCTTGCCAGAGCTCAGTTTGTATTATGTGAAAATTATGAAAACTAAAAAAACATATTAAAAAATGATGGACCCTTGGGACATATAGTAAGAAACAGTATGATACTGCCACTAGTGGTTAAAATGAAACACATTCTTCTAAGATATGCTATATGGGTTAAAATAAATGCCTCTTCATCCGCTTCATCTCACAAATCCAGCACAAGCTCAACCCTCCCACCCCCCTGTCCTCATCAGTACTCCTAAACTCTTAATAACCACCGGCCTGCATTTTTGAAGTCATGCAAGAGGAGGACAGAAGCTCAAACTGGGTCACGCTGTGAGCAATGTTACTCCTCAGTAAAAAAATAACAGCCAGGTTGCAGTACTTCAGCAGGACTCATGTTAATACTTCAAAGAAGATGGCAGTAAATAGAAAGAAGGAATCTTTGGGGTGCAAGTGGCCAGAGGTGCGAATGGCTGTGGAGGTCACGGGCCCTTTAACACAGCTCAGTGCCCACAGATGCAGACACGCTTTAGCTTTTCCACTATTGTGCAAATACATTTCTGTGTGGCGCTTGCTAAATGGAAGCTTGCCAAAATGCATAAATATGCAAATTCGAGTCACTATAAATATCTACACACAGGATCACAGAAACAGCACAGAGAATTAATATACACAATGCACGCAAAGGTAAGCGTGCCTTATATTTATTCATGCGATCATTAGGAACCAACATATCCTATAAATCATATAAAAGAATGAATTAGATAGTATAGGAGAGTCCCTCAGAAGGCAATTTCCCCTATCCAATTCACAGCCCATAACAGCTCAAGTGAAAGCTGGGTAGGTAATTTCTTGCTGTTGTCAGTGCCACAGGCAATTATCTCCCAGGCTATAGGATAAGATTGCATAGGCCTGCAGAATGTAATGCGCACAGACTCCTGTATCTAGAGCCAGCTTGATGAAATTTAGAGCCACCTGAAGATAATTTTGGAATAATTAAAAATAAAACATTTTTTTAGTTCAAAGACTTAAACAGATTCTCTGAATTTGTTTGACCAAACTGCTGATTTATTGCCTCTGAAAGACAAATGTGAGGAATTTTTTTGAACAATTTATAGAGATGAGCACAATAAAATAAGAGTGAATATTGCACATTGTACACTTTAGGACCAGTCACATAGGTCTAGAGATTATTGGTGACTACTTAGCAAACAGTGGTTGCTAAGAAAAATGTATATTCCCAGAAGGGTTGACAAGCCATTGCTGGAGAGTTGCTAGGTGAAGTTGATGACAAATAAGGTATACGTTGCTGCACTTAAAACCTCCTTGTGATTCGGTCATTATCAGACTGGCACCACTTGCTTGTAGTTTCTTTCTAATATTTCAACTTCTCTGCAAAGGCTTGCCAAGTACTTGCTAAGTAGTAAAGAAACTTTTAAAAGGGAGAGCTCCTTTTAAAATGTCTTGGCTTCAGGTTAAGGCACAGCTTTTGATATTCCAGATTTCGCTGAATTTATGAATTTTCACCTGTCATGTCATAATTATGAAATAGTGACATTCCCTTGTGTGCACAACAATGAGACATGTCAGAGAGCAACATGTCAGCCCTCTATGGTGATTTAGTACCGAATAATGAAGCTAATTCAAAACAAACAGGCACAATACTTGCAAAATAAACAAGAAAACTGTTTTTGCTAAAGGTGGAAACAACAACCAAGTGAAGCAAAAACACACTGTCAAGTTCAGCCAAGCTATGAAGGCAGACGAGGAGGAGATACGAGGAGTTCATGATGTGCGACCCAAAAGTAAACAACTGAGTATCGCTGGAGCACTTGTTAGTTTCACTCTATATGACAGGAAGCACAAAGAGGGTGGAAATTACTGAATGGGTTACGTGGTGGTAAAGGGCATGGTGGAAGAACTGAAGCAACTAGTTAAAATATTTGGTGACAACAGGGTACGGAAGACTTACAAGTCATTTTATTTATAATAATGTTAAAGAGTTATTTAAATTTGCTTACATTAGAGTTTCTATGATGCTATTATTGCATAATAATACTGCTGGCACCTTGTAAACAGATTCACAGTTCGAATTCTGTAGAAAGTTATCAATGACAGCTGCTCACTGGAAAAAAAAGGATGAAAAATGCACTTCATTTTGTTTGCATTACTAAACGTTGCTGCCTGCAAGCTGCAATCACAGAAATGTTATTACATTATAGTTTTTGGATCATCAATATCAATGCTGGAAATTTCCTAACATAATTTGGAGGCTGTATTGCCCACTCCTTGTTGCCAACTAGTCTCCCACCAGTATTTGTGACTGAGGCATTACAAAACTTGAGCAAACTCGGGTGTGATAAAGAAATCACTCAGTACTGTCAGTCTAAAGATGTCCATCCCTGGTTGCAGTGCTGTTGGACAAAAAGGTTTTCTCCACAGATCATAATTGTCATGTTTACTGCAGGTAACTTTGTTTTAGGAAATACTTTAAAAACAACCTTTTTGAACTGCTTAGTCCAGGTCAATGACGTAGGAGCTAAACATAGATTCTTTTTCGACCTTTAATTGAATTGAGAATCCTTTAGAGACTTAACAATAAATTCTGAATCAAATTAAAAAATTACTAACGACCACAAGGATGTGTTGTGTTTCCTTAATGAGACCTGAAATCTAATGATGTGTCATGTTCAGAAAAAGTAATTGTGTGCATTCCTACAGCAGAGACGCTAATATCCGTCTCCTTATGCTTAATACCTCACGCAAGCAGATCAAGATTGCTAAAAAAAAGCACCACCCAAGTCACCTAAAACCAAACAGACTTAAGTGATGGGGGTATATATTTAATAAACAGGGATTCCAGGAGGTAAAGGTTTAACAGGAGATAAACCATTGCCCCCTACACTCCTTTCTGACCTACATTAAGGATCTGAGGTTCCTTATCTCTCAGTGTCACAATAGTTAGACTTGAGGATGTGCAGACCTTCACATTTCAGTGTTTAGAAAGTGAAAAACACAGTCAGCAGAAATCAATCAAAAGCATGATAGACCTGTTAATGATTTCATGAAGTACAAAGTGCAATTGTAGGTGGCAGCCTCCTAGATTCTGTTGTGGGGCAGGATTTTTCTGTAACGTACAATCCAATACCCGGATGCCAGATGCATAATTTCTATGTTTTTTAAAATGACGTTGTCGATAAAAGAAAGACAAAGAAGCACACGGGGACAAAAGACCAAGCGTCATCACTGTCTGCTCACATGGACTTGGTAAATCACTGTTTTCTGGAATTGGCACAGTGACCTTTTAGGATGGCTGGATGCCATGTCCACAAGCTTTATATGAAAAGGTTCATGTCAGTATATCAAAAGGAGGTATTACAATGTTTGGTAGCTGATAAATGATAATGACATGGGAGTGTAGCAATTTTTAGAGCTCTTCTTAGTATTACCAAAGGATGTCTGCCATATCACTAACAACTTTGCCATAGTATTTCAATAACTGAATGACTTGCAATGAACATACTGATTGAAGCCTGGTGACTAAAACAGTGCAAGCTATTATTGAGACCCAAGGGTGTATTTTAAAGTGAAAAGTAAAATTTGTGTGTCTCACCTTAATGCTCAAGTCAGTGGGAAAACAGTGGTTGGTAACCATGAAATAGACAAAATAGCTGTGACTGTGTGCGATGAACCTCCAAACTTGTTGCCTCTGAAATTGCTGCTTTAAAGACAGTCAGTTGCTATTCAAATTGAATTTGGTACATCAAGACAGAAAGACAGTGTTGGTCTGCTATCAGTTTGCAATTGAATGAGGTCAAGTTGGCAGTTGCACGCAATGTGTTTGTGATAATACTGAGATTAACTGTGATAAATACGAAAAACATTGCAAAGCTGTTGCTGTCTAAATAAAAAGAAAATCACATTGACAACTTCCATTCAGAGTTGTGGAGAGAGGTAGGATGGAAAGAGACTGAAGACGAGCCCCACCCGCGGCTCATCTCTTATTAGATCTGAGAAACGGTAAAAGGTCTTAACATCCAGCCTAATCATCCAGCAAAGGGCAATTAGTTGGTTGCCACAACTGCTGGCAGCAGCAACAGTTGCTGAATGAAAATACAATCAACATCCTCAATACAATCAATAAAATCCCCAGCCAAGCACTTATATCTTCACAAAGAGGTTTCTGTCCTACTTTTAAGTTAGTGTGACCGAGCCATTAGGAGGTGAATTCGACACCGGTATCTCACCATGGAAAAAGTAGGTTAGAAAAACCTAGTTTTAAAACAAATCATGATCATTTCCCAAACGTAACCTAACTAAGCAGCTTTGGGCGTTAACCAAATCAAATAGAAAATGAAAGTGAAAGAAAACAGGAAATGAAAGCAAAAGTTAATAGCTGTCTTTGAGCAAAGATGAAGTTCAGTCCCCTGGTCTGATGTTGGGTATGCTTTTACGATTGCGCAAGATGCTTCTTGCACCTGAAGAACATCTATCACCTGTTTTATTTATGCTACAATGCTGCAGAGAACTGACAGGAACTAGAAAGACAGACCGTGTTTCTTCCACAGTAGCCTCTCTTCAGTGACTGCCTGTCAAAGTCAAAGGCCTTCTAATCACAAGATCTTAAATAACCATATCTTAAAGATCTCATAGTATCTCATAGCTCTATTTCCCAATAGAGCCCTTCACGCTCATACTACTTACTTGGGGTTCCGCCGAAGGTTTCGTCCTGTTAAAATTGAGTTTTTGCTTCCCACTCTCGCCAAGTGCTTGCGCTCAAAGGAAGGTACAGCTCATGAGATGGAGCAGATGTGGAACATTGCCACATCCGCTCCTTAATTTAATGTGGCTGCCATCCAACATTTTGCTCTCTTGGTTCCATTTTAGCCATAAGCCATGTATTTAGTTTTGCCAGCGTGTGGCCTGCTTCCTTCAGTGCACATTTGCTTTACTGCTGCTGCTTTTAATTTCCACAATATTTAATAATAATCTGCCTTAAATTTTGTTTTGTTTTTTCTTTACATGAATATTTAGCCCACATTCATTTCATACCTTACTGTGGACTCTGGTTCCCTCCAAATCTATATTTTCCTACTTCTTTTAAAAATGGTGGTGACAAGAGGCAAAAAGTCAGACTCAGCAGAAGCAGAGACTGTCTCACAGTATCTCAGTGTCAAACTTTGTTCTTTAGCTAGTTCTTGGCAAAGCAAAAACACAAAGTTGCTTATTCCTTGCTGGATTGCACTTATTCTGGGGTTACACTGTGCCATTTTTGCAACTCCAATGACATTAACTAAACTGTATTATTTGGGCTGGTATTTTTGAAACCCTGGGAACACCCTCTGTCTTTTGTTGAACTTTAAACTTCCCTGAAAAGAGCATTTTCTTTGGTTTCATTGGTTTTACACTGTATTTGCAATATAACGTCTGTGCTTTAGGCCCCTTCCATTTTAGGTTTAGTGGTTTTAAATATATGTTTTCATGGTAATGTGAACTTCAAGACATGTAACCATGTGGGTGACTGACACTATAAAATAAGTTTAATGTTGGTGGAAATTAACTCCAGCTGGCAAAGAAGCAGAGAAACATATGGGCAAGCTGCTGTTATTTCAAGTTCAAGGAATTCCACTGGTGCAAAGAGAAGTCTCTCCTTTTTTTAAAGTTCACAAAATGCATGACATCTCCAAACTCAATTTGTAATCATATTAAATAATTGTGATCTCAGATTTTACAAAACTTACTGTTATTAATGTTTGCCAGTGCTTTATGCACGTGAGTGTCAAGGTAGGGAGAATAAATCATCCGGGTTTAAGGGAGATTAAACTGCATTAGGAGACAATGGGATAGAAAAGGACACATGCACAGGCACATTTACTGTCACACACACAGAGCCTAGTGAGGTAGCTCCTATCTCACTTCATACTCAGAGACTATTAAATTCACATACAGTGCACACACACACACACACACACACACACACACACACACACACACACACACACACACACACACACACAAACATGTCCATTTCCTAGACTGAAACCATTTCTCTGCTGGCGACAGCACAACACCGGCCTTTTGGTCATTGTGGCATCTCTCGCTGATTGGTCGGTCCTGCACCAGCCTCTGGGGACCTGCGGGGTTGTGAAGATGAGGTGGCTGCTAAGAGACTGAGTCACAACATGCAATGCTGTGTGCTCGAAAACATCTCCCATGCACACCAGTGACAGTTACATAAAGACAGGAAGACAGACTCAAGACAAACGCTGCACTCAGAGCTACACTTTAAAGTTGCTTTTTGGTTTACTGTTTCATGCTTTAGGAAAATGTACTTCATGTCAATTATTACAGTCTTTTTAAAATATGCACTTACACAGTGTAACTGGACTGTGTGACAAAGAACACATTTATGATCAACAATAGTTGACAACATGGCCTCATTTGACACAAAAACCTACAACAGTCTAACTTATACGGTAGGTCAAAGTTAATTTATACTTTTCTGCTCAATCTGTGTAGAGCCTTCAATGTGACGTATGCAAGTGCCTGACACCATTGCCAGAATTTATACCTCTGCAGGGTTTGCTCTGGAATTTTGCAGGCAAAACACTAGTTGACTGTGTATCTTGATTAAAATAAATGGTTGCAGAGGAAACAGTACTGAAAGACCCAACTTTTTTTTGTGAGCTGCAACAACATGATGAGTACTTACATTTCTGGAGATGTACTCTAGGTTACAGCGGAAGGCACATCATAAGTCTTCAGAAGGGTTTGCAGTTACAACATATCTATGCCATAGATTTAACGAAGCTAAACCATGAAATAATTACTAGAAAATTTTAATTCTTTGAAAATGAAGCATTCATTGAACTTTTGGACAAATGTAAAGAAAATGATTAAATATTAATTTGCATCTATGAGATTTTTTTGTATAACACAAAAAAAATATATATATATATATTTTTTTGCAATTTATTGCTTTTAGAAGTCTAAAAACTCCATAAAAAAATTGTTATGGGGTTAACATCCGCTGGTACCACCCATCCATAACATGGAGCCAATACCAAAACACATACTCATAAAAAAATACAGCAATAATTTAGGTTCTTACAGGAAATAAGAAATAATTTAATTGTATATAATTTTAAGTATTTCAGTAGAAAAAT
>NW_005187453.1:1345321-1369851 GCF_000239375.1 Pundamilia nyererei
CTTCGCAGTCCCCCTCTGGACCTGCTTTGTCACCGCCATTGCATTTCACGTGGCCGGCCCCCGGATTTGCTTCATCATTTCTTTGCTTCGGTCCCCTGAACTGTTTTGGCCCTTGCGCTGTCGACCTCCGGGTGGACCCCCTGAACTTTTCATGGACTCCGGTTGAGCTCTAGTTTGGTTTTGATCTATTTTCCTGTGTTCTTGGACTCTTGTGCTCCTTGTTTTTTGTGAAGGTCTGTTTCTCATGTGAGTGTGTTCAGTTCTACTGCTCCCCTGTCTCGTTAGTCCAATTTCTCCCAGCTGTGTCTCCCTCCTGTTTCCCATTCCCTGATTACCACCCTGTGTATATTAGCCCTGTGTTTTCCTGTGCTCAGTGTCGCGTCGTACCATCAGATTATGCCTGTGTGTTTCTGTTCTCAGTATTCAGTGTTCACTTCATGTTTTGTCTTCATGCCAGCAATAAAGCTGAGGTTTTGAGTTGTATTCAGTGTCCGGGTCTCGCATTTGGATCCTCCTCTCCATCCGCCTGCACACAGAGCCCTGACATTTTCCAAAGCAGAAAATCTGCATGTATACAAGTTGTTTAAAGTAAGTAGGACAGAACCAATGCATCAACCCGAGTTTTCACTGAATACATTTTTTAAACTTAGCTTATAACACACAAAAAATGTATATTAGTCAGTGTGCATATTCTTGACTGTTTTATCGAAGGAGACTGTCGTAAATGGGATTCTGTCAGACTTCAGCAATCTCTACCGATCTCCTTGATTGTGTTGTAATGAGAAAGAGTCAAATGAGGATATAAACATACACTCAGACACACACAAATTGGACAGACACACAACCACAGAGAGAAGACGGCACACTCTTTCTTTCTCTCTATGGCATTTCCTATTCCTCCCTCCATCCAAACAAGCCTGTTGGAGCTGCAATTATGGGAAGGAAACCATGTATTTATAGCCAGCCGAGGATCAACGGCAGAACAACTAGTTGTGTGTGGCACGGGAGGCGGTTATATTTAACATGCGTTGATGTCAACATGCGGCTGGTACGTTTCCATGGTTTCTCCTCCGAGACAGGGCGGGAACCTTCTTATCAGTCCAGCACAGAGACAGATGAGGCAGTAAGGGAGAGACAGACGAGACACAGACAGACAGACAGCCAGGCTGAAAGGCCAAGAGCGGACGAAAATAAAGATAGTGGTGTGAGGGTTTGAAACAGGAAACACAGCATTTGAACGTCATGGACAGGGTGTATAAAGAGGCTTTCACCACACACTATAGGCTATTCACTGACTTTGTACCAACTACCTATTTAACCCTTTATGCTTTATTGTCAAGCACTTCATGACCTCTTATCTAGGAAGTCGTTTTATAAATAAACTTTTCATCACCTTTGGAGGAAACAACTAACTGTATACTACTTCTTTTCTTTCCTTATTCTCCTTTCAAAGTCCTCACTTCATGCCTCCCACTCACTCACTCTCCTTCCCTCCTTCTGTCTTTTAAGGTTATCTCAGATGCTATCTGTAGTCTGATAAAGGTAAAAGATTCTAGTTGGCAGCACCTCACAGCTTGCTCAGAACCTCAGCCTCCCCAGAATTTAGTCCCTCACCTCATCACAGCAGAAGTAGAAGCTAAGAGATAAAAAGAAAACAAATAGTTCTTAATATGGAAGTTCTACAAATTCAGGGGATTGCTGCAGTATGATGCACCATTTGAGAATTATAAGAGAAATTAAAACTTCAAAAGCGTATGCCGGCTGCTCATAAATAAAACAAAACTATGATGAAAACAAACTCCCCATGGGTGTTAAGTCATGGAAATGCAGAAAAACTTGATGATGTCTGCCGCTTCTTTTATTTACTATGTTCAAAAGGCTTAAACACACACCAATTCTGCAGAGTAAATAGTGGTGATGAGAGTGGACAGTGTTGATATGAGTCTACTCAAAGCCTGACTACGGTAATGAACCCAAGCTATTATGTGCCTTTAGCCAAATTCAGCTAACAACCCGTATAATATATTTGCCCCACAAGAAATGACTGTACCTCACACTCCACATTAAATAGGCCTACAGTAGGTGTCAAGGCTCATGCCATGGTTGCACATTCTGTAGTCGGTAATGCCGCAATGACAGATCCCCGAAACTCCAAGCCAAGGCTGTGTTATCTACAATAGTACAGAGCGCTGTATGGATTTAGCCGAAATGGGCAATAAACCGAGTACAGAGAATCAGAGCGAAAGTGAAGGAGAGAGGGATTCAGGAAGTCAGAGAGGGGAATAAAACCTAGAAAAATGCAGTGATTAGCTAAAGCTCCTTAAACTAACCGATTTCATTAACAATATACTACAGAGGATGTGAAGTGTCATAGCGGAAGATGCTCAGGGTAAAAGTCATGCTACAGTAGCCGGCAGACAAGACGCAACAGTTTAGGAATAACTGGAAGCCACGAGTAAGAGAAAAACAGGATAGCAGTTTATGCTGAAACTCCCACATGGTTTCTTACTGCTATATGACATGAGACCTTTTATTATCAGCTTTAATAATATGTCAAAGGTACAGATTTGTGAAAACATTCTGTGAGCTATTTATTGCTCAACCTTTGTCCTCTGTGTATTATACCCAGTATGTTTTGATCCAGTCATTAAGTACGTATGTGACTTTGTACAAACTAAAATAGTTTCTAGCTGTGGCTTTCTATTTAGAATGCAACCAAAAGTCTGGTATTAATCCTAACACAGACCTGGAGACCAGTTGGCAACCATCTGCATATGTGTTCTCTGACTGGTTGGGGAGTGGTTATTGGAGGTTGCCGTCAGTTGCAAGGTGAAATTGGTTGCAGATATGTATACAGTGCCTGGTGGTTTGTTAGCAAACTTTTAAAGATGTTGATGTCTTCCATACAATCTTTAGGTGCAACAATCTAGTACCGAACAAAGCAATCACAAGAAGGTTTTTGGAGCAGCACTATCACTCTTGCCCAGTGACTGCCAACAACCTCTAGAAGCCAACTTTAACAACACAGACATGAAAAAACAAGCATAAAGATAGCTGATGAATCCCTAGCAACCTCTTATTGCTAGGAAAAAATGTGAAAATGTGTACTGGCTATTGTTTTATATAGACTGCTGGGAGTCACTAGGTGAAATTTGTCACAAAGCAGTATACAGTGCTACACTGAAAATGTCCTTGTAACTCACTAGCATGTTCCCGAGGTCGCCCACAGTCTGCATGGGAGTCTTCAAACACTTGCTATTGGCTATGGAGTAGTGAAACTATGTTAGCAAGTGGCACCAGCCAGCAACCACTCTCCAATCGTTTGGGGAATACATATTTTTCAACAGCGACTGGAGGTTGCCAGTGGTTCCCAGCTGCTCTGAGGTCTTTTATGGGAGTCCAGCAATAAAGTCTAAATAAATATAAATAATTTTGAAAGATTACAGAAAGGGGATGACAAGAAGTTCTAAAAACACTGCAGTGACAAACCATTACCCAGACCCTTTCCTGTGACATGACTACCCTGAATTCCTGTCTCTAATCTCTTGCTAAGTCTCAGTGATATGACTGTGACTGACAATACCATCACAACAAGGAGAAACTCAGCGTGGTCAGGAGGTTAGCTTAGCAAACTATGCACAAAGCTAAATACCCCAAGAACACCTTATAGACTAAATGGGACAAAACCACAAAGGCATGTCAGAGGCTCAAAGCCCCCCTGATCAATGGTCATGAACAAGTATGTTCACTTAAACTCATTTGAAACTACATTTTGATTACTAGCTTATTAGTTAGTCTTATTGCTTACCATTCAACAGCCATGGTCTCAAACCTTTATTCTTAACTATTGGATAACTATTTTAATATTTATCTAATTTTCTTGGTTTTGACTCTCTTTACTGACTCTCATGTTTATTTGACCACTTTCCAACTGTAATCCATTCTGTTTAGTTTTTGTATAAACATACTTTGTCAGCTATTTCGAATGAGAACAATTTAAAGTGCTACCAATAAGTTTTGTTTTTAATCTCTACTACAACAGAACATTTCCCTGGGAATTATTGGACCAGTCTATGGCACAGATATGTTTGTGTTTTTGATGCCGGAGTACGGAGAAAAAGGGCAACATTTGACAGAGATGAAAGGGTAAAATTAGGACATGAGAACAGAAAGCAAAGGAGGCAAAACGTCAGAGTGACAGTAAATCATGACAGAAGAATGGCACACGAAGGGAGTGAATGGATGCTGGAGAGCCGCCATAGTGAATGATTCACATCTATTTTGCACCAGCAGGCAAATGAATCGCACAGTCAAAGAAAAAAAGAAAAAAAAAGAAAAGGAATCTCAAAATAGTCCCCCCCACCATTATGTATGCATGTGCGGCTTTTTCTCCCTCTGTGAGACAAAGGGCACACATCAAGGGCGTTATATTACCATGCACGTGAGTCCCATGTGCTATTGCACAGAAATAGATCATAAGTCTTCTGCGGTGAAGCGTTGCCTTATCAAAGTGAATCTTTTCTCCATAAATGCTGATCCAGAAATAAAATCCTATGCTCACTGGAGAAATGGAAATAAAATGAGTGGGGTGGAAATGTGAATGAAAATAGATGAGTGACAGGACCATGATGGATCTATATAAGGAAGTTCACAAATAAGCCAATTATGTATTCAAGCAATGACTCAGTTACTCAACCCAGTTACGACCTTTGGACTGACAGGGAGACAGCAACATAAGCAAACATAAAGCAAACAGGCTACAGATTTGCTTTATAGCAAGAATCTAAAGATTCCTCAAGATGCACTAGAAGTATTATATATGAGTAAAATGTATGTAATTAATAAAATACAGTCAATTAAAATGGCTCAGCTTGCAGGTGAGAAAACATACAAACAACAATTTGGGTGCTGCAACAGCAGTGGTAGTTTGCCATCTCGAGGCTCTCAGACATCAGAGAACAGAATAGGTTATGTAAGGATGTTGTTTAAGACGGTGGATAATTGAGCTGATGAGGCTGACATTTGGAGCCTGGAGATGAGGGCGTGGTGTGTTCAAGGGACCGGCAGTGTAGTGGAAAGAGATGTAATTACTTTATGTTACAGAGGAAGAGAAGCCAGGGTGAGTAAGTTAGGTCCTAGTGTTAACACTGGCGTCATCTCACATGGACTTATTATAGGAGAGCACAAACAATAAGGCAGAGAAAAAAATAGACCTAATTTTATAGACGTTCCAAATAGTATATTATGAATGTGTTTGAACTTTCTCTGGCTACCAAGTGCTTTCAAATAGTTATGAGCAAGACTGCAATTTAAAAATCTTTCTATTATCATCTATGACTTTTTTATCCACCAAATGTGAAGGAGCTTTTTAATAGCAGTCATGGCTACAGTCCATCCATTTTCATAACCCTCCAAAGTCCAAGTCAACATAGATGATAATCCTACTCAAACCTATAATTTGAAAAATTTTCAAAGTGACTTTCAAACTGTAATGGAAATATTTGTTGTGTGTCAGAAAGATTATTATTAAGTTTTGAATGAATTCTGCTAAAACCCTGCTGAGGTGTAGAGTCGGGTCATGCTGAGAATCCATTAAAATTTGTCTGAAATTGGTTGAAAATGAACAAAAACCTTTACATCTTGGAAACTGATTCCAATAAGTGTGGTGGTATTGTCAGTGTGTAGACATATTTGATCTCTGACCTCTCCTTTAAGGTCAACAGATTGATCTGAAGGTCAAAGTGATAATAATGCCACATAGTGCCACTTTCAGACTGACAAAAACATGTTAGCACGGTATACTTTTTAAATATAGTTGATTCATTTTATTATGACTGTCTTATTTATATTACAATATCAAGTTATAATTGTTTGAATACATAACAATTTGAAGCATTTTCTTTTTGGAAAACAAAATAAACTTGTGATCAAAAACTTCTTTCACTTGATATTTACTCCAAAACATTGAAACAAATTTACTGAATTATGAAGAAGAATGTTTCACGTGTACTAAAGCCACATACATAAAAATAATAACGAATAATTACACTCAAATTATGTAAGTTTTTACCATGATGCAAACTTCTCATAGTACATTTAAATAGAACAACAAAACAGAATGAATATATACAAAACTTCCTTTTCTTTGTTCCCTGAATTCCAAGACTTGGGAGAACTTGGGTTAGAGGTGAGGTTGTCAGTATTTATGACGTAGACCTGAGATGGTTAGCTGAATACGATGAGTTGTGATATCTGCCATGGACATCACATGACAGACAACCACACACCATCACACTGACCCAACTCTAACTGTATGCAATCAAAATTCTCCTAAGGCTTTGCAATCGATCAGCAATAAAACTAATAATCAAAAATTTATAACATTTTTCCCTAAAACTCTGACTTTATGTTACTTTTACTTTTGGACTGATTAACTGGCTGCCATTTAAAGATCAGCTCAGACATTTCCAATATATTATTCCATGACAATTGTGTATCAGTGACCCAAGGTTACTTTGAATATTTGATTATCTGCATTAGAAGTCAAAAGTAAATGTTAAACGATCATTCATACATACTTAGTTGCATTAAAAATCGTCTTGTATAACGATTAGGGATGGATATTTACAAGATTACATTAATACAAATGCCATTACCAACTCTGCTTATAAAGCTTAGTCCTCTATGAGTTCACTTACAAAATTGTGATTAACTATTTTTTATGTGGCAGAAAAGTAGGGCTGCACAGATTCTGTCAGTGAAAGTGTTTTATAATCCCCGTGTCTGAACACAGTGTACAAAGAGAGTAGAAAAAGGCTTGTGTTTGGTGTTCAGAAGCCGCGCTGACGTGAGTCTGACATCAGCGTTTTACAATGCCAACATTAAAAGGAATTCATTCACAACTGGAGGGTGATGATTCCAACTGATTGGACAATTTGGGACCTGCTCTCAACTGGAACTGGTTCGTTACACTCACCCCTGATTATGAGTATGCTTAAGTGCCCTCTAAATCCTAACGAGCACTTTTATAATGAACTGCAGCCTGTTTATTATTTACTGACACTCTACTATCTCTACTCCTTTATTATTCTCTTAAACTCTAACTATTAATCATCTAGAGTTGATTCAGTATCAGGTTTTGGAAACCACTGTGTTTAAAATTAGAACCCAACAGGCAAATCAGGGAAACAAATGACCTCTTGACTTCAAGTGCTATCTCAACTCTTGCTGTGCAACTTAAACAACTGAACAGCATTGTAATGACAAAGGAGCTTGCAAAGAAAAGCGTCTGGACTTCTTTAAGTTGTTTGAAGACGTTTCACCTCTCATCCGAGAAGCTTCTTCAGTTCTCAGGTCAAATGGTGGGGAGTCCCAGATTTAAACCTAGTGGGAGTTTCCCCCCAAAGAGGGACAAAAGGACCCCCTAATGATCCTCTAATCGCCTGAGCCAAGGTGTGACAATGGGTGTGGGTCCCAATAAGCTCAACTGACCATGCACGAGATGCAACATGAAGGATGCGGCACATCTGATATGCATGGAGCCAGAGAGATGTGCAATATGCAAAATAATCTACATGTGCACAAAATGTTTGCACATATGATTATTATTATTATACACCACCACCGGGGCATGTGAATATGCTCGTACATCTCTGTTTGTATAACCTCCACAAGCACACAAACTCGAAAACCTACATTTCTTTTTCTCATCAACCCTCGAACGAGGTTTATCTGATTGATGTTCTGTCAAGTGTGAGCTCAATCAGGCCAATACAGCTGTCGACCACACACAGTCTCACACTCAAACACATGTATGGTTGTACGAATGAACCCCATCTTAGAGAAATTTTAGAGTAACATCTTTTGTCTAGCTTTTGCTCATCTTCTTCAGCTAATACCCCATATAACCAACTGCAAAGTAAGACAGAAAGAGCCAAGAGTTAAAAATGAATTTATCCAACAAAAAAAAAATGCATGCCATAGATGGCAACTTCAACAGCCATAAGTATCCTAAAAAAAACCCAGCATTATTCACCAGTCAGTATTAATTCCATGTTGGAGCTGATGTAACTTTTCTTGTTTATTGTTTCCAAAGGCTGTGCTCTTAAGAAAAAGCACTTAGTATACACAAAAATTGTTTTCTAAATGTGAGTAGGAGTAACAGAGGTAAAACTGTTTGCATTTGGAATTTGCATTCAAATGAGGAATGATTGTTGTATTAAGCTGACTGTACAGTATGAACATAGGCAGGTGTATATAAAGGCATCTTTGGTAGTTACACCTTGCTACAGTACCACTGGAGGCTATTTCAGTGAACTTATTGTCATGTTCAAGAAACCAATTTTATCTGAGCTTTGTCACATGGTGTGATATCCTGCTGGTCATAAAGGAAATTGACATGGTCAGCAATAATACTCAGGAGGGAAGGTATACAGCGGTTAAAGGGTACGTTTGGGTGACCGGCCAAGAAAGTATCCTTCACCCATTATACCATTCTGTCTTGTATCAGCAGACAAGACAGACCGGTTCCATGCTTTCCTGTCAAATTCTGACTGTGTGATCTGAATGCATCAAAAATCTAAACTAATCAGAACGGGAAATATTTTTCTATTTTTGAATTTTGGTGCCTCAGTTTTCTGTTCTTAGCCAACAGAATGGGCACTCAGTGCGGTCTTTGGCTTTTGTAGCTCATCTGCTTCAAGGTATGACTTGTTGTGTGTTCAGAGGGGCTCTTCTGCATACCTTGGTTATTTGAGTTGCTGTCACCTTCATATCAGTAGTCTGGTTATTCTCCTCTGACCTCTGGCATCAGCAAGGCATTTTTATCCAGAGAACTGCTGATTACTGGATGTTTTCTCTTTTCTGGAGCATTCTCTATAAACCTCAGAGATGGTTGTGTGCAAGAATCCCAGCAGATCAGCAGTTCAAGAGCCACAGTACATTTAAAATCACTTGAAACACATTTGTTCCTCATACTGATGCTGAGTTTGAACCTTTGTAGGCTGTCTTTAATGAAGAAGCTGGTCACAGTATTTATTTATTTGTTATATTCACACCATTTATACAATTTGTATTTATCGGTATCACACACATACACATATTTTCTGTCAATATTAAGTAATATACTGTATCTGTTATATTAAATGTTAATTATAACAATGGGAGTCTTTAATATGATATCTCGTAAAAAAAACATTTTGTTAAGTAAGAATGAAGAATCCTCCACCACAAATAGTGGTGCCAAAATAAAACGAGACACCATCAATCACTTGTTTCACATGTTTTTGAAACAATCTAAAATCAACAAAGATGAGCATGTCACAAGAATTCAAACTGTAAAATATTTCATTGATGCATAAATCATCATAGCAAAGATGCACAAACAAACAGCAGCATCAGGAGCCTTTGAAACTCTTGCAGCAGCTGTCAGTTACAACTCTCTCTGTTGTCTAAAACACAGAAAGATTAGATGCTTCTATCTGTCAGAAACCACACTGCCTACATGCCCAGAATCCCTCCACTATCACCCGAGAAGCTGAAGATAAAAGGTCAAAAAAAGACTTCAGACAGTTACCAGATGTTTGCAATCAAGAGAGATTCACACCCTTTTTGCTCATTTGTTTCCCATTTTGTTTCTGACTTTATTTTCTTATGTACCTGCTTTTTACTAATAAGAGTTCCCATGTTTTATTATACTTTGTCTTACTGCCTGAGTACACTATATTGAACTATATCGCTTAATGAACTTACACTACATCTGCATGTTTGCACATGTGTGAGCGTGTGTGCGTGTCACAGAGAGTGCAAAGTATTATCCCCAAAGACGCAGTGTGATGTGACTGTAATCAAATGTGAAAACCATATTAAGTCACACACCGCCCACTATCTTTGCAAACTCGCATTAACATCATGAGAGTGAACCACACAAACACAACACAAGGGCATATATGCATGAGCAAACCCACAGATCCATTCAGCCAAGCTTTACTTTACACATAGCAGCATTTCAGAACTGTGCGTACCCGCTGAAATTAATGGTGAAATGTTGGTAACAAAATGTCTTGCTGTAACAAAAGTCTGAAAAACAACATTACAGTTTCTTCTGTGTGCTGTCTCATGCACTGCTTATAGCTGGAGGATATGCATAAACACATGTATACGCTTAATTTGCCTCTATTGTTGTGTGTAGTGTCAAGCTGGGAGGTAGTGTGGCTTCATTTTCATGATCTCCACAGAGTCTTTTCATTGTTACAGACTGTAATAAGTTGATACAACACTGTTTGTGTTAGTTCCATTATGTTTAATGCCATGGTGCCCTTGAAAAAAACATGGTTGAGGCAAAAGTCCTTATACTTCGCTCAAAGAAAGCTGATGGACGAAACACTGCAACTTCCCCGAAAGAACCGATTGTATTCAACTCAACTGTAAGCATGAGAAATAATCACAGTGGTAAATAATAAGTAATTCAGTAGGGTCTGCTTTTGTTCTCCTCCGCTTGGTGCAATGCTGGATTTGGGAAGTTACTAAAATCTGCAGAAAGAATTGGAGAGTTTCAGACAAATGTGTCTGAAAGTCAGTGTTCTGAATGCACGCTACTGCCTAAAAATATCTCACAACTTGGAATTATCTGTGAGGAAAAAGTGTGAAAATCCCTAAATCAAGAACAGAGAGACACTGAGCTGGCAACAAAGAAGTGTTTACAAGCTGTGATATATGACAAAGGGGGTTATACATATTATGCCTGTTTCTGCTTACTGCAAGGGTGGTAGAAAATATTTATATATTATATTTCTTTGCATTAACTTGTAAATAGATGTATGAGGCTTTTATTGCAGTACTGTGCAAAAGTCTCATTAATTAATTAATTATATTTTGATCCCAAGGAGCCACACTTTCTTGTCATTTTAATGTTTTAAAGTATTTAACACTGACCTATTAACCATTTAAGCATAAAAAAGGGCCCTAGCTCAAGGGAGGAACCAGTGTTGTGTCTATACATAACAGACAACTTAGTAAAGAACCAATTTTAAATTGTATCTTTAGGCACTTTGTTACTAGCAGACTTTCGCTAGTAACAAAAAAAACAAACAAATATTGATCCCACTTTTTTGTTGAATGTATGAAAAATATAAAAGATGACAACTGCCATTAAAAAAAAAATTGAAAAAACTGGAAAACTAAGGAACAACAGAAGAATTGACAGGCCTAAAAAACTATCTACAGCAGATAAATAGCATGTGAAAGTCAAGTCCTTAAGGAATAGGAAAGAAATGAGCAAAGACCTGACACAGAACATGAGAGACGCAGCTGATCCCTTCAGTTGATCCATCTACTGTTCACTGAAGCCTCATCAGAAATATTCAGTGGAAGGATGGCTGTGGAGAAGCCATTCTTCAGAAGGGGAAACAGTGAGAAAAGGCTTAGGTATATTTTGCTCCACCATGCAGTACCATACTGCTAAAGAGTGCTGAGAATACAATAAATAAGCATTGTGTGATTCAGAGAACTATGAATCATGCAAAGCCACTCTTGCAGAGATCAGAAATACAAATATCGAGTGGGAAATGAGCATAATGGGTCCCCTTTAAGCTCAAATTTTGGCAGCCAGTTAACTGATATTTACAATACATAATATAAAACCTAAAAGAACAAGTAATTTGGATAATTGTGATGTTTTAGCTGCATTTAGGCAATATTTAGCCACATTAATTGCGGCTAATTAAAAAAATAACTGGTAATGTTAATAACTGATTTTCATCACAAATCAAATTAACCGTTTGACAGCTGCTCAGCCTCGTAAGGGAAAGGATTGCTTTTTGACACACTACAAAATATGATTCAACAAATGTAAACGAAGATTAAATTAATATGAAAACCATCACTAAATGTCTGCAAACAGGTCTGTGCATTGCATATATCCTTCCCTATCTTCTTCTGACTCATGATTTTTCTTTTTAACACTCCGGTTGCTCCCCCATTGCTCACTCTGTGCTGTTCCCGCTGCGTCCTACCTGTACACTCATAATGGTCAAGTAGATGCAGACGCTGGGTGGGAGGTGGATGTGAGAACTGAGCACGGTCAGAACCAATTTTTATCATCTTCTCCTGCAGCTCTACTGACAGCCCTCTCATTTCCAAAACTGTTTCCAATCTCCACCACACGTCCATCCACGCGTGGTGCAGGCTTCTTTTAAAATGTAATCTGTTACGGATTACTGGGCACCCGCTTGAGATATGACCCAGCAATATAATCCTTTGTGTTGAGCTAACATAATTTGATTTCTTTCAATTACTTTGTCTCCAAAATACATGAAATATAATACTAAATGAACAATGTACTCGTCTTATACACTCATTTACATCACACTGGTATTCAAAATTACCGCAAACTGTGCACAACAAAGCAAAAAGATAATATGTAATCTCCCAGTCAAATGTGTCTCTTTGATCCAATATTGTTTTTGCATTTTTACACTAACATATCAAAGTGACCAATTTAATATACTCACATTACTGTCATCCTAGTTATTCACCTCACCTGCACACACACACGCACACACGCACACACTTACACCACTACCACCCACTGTTTCTCCCCTGCAGTGATGTTTTTATCATCCCTCCTGCACACCAGGAGTTGTCTTGAATTCGTTCTCCACTATAGCGTCTATCTGACAGCCTGATGATCTGAAGCGCTGCTCTTTATCTCCCTTGGTTGGAGCTGAATCAGAGAAAGACGGAGCACTTCTAATCTTATCGGGATCGTTTTGGAGACTTGCACAAAACTCAAGGACGTTAAAGATTTTTCCAGAGAGAGATTCAAACGAGTAAATGTCATCTGGTGTTATCTGAGAAAATCATGGTACAAATGACATCAGATGCAATACACTATTAAAATACAAATTTTTGCATCCAACACGGCTACAAGTTTGTTCTAAAGTCACTCCACGTCAGCAGATGCATGCAGATGTTAGTGTGGTAAAACATCAAGCCAGTTTTATATTATCATAAGCCTGCGGGGAACACAGCCCGTGTTTTCACTGATACTGTCACACAGGAAAATGAATTACGACAGCTGTGCAACCACCACAAAAACCACTCCTGACTATTAGGTAGAAATATTTGACAAATTGTGAACTTTCTGTTTATATAATAGCTTAAAAACTGAATTAGAGGCTCTTATGGAACTTAAGTTTAGAATTCAGGATGCGGTGCAGATGCAGCTGTGATAGTGACACACACATAACGGTCAAGCCACACTGACAGTTTCAGATTGACAAAGAGATGCTGACAGAGGCTGACAGACGGCTAATAGTTTTCTATTTTTAAAGCCTTAACAAATGTGTGTTGCACAGGAGGTGGTGCCTTGGCTGGCTAACCGTTTACCAAGCCAGTTTTTTATGAAACTTGGAGAAGACTGTGGAGCATGGGCAAATGAGGAACCTATTAAATCCTGATTCGGATCCAAACTGCTTTGGAAAACTGTTCAGATATTCCTCTGACTTTGTGGTTGTTTCTGCTTGCTGTATGCATAAGCCTCTCCACCAAAAATAAATACAAAAACAAAAGTGAAAAATTAAAACGGATCATTGATATTTCTGAATCCACTTAACAGTAGTTATAATTTTAACTTATTGTAATGCGCTGTGCTGTTAGTTTGCTCTTTGAATCGATTGATCCCTAGTGCTCACTCTTCTCTTGGTAACTGGCTGACAGCTCGGGTTTACGCTGCCAATAAGTGATATCCAGTGACATATATCTGAAATAAAGATCTGTACTAAAGGACCTCTTGGCTATTTGTCACTGTCAACCCAGTGTGAGTTGTTGTCAGGCCTTAGTGCTAGTATTGTTTAGGCTTTGCAGTATGGCTGCTAATTTTAATTTCTTCTCTGGCTACCTTAAACCTAATGACCTAACCATCTCCTTAAATTCTTATCTAAGACTACAGTGCTTTACAACATTTATTAGATCACCTATCATAAAAACAAGAAAGCAAATATTTGTTTAAAATTAAAAATAAATAAATCTGTTGTTGTTTATTTCACACCGCAAATGTTTCCGTTCAGGAAAGCAAATAAATATCTGTAATTTGGAATATTTTATCAAAATGTAATTTTGATTAAAACGCTTGTACATACTGGTGGATTAACCATCATGTAAATGTAAAAAAATACAAATACTGTTAATTTAGAGAATCTGTGGAGACTTTATATTGCTTTGTGGTCTACTACATTTTTCAAGCACTGTATGTCACATGTCTTACCTTTAAAAATATCTCGGAAAATAATAAATAATCATTTATTTTATCCACATCTAATCAGTTGTAACAAAAAAGAGTAAAAGCCTAAGTACCCTTAGGAAAATGTAGTCACTTAAATAACATACTTAAATATAATTTTGCAGTATCTTATTAGATTACATCTATTGAACTTTATTGTCCTAAAATGAAAAATGAAAACAAAATAAAAAAAAACCATAGTATTTATTAATATTACATTAATACTATTGTTAGTTCATCATCATAAAACATTCATCAGCCACTTCATTATGAATACCTGTTTAATTGCTCATTAAAGAAAATGTTTAATGAGCCAGTCATGTAGGAAATTGATGAATTTTGTAACAGGAGAGTGAAACAATGTGATATAAGTGGCCTTGAACATGTTATAGTTGTTAGTATTAGATGAGCTGGTTTAAGGATTACAAAAATTGCCAATCTACTGGCATTTAAATGCACAACTCATACAACCTTCAGAATTTAAAGAGCGTTATCTGTAATTGCTCAAAGAACAATGAAAGAGAGTGATCCAAATCTGCAACAAAAATGAATTATATTAAATTCCACTATTTTAAGTTAAGTTAAGCCACTATTTTCTTTCAGCTTTGGCTTAATCTTGTAGAAAAAGAGCCAAACAGAGAGCAGTGAAAACATAGCACTTCCAAAGCACCCCTTCCTTTGTAGCTGTATCATCCAACGTATGCAGAAAAGCATCTCTAAATGCATTTATAATGAACTTTGAAGCGAAAGAGGTACAGCAGCAGAAGGAGAGACCAGGTACCACTATGTGTCAGAAAAGCAGAAGCAAAAGGTACAGCGAGCATGGGTTCGCCAAAAACTAGTCAGTGGAAGAATGAAAAACTATTTCTGCATCTCACGTCATAGTTAAATGTAAATGCATTCTCCACCTCTGTTGTACACTTAAAACACACTGTGCTGATGAATAGATACAGAGAGAGATTGTCTTGCACAAGTCCCCTAAGATTCAGAACAGACATTAAGAACGCAGCTGCCAAAATAACAATAATAAAAAAACTAAAAGAAAAAACTGGATGTGCATTCATTCTCTAGCCTGAAGGTAGGGGGGATGGGGGGATATTAGGAGATTATTTATAGCCTTCAAAACACTAGAAATAATATGACACACTCACATTAACACAGAAACGCACGCAAATCGTGACTGCAATATGTGTCTTGTTGCCTGAGGCAGATCTTTAGCTGTGAATAAGCTGACCTAAATATGTTTTAAATATTGCTTTAAAGCAGTCTCACTTTCTCCCTGTCTCTCATATATATACACACACACACACACACACACACACACACACACACACACACACACACACACACACACACACACACACACACACACATATATATAAAGAGAACCGAAACAGAGTTACAGTGGACAACAAGAAGAGCAAAAATACATCAGCAGTCGTGATGCAGTTAAATCCTGTCGGATACTGGATCTACAGCAAATATCTGAAAATGACTAATGACCCATCTTTTATAGCATCATCATTGCTTGAAGATATTGATGACCTTTCCCTGTCTGCGATGTATTGATCTGATCTTCAACCAATTTCAGGGCAGATAGGAATCTATAACAGTGCCCTTGTAATGCAATATGAAATGCATGTCCCTCATTTGTCATGGTAACCAGACTTAGATGAGTTAAATATAGAAGCTTCCGGTTTAGCAGAGGAGGGTTTTAAGGGCTATTCTTAGATTTCAGAATTGGTTTATGCACAGCCGCATGCAGCAAGCTGCCCGTTATATCACAGCAAAGATGACACTTCAGCATGTTTCAATGTTATATATAACTGATCTGACTTTTCTTCATTTTAATGCCCAGAAATAACTGTTAAGCTTTAATAGTCTTTAAAGACAATCATTTTAACATCAGTGCTATAATTATTCATAAATGTGTAAAATGATCATGTCAGTCACGCGTAGGAAGGAGCTAGAATTACTATGATAACATCAAATGTGATGTGAATATGCATGAGGTTTGGCATTAAATATGGCACCTCAGAAAAATATCAGATTTTATATTTTCTATCACAGACTTAGAGTCAGTATAAATATTTATTAGCTTTTGTTACTGTTTGTTATCTTACTATACTTTGCTGACAAAGTATATAAATTGCTCTAGGGAGTATACAGAATGTATATTATACAAATATAAAACAAGGTATTGACACACTAGGGGCAAAACACCAGTACACAAAGTACACAAAAAAGTAATTGTTCAGCCCCCTAAGTCAATACTTTGTAGAACCACCTTTTGCTTTGCAAATCAGCTCCAGCTCAGTCAGATTAGATGGACAGTGTTTGTGAACAGCAGTTTTCAGATCTTGCCACAGATTCTCGATTGGATTTAGATCTGGACTTTGACTGGGCCATTCTAACACATGTTTTGTTTTAAACCATTCCATTGTTGTCCTGGCTTTATGTTTAGGGTCGTTGTCCTGCTGGAAGGTGAACCTCCGCCCCAGTCTCAAGTCTTTTGCAGACTCCAAGAGGTTTTCTTCCAAGATTGCCCTGTATTTGGCTCCATCCATCTTCCCATCAACTCTGACCAGCTTCCCTGTCCCTGCTGAAGAGAAGCACCCCCAGAGCATGATGCTGCCACCACCATATATGACAGTGGGGATGGTGTGTTCAGAGTGATGTGCAGTGTTAGTTGTCCGCCACACATAGCGTTTTGCATTTTGGCCAAAAAGTTTCATTTTGTTCTCATCTGACCAGAGCACCTTCTTCCACATGTTTGCTGTGTCCCCCACATGGCTTGTGGCAAACTGCAAACGGGACTTCTTATGGTTTTCTGTTAACAATGGCTTTCTTCTTGCCACTCTTCCCTAAAGGCCAACATTGTGCAGTGCACAACTAATAGTTGTCCTATGGACAGATTCCTCCACCTGAGCTGTAGATCTCTGCAGCTCATCCAGCGCAGCCAATAGTCACCATGGACCTCTTGGCTGCATTTCTGATCAGCGCTCTCCTTGTTCGGCCTGTGAGTTTAGGTGGACGGCCTTGTCTTGGTAGGTTTACAGTTGTGCCATCTTCCATTTCTGAATGATCTCTTGAACAGTGCTCCGTGGGATGTTCAAGGCTTGGGAATTCTTTTTGTAGCCTAAGCCTGCTTTAAATTTCTCAATAACTTTATCCCTGAACTGTCTGGTGTGTTCTTTGGACTTCATGGTGTTGTTGCTCCCTTAGACAACCTCTGAGGCCGTCACAGAGCAGCTGTATTTGTACTGACAATAGATTACACACAGGTGCACTGTATTTAGTCATTAACACTCATCAGGCAATGTCTATGGGCAACTGACTGCACTCAGACCAAAGGGGGCTGAATAATTACGCACACCCCACTTTGCAGTTATTTATTTGTAAAAAATGTTTGGAATCATGTATGATTTTTGTTCCACTTCTCACGTGTACACCACTTTGTACTGGTCTTTCACGTGGAATTCCAATAAAATTGATTCATGTTTGTGGCTGTAATGTGACAAAATATGGGAAAGTTCAAGGGGGCCGAATTCTTTTGCAAGCCACTGTATATTGTAAGGTCTTTAACTTTGTATTAAAGAGCACTTCCTAATAATCAGACCATCTCTTGTGTACAAGTACTTGGTGAAAAGGAAGTAAAGATGCCACTAGAACCAAAATACCTCCTGATACCAAAATTCTGAAAATGATTGATTTTACTTTTTTTTCTTTATTTTGTAGGTATTGTAGGTAGTGCAGGGGAAGAAAAACTACAAATGTCACACCAAAAACTACATGTAGAAAATATATTTTGTATATATTTTGTTTGAGATAGCTGGCATCGCCATTGTGAGATCAACACAGTTCAATAAGTTAAAATGTTTGCAATTGCTAACATTAAATACTTATGCCAATGTAACAATGTAACATTTACATACAATTTGGCAACCTTCCCAAAATTTCAGTCTGTTAAGATTGTAATTAAAAGATCAGCTACTGCATCAGGTTTTTTTTTGGTTTTTTTAAAGAGGTTTTATATTTAAGTACACAGGGAACTCGTCTTCTTTTGATATTTACTTGGGCATTGAGAACTGTGTAATTCTACTGACATTGGTACCAGCTACTAAATTTCTGGTATTGTGACGTCACTACAACAAAGAACTCCTTTAAACCAAGAAGTCATCAGCACCACAAACATACGATGAACTATTACTGTGCACATATAGTCACGGAATTAGCATGGGTGATTACAGGTGATCACAGGTGACTATAGGTTAAGGGTATGAATAGCTTTTGGATAAATTCTGTTATGGGGGAAAAGTTCTAGTGCTTCAGGGCAGAATAATTAGCCAGGGGAGAAAATGGTTTTTTTTTTGTCCCTTGTTTCAACTTGCTCAATGTTAAATGTACAGCATAAGAATTTAAACAAACCGTAGTCTTTTAAGAACCAGAAAAATTACAAGTTTGTTGTTGAGATCAAGACAAAGGCCAAGTGTAATCTAATGCCTGAGTATTGAGTGTCTGCCTTCTAAGAAAGGGAATGGAGTCAGTCTTACCACTCTATATCGCTGTCCTATAGTCTTTCCAGATGACATACCTTCCTGACACACAATATTTTTCAAGATTTGTCTGGTTTCTAGATGCTATTTGCATTCTATAGACATTCATGATTCACTGGCATGTGAGGAATGCTATTAAGAATGACAACAGCCTGTCACTGCAGGCAAAACCTGACTGTGTGAGAGAATGCTATCTATAATCTCCATCTTTGTTAAGCGCTGACTTTTATGCCACGAATGGATCCGTTCACAGCTCGCCTCAAACAATGCAGCTACAGTGTGTTGGAAACTATTTCCAACAGGATAAGTAATAACTGAGAAAGTTAGTGGATGCTGCAAAGAATTGTGAGAAATGCAGATCTGAAGCTTAAAGAAATAAATGGACAATGTGCCAGCAAAACCTGCAAACAGGCAGATTTCTAAAGAGTTCCTACTTCCAAAAGGATTTCCAATACTGACTGGGCACTAATGACCAATTAGAGTGATGCTAGTAAGAATAGCAGCATTCGCCATCAACACTCAGTGACAGGTGCTGTGGTGAGGCGATCACCTCTCAACATGGGAACCCACCTACACGCACACATACACACAAACACACAAACACAT
The DNA here is from genome assembly GCF_000239375.1 of Pundamilia nyererei. Classification (NCBI taxonomy): domain Eukaryota; kingdom Metazoa; phylum Chordata; class Actinopteri; order Cichliformes; family Cichlidae; genus Pundamilia; species Pundamilia nyererei. The sequence continues at coordinate 1,364,762 of NW_005187453.1, forward strand.
ATACACAAACACTGGGGCTCAGGTGTTTCTGGGACTTGCTTACACACTTGCCATGTGCCATGCGTCTGGCTGTCTCCCCTGCCAACAGCATACAACTCACACAAAGAGGAGCACAAAAGCACACACTCATACAGCCTGGAGGCAGGGTAAGAGTGCGCACGAACCCATGCATGCAAACCTTACACACAGTGACACTATTATCCCCTGGCCTTGAATGCCAAAATGAGTACAGAGAAGTGGTACACGTGTGTGTGTGTGTGTGTGCTTATTTGTATGTGTGTATATGCATGTGTGTTTGCAGCATGTTGACAGATGATATGCTTAAAGCTGACACCACCCACACTCTCCCAGTGACAGCAGGTTTCATCGCAAGGCCCAGACCTTTGTGAACTTAGATGGTACACAGTAGGTTAGGAACAAAACAGTTTGTCATGGTCACCTTTTCACACATGAAGCATCTGTAGTGGAAAATTACCTTTTCCATGTCATTCACAATTTATCAACTGTACAATTATGTTTACATTATGTTATGCAGGAAGTTTTGAGATTTGTATATGAAATTTTAATGACATTTGGAAAGGGAAAAAAAAGTTTCCAAGATGGTCTGTGTAAATTCAAAATATGAAAGAGGTAAAGGTGAAAGTACTATCGGATTTCCCTGTTGTTCTCAAAACTAGTTGCAAACTAGTTAAAACAATTCTTGGCATATGAATAAATTATGGAAAATATTATTTTCAAACTGTATTTTTATATGAAAAATGATTATATATTATCAAATATTAATGGGCGCTAGCAAAGCTACTACCTGTCTGATGGCCCATTTGAATAAAGTATATATATTCATTATACACTTTATTCTTCATAGCACTAATTCAACAATGTGCTGGAAATATTACTGTAATATTACAGTGATTTTGTCCATACTAACATGACAGCATCACACATTTGTTGCAAATCTGTCAGCTGTACATCTATGATCCCAATCTCCCATTCTACCACATCCCAAAGGTGCTCTGCTGGATTGAGATCTGAAAACTGCAGAAACCTTTTAAGTACAGTGAACTCGCTGTCATGTTCAAGAAACCCGTTTGAGACAATTTGGGCTTTTGTCATCCTGCCAGAAGTACCCATCAGAAGATGGGTACACTGTGGTCATAAAGAGATGGACAGGATCAGCAGCAATACTCAGGTAGGCTGTGGTGTTTAAGCAATGCTCAGTTGGTAATAAATGGCCCAAAGTATACACTATTACATCAACACTAGCCTGAACATTTGATACAACGGAGGGTGGATCCATGCTTTCATGCTGTCTACCCCAAACACTGAGCCTACAATCTGAATGCTGTAGAATAAATCATCAGGCAAGGCAATGGTTTAATCTTCTATTGCCAAAATTGGGTAAGCCATGTGAACTGTAGCCTTCCAGAGAACTGGCACTCACTGGATATTTTCTCTTTGTTGAACCATTCTCTGTAAACTCCAGAGAATCCCAGTTGATCAGCAGCTTCTGAAATACTCAGCCCATCTGCCACAGCAGGTGTGCCTTCTAAAGTGTCCAATGAGTGTATAAACAACTATAAATAGGATTTTTTTTTAACCTTTTCCTTTACCCTATCATTTTAATATAAATGTTGATGGTTCTAGACATCATTGTTTAGAGTAGCTGTCCCAAGATTGCCTCCTGGTAAGAAATCACCCAGGAAATTAAAGCCACAACCACAACTCACGAGGTGCTTTTCTTTTCCTTTATAGCTAAAAGCCCAGTAGTTGAAACGGTGGATGCTTTCATCAGTCGGAGTAACTAAGGAACCAAACAAGAGGAAAAGAGTAACAGATTAAAAAACAAAAAAAAAAAAAAACATGGCCTAATGGAGACAGCCGGATGGATGTTGAGATGGTTAAAAAGCAAAACGTCACTTCGTATTAGTTCCATTAGATGCTTTTCTTATAAGCCTAATTGAAACTGTGGGGCATAAAACCACTGCAGGTGTGATGTGAGTGATAAAAGGGGAAAAAAATGGAGTTAACTATGCTGAATATGATTTTTCTAGGTTAAATGGATATAAAAAAAAGATTTTGATGATGTTTTCACGACATTTTGTTTTGATTCTGCTTGGAAACCTTTTAGATTGCAACTTTTTTTTAAAATAGTGGTTTGTGGACCATTAAATTTATTGGGAAGGCTTGTCTTTTGACAGTTTAATGACAAAACTCCCATTAGTCCGAGCTGTAAATTTGTTTTGTCCTAATGCATCAGCTAAAGGTAGAATATTAAGTATGAATAACTTAGGTAAAGCCAAACAGAGTTATGTCTTTTTTTAGTTTAGCTTTTTTTTTTTACTCCAGATATATCATTTTGCCTGTGAAGAGTATTTACACAGTGGCATTCGCAGTAGATTAAATAATTTAGTGAATCAAAGCAGCATTATGAGTATCCCCAGTTTTATTTGATTAAATTGCATTTCATTATCGTGGTTGATGACATAGTAAATTTAACCTCAAAGCAGCAACGTGAGTCAGAGACCCCTTTTACCTTGGCATTTCATCTGCCAGAGAAAAAGAGAGAAAGAGACAGAGCGACTGATACTTGCTTTGCACGCATCCATTTCAGCATTACATAAGACAATCTCTCCGCTCTCTACTTTCAGGATGTCAGTCAGGAATTGCAGTGAACAAAAGGGTGAGCGCACATGTTTTGACTCAATTAAATGTCACACAATAAATGAATTTCTCTCAAAACTGCGGCGGAATGAGCGCGACAGGCAATGCTTTCCTTTCACACGTGTATGATGTCAGGAAGTGACACGTCTTCTTACATTGTTCTGCAATACAGACAGGGTGTTACATTAGCTAAGGCAGGAGCTGCAGCTAGCTGGAGATCTGACGTGTTGGTAATTAGTTTTCCTGGACGAAGTGGGGGTGTATGGAAGCGGTGTTTAAGAGCTGGCAATGCCCAGTGCCAGAGCTTCGAGCACTTCAGCTTCAGCTCGGTCTCCATCTTTTAGGATTTTATGCCTCTCTATTGAAACACTTTCTTCTTTCATCCGCTGTCATATCCTTTCATGTTCTCTCTACTCTTCTTGAGCTGGCTATAAGGGGATATTTCACATTCCGAGAATCAGTCCTGGCAAAGACTCCAATCTAGCCAATTTACAGCTTTTCTTGCTAATAAAGAGCTCCCCAGTGGCCATTAAGAGCACAAGAAAGTAATTAAATGATAGATTTCTGTAATTTTACACATTTACTTCTTACGATAGGACAGAGTTTCACCAGTTCAGTTGACGTAAAGTTAAAGTGCACGTATTTGGCCCACAATTGAAAATCACTTTGAATTGGTAAAATGCTATGGTAGCTGCACTAAATAATGGAGTAATAATTCAATTAATAATTATATAGGAAAGAAGTAATAGTTATAAAGAAATAATTATACTGTAATTATTTAAGAAGTGCCATTTTTGTGAAAGCTTGCATAATTATGCCCTTATTCAAGGGTATCTACCAGGAAGCACTTGTAGATAAATATAGTTAGAAAGTAGTTGAAATGATCTTTAATTCTAGGGTAATTACACCCTTAGTTATGACCATATTATAAAGTGCTACCAAAAGGTTTTATAGATGTTTGTCCAATCACACATATTTGTAAATCTATCATATCTACATTTTGATAAACTCAAAAGGACAGAGTAGTTGTTATCAACATAGCTGTTTCCTGAAATCCTCTTTGCCCCTTTATTATATATTATTATTATTATTATTATTATTATTGTATAGCAGCTTCAAATTTATGGAAAATGTAAAGAAAAATGAAAGTGCAACTGTTCTATGTTTTTGCTGAATACATGAAACAATGATTCACAAAATTAAATAATTAATTTTGCTTTTAATTACAGTTTGCACTGCTGTGCAGCTTGATTAACAAGCCCAAGCAAGAGACTCAGTTTACAATTAAATTACAGTTACTAAGGCATCCATCCAAGTTTTTACTGTTCCCGTAAGAAACCGATATCTTGGCTTTGGGTAAATGCCAATATATGCTATATAGAGTAGTAGTCCTAAACCATTACTAAGTTAATGAGCCACATTCCTCACTCTGAATAAGAGAAACTGAATCTTTCAGCTAATTTATCTACAATAATCTCATTATAGCTCAGAGACTACTGAGTAATGCTTTCATTTAAAGTTGCAATACTTCCTCCTTTTCCTGCTTTCATTGTGAGTACACACACACACACACACACACACACACACACACACACACACACACACACACACACACACACACAGCACTTGTAGCGTGGAGTTGACAGGTGAAGTGATATATATCAAGTTGCTTAAGTTCCCATAAGGGCAATAAAAACTTCTCAATGAGTGTTACTGAAAATAATGAGAGGAAGAGTGTGCTAGCGAGAGGAGAAGCTGACAAGGAAAGCATCATCAGAGCTTTTCAGTCGCGTCATCGCACTTGATGACACTTTACACTTTACCAAAAAACTTTGTCAAACAATGAAATGCTGTCATACCAGGCATAAAATGCCTCCAAAATGCTGACTGTTTGCTGTTCGCTACCTCCATGAAACCTTATCTCTCCTGCTGATGCATAACGATGTACTAGAAGTTTGAATTTTTTGTGCCACAAAGGTGGCTCTCTTTTTTACCTTGATAAATTGCTATGGTAAGTTATACTGAACACATAACCTCGCAGGAGCAGGTTATATTCAGAGTTTTGGTTTAAAATTGGTTGGAAGTACCATGTTTTTGCAAATTCCTTTATTTAGAGTTTGTTTTAAAAGCAAGACAGACTCTCTGTTGAGGGAATACTCTTTATATGTGCAGCTGGCTAAAATCACAAATGATGCTTAGCTGTAAAATTAGCAGCACAAATTACCTACTGCGTTCTCAGTGGAATTTACCTGCATTTCAGTGTTGATGCATAAAATGTCTAAATGCATTTTAAATACTTTTCTCTGATCCATAATAAGTTTTGTTTTCGCTGCTAGAAGTGCAGCCACTAGAATACAAAAGCACACCAAGAATTTCTGTCATTCAATCATTGAAATTAATATAACTTTGATCCACTGACAAACAAAAGC